>NC_064597.1:17871870-18179467 GCF_943734845.2 Anopheles funestus | reverse complement strand
CTACCAAATCCAAGTTTCGCGAGTTTTGCTAAGAGTAAAACATGGGGCAAACTATCGAAGGCTGCTTTAAAGTCGGTATAAATTACGTCTACTTGACTTTTACGAACGATATGGGACATCACAAAAGACACAAAACACATAAGATTTGTCGAAGTAGAACGTTTAGGCATAAAGCCATGCTGGTGGGGAGAAATGTACTTAGTCACTATAGGAAGGATATACGATTGGACGATGGATTCACAGAGTTTAGACATAGCACAAAGGATTGCGACACCACGAAAATTGGACGCGACTGAACGATCTCCCTTTTTAAAGATAGGACATATCCAGGAAGTTTTCCAAATAGATGGGAAACTACCATCACGAAACGATCTTGAAAACAGACGAAGCAAAATTGGCGCAAAAAAGGCACTACATTTCTTTAGGACACAGGATGGTATTCCATCTGGACCTGGTGAAAAAGAAAATTTAAGTTTTGTTAGGGCTTGTAGAACCACTTCAACATTTAGTTCGACTGTGTTACAACTAAAAACGTTGCTAGGTGTGAGGGACAAGCTTTCCGAGAGAGACACTGTACTGCTGCATGGATCAACGAACACGCCAGAAAAATGCCTAGCGAACAGTTCGCAGCAGCCAGAGGGTGTATCAGCCACGTCATTGCCCAGGGAAATAGTGGAGGGGATGCCGTTGGTTTTGCGACGAGCATTGACATAACGCCAGAATGATCGAGGGTCACTGGAAAATCTAAACTGAAGGCGTGCCAGGTATGATTTATAGCATGCCCTGTTATAGATACGGTATGCAGTCGAAGCGTATTTATAGACTTGTATGGCATGGGATGTACGAGTACGTCTTAGAGCCCGGAACGAGCGTTTCTTGTCAGCTTTAAGAGCTCTAAGACACCTGTTCGACCACAACGGGTTGGAGGGAGGGTGTTGAAAAGGACAGCAAGAGGCAAAGGATGAAAGGATAACATTGTTCAGTTGAGTCACGGCGTCGTCAATTGTTGCAGCAGATTCGATGAAGTTAAAGTCCGAGTTAGCTACGATCCGTACGAAGGTAGGGTAGTCAAGTTTACGAAAATTATAACGTCTGATTCTGTTCATGTCAGGATTTCGATGAATGTGTCTGGTTGGAGCCGGTATGATCGATGGGATTGACAAGGTAAATTCCAGTCCAGGATGGTATTTGTCCAGTTTAAGCAGCGGTGTAGATGATTCCCAGACATTAGAGCAGGACGATGCGGCCAAAGGATTGGCAAAAATAAGATCGAGTTGGCGGTTGATCACATTTTTCACTCCCGAAATCTGTGACAGTCCATTAAGGGTCATACCGTCTGTAAGTAGCCAGTCGTTACCGGAAGTTGAAGCAGGAATGTAGCATTTGGTGTCCGTAGGCGATACGCTCCAACAGAGATTTGGGGTGTTAAAATCACCCAGCAGCAGCAGCAAATCAGAGGGTTTCATCCGCTCTAAAATTACACTTACGCTCTCGTGTACTGAGCGGTGTATAAGTGTTGCAGAGAGTAGGTTGCATATCCAACAGGTGAGCGTTTTGCAATACAGGCTGCGTGATGGTGTGCGTATTAGCGTCTCGTTTGTTGACCGTTGTCTGAATGTCGCTTTTAATTGCAGCAAACGATTCTGATAAGCGACGATCAAATTCATTCAACAACACCGTTTTAAAGTTGGACAGAATATCCGTAAACTCCTCCAGCAGCGTGGCTTTGCAGCCTCGTAGGGCGGTACAGCTCGCGCAGGACCACGATGATTGTGATCCTGGTTTCAGGATTTCAGTCAAAACTTCATCCGAGATCCCCAGACAAGCTTGATGGTAGGTGTTATTGCATAGACCAGCACACAAGTAAACACTTTCTCCCATTACCGATTGCAGACACGAAGGACACGATGCGGCCATAGCGACGAACTGCAGATGCAACTAACAGCAAACAGGAACGATAAACAAACGCAAATAACTGCTTCAGATTCACAGGAGGATCTCTCGGGATATAACAGGAATGATCACCAGGAAACAACACAGACAATGTATATGCACAGATAACGATAAGTTACGATTTGCACACAAAAAATACTGGTAAAAAACAGAGCGTGAGATAGCCACAAGCGAACGATCAGAATGACAGATCAATAATAATAATAATCATAACGATGATGGTAAACGGTTTTTCTTTTTGGACGGTCCTGGAGGTACGGGGAAATCGTTTTTGCTGGAAAAAATACTGGCATACAAACGACAGCAATCGAAAATTGCGCTTGCAACTGCATCGAGTGGCATAGCAGCATTGTTGCTTCCCGGAGGTAAAACGGCACACTCCACCTTCAAATTGCCACTCGATTTAAACCAACACTCTACCTGTACCATCGCCGTGCAATCGAAGCGTGCGGAGCTAATACGACAGACCACACTGATCGTTTGGGACGAAGCTTCGATGAGTAGTCGGTACGCGCTCGAGGCCGTTGATCGAACCCTACAGGACATCACAGGCGTACAACGACCATTCGGCGGCAAGGTGCTCCTGCTGGCCGGGGACTTTCGGCAAATTTTGCCAATCGTACCGAAGGGCACGGATGCAGAAATCATAAACGAGTGCATTAAAAAAAGTACACTATGGCCAATGTGTACACCTTTGCGGCTAAGCGTCAACATTCATTAAATTAAATTCATTAAACATCAGCGGCATACCGGTGCATCGTCTGCGGTTGAAGCGGTTTGCAACCGTAATTTTATTGCGCAACCTAAACTCGGAAATGGGATTGTGTAATGGGACGCGACTTCAAATAATGGATCTGAAGAGAAATTGCATTCATGCCAAAATATTAACAGGCAAGCGGCGCGGAGATGATGTCTTGCTTCCTCGCATATATTGTGACAGCAATGATAAGGGCCATCCGTTCCAGATCCGTCGAAAACAATTTCCAATACAGGTGTGCTTTGCAATGACGATAAACAAGGCGCAAGGACAATCCCTTCACCATTTGGGCCTGTATCTACCAAAGGATGTGTTCGCTCATGGCCAGTTGTATGTGGCATTGTCGCGTGTCACAGCACGGTCGAACCTTTCCGTGCTGATACACAATCCGCAACGTGAGGACGATGGGGGCGTCTCCACCAAAAATATAGTGTACCGGGAAGTTGTTGACGTTTGAACTTTTTGCCTAAAGTAAGTATACATATATTACAAAATGAAACAAAACATATTGTGACTTTCTAATAACAGATCTTTATATCATCATGGTTTTTAAATACGTTCGCAAACACTATTTTTTTCTTCGGGCAGAATCATGATACGGTTTTATATCGGCAACAATAACATCGATGATGCGGGTAGCGCATCGAACCTGGCATCACATTTACCGAATCTCAATGAATAAAACCAGCTTCTTCCATCTGTGAAGGTAAGGAGAAGATGCAAGGTAACCAAAATGCGAAACACACTCATCTAATTTAAATATTACTTACAGCTAATACTGCACCATCTCTACCGCCGACCGTTCTCGCCCATATGTCATCGTCGGCCTCGGTGTGATCCCGAACCAGACCCCATCATTGCCGCCACCCAATTGCCCTCCAGCCAAAGTTCGCCGCACATACCATCCCTGTCGTCCCAGTGGCTGTGTTCGGTGTTGTTCCGTAGCGGGCGCTGCTACATGCCCGCGTATGATGCACGTTGCACTATGGTACGGAAGTAAGTAAAGCCAAACAAATCAACAATGTCGCCAAGGATATGTACATAATTATTCTCACTTTTACTTACACGCAAACGATCGTAGCAACTGTGGAAGCCTGTTCAACTTCGCGCTCTAAAGCCAGGATCGTGAAGGAGGATACGGTTTCGCCCGCAACTGCGACTGCCGGTTTCGACGTCTGTAATGAAAAGTAAGCTACATCATAATCCGCTTCAATGTCACAATCTCTCACATTTTGCTGTTGCAGCTGTACCTTTCGCTGTTATTGGAACCGCGATGATGCCACCCCAGCACTGAGCTGTCTGTCCGATCTACGAAGGTAAGAAGATAAATTTTAAATTGAAATACTCTACTGCTGATTTTTCACATCAACACCGTACTCTAACATCGAATGGTTCTATTTACAGTTATCGAACGACTCGCTTCCCTGTTCCTCCCTCGAATTGGTGTGGCGGTCGTTGGAACAACTACCAGTGTTATCATCTGTAAGTACAGCATAATTGATAATATAAAACATAAAGGTTAATATTAACCAACTGCTATTTTCTTTTTCACACATCCTGCATCGATTACTCGCGAGTATGCTATCTACTACAACTTACATCTGCTGCTTCGCTCGCTGAATGTGCACTGGACACGAGATTCACTCCATCCCATGTAAGTGCGACGTCCATCCGCTGTAAGTAAAACATGATCATCACACAAACAAATCATCTACTATTCATTAATCTCAACCGTGTTGCACTACTTACAGTTGGTGGTAGACCACTCTCGCTGCTCCTCCACGACAGTTTCCCGACGAGTTTCAGTAAAACTTTTACCAGCTGTAAGTAAAAGTAGTGAAGTACAAACTCAGTTTGCTATCGTTCCGCACTGTCCTTGCTCGCTTTCTACTCACAGTTACTAAACCACTCGCGATGTTCCTCACGAGTGTACTCGCGGCGCATTGTACGCCACGAGTGGTCGTCATCGCTGTGAGCTGAGGTAAAGTGAACAAATATGTATATTTTTGGTTATTACACTCCTATCATCTTTCATCATCATACTTACAGCCATCGCTTCTTCCGTTTTGTGTCTCTTCCTCCATATCATCAATCTCACAAATGTTCCCACTGTTTCCATCTGAAAGTAAACAACGACCCAATGCAAATAGTGAACGTTAAGCTGATGCCATGCGAATCCACACCTGTCCATCTGCAAATCTCATATGATCATTTTATAGTTACCCTCATTCGTTTGATTCTCGCAGTGTGATTCTCGCAGGGCCAACTCCACTCTTTCTTGCCCACATGGAATGCTGTCGCTCTTAGTAACCAAAAAAAATAAAAGAAAACATTAGCCTATACTTACTATTATGGGTGGATGAAGCATCACAATTTTCAATACCTACCTTTATTTCTACTTTTCTCACTTGGAAACTCATTCCATTCGTCGTCTGTAGAAAGATCGTCTGTAAATTAAGAAACGAGTGCAAAACAAACAGATGCGCTAAGCTATCAGATCCCAGTGGACATTCCATTTAAACCTATACGATACTTACAGATATCGTTTGCGGTTGTATCAGCTCCACTTCCGTTGTTCACTATAGGTGTGCAAAAAAAAAAAAACATAAATAATATAAAGTCGTACGAACCCATAATCCTCCTGCTATTTAATAGTTTCTTTTTCACTTACAGCCAGCATTTGGTACTACGACGTTCAACTGCGTGGACGTAGATGGTGCGCCGGACATAAAGCTGCCTTCGCTACTTTTATCTGTAACAATGTATTCGCACAGGTACATTAATGATTCACCTACTCACTGATGATTTCCGTTGCATATAGACTAACTAACAAAGAGTTTTCTTTTCGTTACGGCCTCATATATTTATACAACATTTTCTGCAGTCGAGGGAAGCAGATGCAATCGCGGTCGCGCAGACAGAAACAGATGCTGGTTATTTTGATGCTACACGGACACTACTTACAGCGCCGATGAACCACGACCTACTTCAATCGTGCCTTGGATATTTTTCTATATTCTTTATTTTTTCTCTACTTTTCTTTCATACAGTCGCTGCCCCGGAGAGGATCGGATCGGGGAGGGGTTTAGTGGGTAGGCATCTATTGATGAATTCCACACTACATGGGCTTGGAAGTTAAGTTGGGAGTCCATGTGTCTTTCGAAGATTCCCCTCCCCGTCAACAAAAAAAAAAAACACACACACACCCACACACACACACACACACCTAATTGGTTGCTTTATTTCTTCATTTCCACAGTTTTCCACATGATAGAAAAAAGGATATCGTTATCATCGTTAAATTCCATGGCTTGGGTCCCAACTTTCCATGTCTATTGCACTTCCTCACAATGAAACCTTTTGCATGGCGCTCTTCATTCTATAGGTACCCGAGTTGGCATGCACCCTGGTATTTCAATGCATCCTGGAGTTTCCGTGCGTAGCCCTGTAATCTACCGGGCCCCGAGTTTAATCTAGTAAATATTAAATGATATACACAAATCATTTACAGTGATTTATAATTTGTTAGTATACATACGGTTAGGACAATGTAAAATATTACTCAATCTTATACAATACTTCCTTTTCCATTTGCATAGTTAGTACACATTTATATCAATTTCCCCCTCTCATTTTAGCCATGCAATAAAATCGCATGTTGCCATTCGGCACGCCGCGGACGCAATGAGTAAGAGTTAGGGAGGAGAGCCTATATTAGCCTGTAGGGTGGCACTTGAGCTTAAGCAGCAAATAACTTCGATAGTTTTATGTTGTGATAGAGGTGCCCCCTTGTGGCTTCGGATCCACCGAACATGTTAGTATTGTTAGTCATTTTAGTATAGTTAATATGCATGCAATTCCACTACTCCTGCTCCAGCCACCCACGCTTCGAAAAAGTCATCGACCAAGAGGACTAAAGCGCACGTCTAGGAGAAGGTTGGCGGATCACGGTGTCCCGCAAGCTCGAATATAAAATCCTCGATGGTTAATCCGATGCGACCTTAATCCTCAATGAAGTACCTAACGTCCTATCCATCTTCCCAAAAACCCTATCCACTGCTAAACCCTATCTAAATGCAAATGCGCTCTATCACAGGATCACCTATCTATCGACCTACATGCATATATATCTATCTTTCTACATATGAATCTATCTGTCTAAGAAAAAGAAAAAACAGAAAGCAACAGAAAAGATTTTTTTTAAATCTATCTATCTATCTTGCACCCTACCTACCTGTGCACCCTCCCACGGAATCACCTCGCGGTATTACTTCATGGGAGGGGCAGTGCTGTGCACTTACTCTACTTGGTACGTACTAGCAACATATAACACTCTCGAGCACAGGTAGGTTTTACACTGGACGGTCACACACGCACACACACGCACACACAAACAACACAACACTTCACACTAAACACTCAGGCAAGACCATGCATCTGGTCTTCTCTCCACCACCGCTGCAGCTTTGTGACGACCTGGCGCTTCATCGTCGACGCAGCCTCCCACATATTGCTGTTCTGGAGCATCAGCTGCACCAAGTTTGAGTGCCCAACCTCCGTATCGCACATGTCGTTCAGCTGCTGACGTTCGGCGATGAACCTTGGACAGCCGAACATGACATGCTCTGCCGTCTCGTCGGCGTCCGGACAAGCTGGGCACCGCGGCGAAGACGCGTGCGTAAACCTATGCAAGTAGCTCCGGAAGCAGCCATGGCCGGAAAGAATCTGCGTGACGAAGAAATCTACGTCACCATGCGTCCTTCCAACCCATGCCGCAACATCGGGAATCAGCGAATAAGTCCATCTGCCTGTTGTTGAATTTCACCAGCTGCTCTGCCATTTCTGCGTCGTCTCTGCCCTGATGCGTTTCTTCACAGCTGCAGTGAGAGGTTCCCCCGCACGTGCCGTCCGGAAATTCTCCAAGTCCTCCTCAAGAATGATGCATAGGGGCATCATACCCGATATCACGCAAACCGCATCGTACGAGATGGTACGGTAAGCACTAGCAACACGCATGGCCAATCGCCGATGTACTCTACGTACAGTATTTTGATGCTGCTTTTCCGACAGAATATGCGCCCAGACTGGCGCACCATATCTTATAACGGATATGGCAACGCTTGCGTGAAGACGTCGTATGCTGCTGCTGGGTCCACCTATGTTTGGCATGAATGATGCCAATGCATTTGCGGTCTTCATGGCTTTATTGCATGCATCATCTAGATGGTGCTTGAATTTCAGCCGGTCATCGATTCGAATCCCAAGGTATTTGAGATTCCTGACGGACTCAATGTGCTCTGAGCCCACCAGTATCGATGCCTTCTGCACTTCCTTATGGCTGCTGATGAGTATGAACTCTGTTTTCGCGTGCGCAATTTCTAAGCAGGCTGCTTTCATCCATTCATCGATTCTACCGACAGCATCCGTGGCTAACATCTCAACCTCCTCGATGGATTCGCCGGTGACTGTTAGCGCAATGTCGTCTGCAAAGCCGGTGAGCTCAATTTTTGGAGGAAGAGCGAGGGTTAGTACTCCGTTATACATGACGTTCCACAGGGTGGGACCAAGAACTGATCCCTGTGGAACCCCGGCTGTAATGGTGGACGTTTTAACCCCCTCGCCTGTTTCGTACTGCAAAACGCGACCGTGGAGGTAGCTCCTCAGCACCCTGCACAAATACGGGGGAACCCTCATGTTCTCCAACGCAACTGCTATCGCCTCCCAACTAGCGCTGTTGAATGCGTTTTTGACGTCTATAGTGACGACTGCACAGTAGCGAGCACCACACCTTTTCCGACGAAACGCTGCGTTGCCTTTCTCGAGCACCGCCAGTACTGCGTCAACCGTTGAGCGCTTCTTCCGAAAACCGAACTGGCGCTCAGAAAGTCCGTGTTCGCCTTCCGTGTATTGAACCAAACGATCCAGAAGCGTCATCTCCTGAACCTTAGCCATGGTGTCGATGAGACCCAACGGCCTGAAGGCTGACGGGTCACCCGGTGGCTTGCCCGGCTTTGGTATTAGAACCAGCTTTTGCTTCTTCCACAACGACGGGAACTGCCCAGACAGGAGAGTGGTCTGCAGCACGGCTTGGAACACTGCCGGGTACGCTTTCATGGCCACCATGACTGCCTCTTTAGGAAGTCCATCCGGCCCGGGTGCTTTTCCTGGTTAGAGGCGGTCAGCGATCCTGAGGATCTCGTCGACTGTAATCGGTTCAGGTTCGGACTCCGGAACTGTGAACGCGGGGTTTAGTACCGGAGGGTTGTGCGTCGGGAACAATCTTTCGATAATGCTTTTAAGCACAACAGGGCAACGCTCGACGGGTTCATGTGTTCTGCCTTTCCCCATCAGCTCCTTGAAAGCAGAACCCCATGGCTTCCGAGCGACTGCTGCGCATAATTGGAGAAAGTAACCCCGTTTGCTCGACTTAATCTCTCTCTTTAAGACCGACCTAGCCGTAACGTAGGCGTCTCTCAGCTGCAGTTTTCGTTTCGGACACCTCTCACGTTGGATTTTTCTGCGGGCTGCCAAGCAATCAGACCTGAACTTCGCGATGGTAGAGTCCCACCAGTAGGCAGGAGTACGGGAATGACGGGGTGGCTTTCTACGGGGCATCGTGGCATCACACGCCGTGGACAGAGCAGCTACAAGATCTGAAGCATTTCGAACTATTCCAAAATCGCCGAAGTTAAGCGCTTCCAAGAAAAGTTCTTTGTTGAACATCCGGGTTTTCCAGCCTCGCATTTTGTTTGACGGAACCTGCAGTGTTATGCGCTTTTTCCCGATGCTATACCGGACAACTCGATGATCGCTCAGGGTATACGCATCGCTCACTCGACAGTTTAGGTGTTGCGCCAGGACGGGACTACAGAACGTAATGTCGATAATCGACGTCCTGTCGTTCCTGCTGAATGTAGGAGTGGAGCCAACGTTTCCCAGGACAACGTTCAGCCGGGCGAAACTCTCCAGTATCGCTTCTCCCCTGTTGTTCGTGCGAATGCTCCCCCATTCAACGGCCCATGCGTTAAAGTCTCCGGCGATGATCACGTCGCTAATCCCACTGAGTTCAGCGACTAGGTTGTCCAACATCTCGTTGAATCTTTTCAGCTCCCAGCTTGGCGGTGCGTAGCTGCTGCAGATGCACACTCCGTTTACTTCGGCGATCACGAAACCCTCGAATGTATAGGAGACCACTCTCTGAATCGGGAATCTTCCCGCAGCCCAGATTGCAGGCTTGCCTGTTTTGTCCGAAACCCAGTTGTTGCTGCCGCCTTTCGGTGCTTGGTACGGCTCCGACAGGATGACCACATCGCCCTTTTCCTCTACCACTACTTGACACAAAAGATCTTGTGCAGCCTCGCAGTGATTCAGGTTTATTTGCACTATCTCCATGCTTTCTGGGCTGCTGGACAATACATTCCACAATACATGGACAATACATGCACGTGCGAGCCTGGTGGCCCTCCTCGCCGCACCGCAGACAGTTGTTTCTCCTATCCGGTCCCTTGCAGTCACGCTGCACATGGTTGTATTCCCAGCAGCGGAAACACCTTCGCGATTGTGGCAGAATACGGATTCGGCAAATTGACCAGTCAATTTCTACCTCTCGCTGACGCTATAAGCAGCGCTTGCTTGGCTGCCATTTTTATGCAGGCTGTCTGCGTTCCGTTGAATGAAACCGAGTTCGAATCTCGCTTTTAGCGCGCGTTCAACATCTTCCAGGCTAGTCACCTCGTCTATGTCGCGAATTTCAAGTGTCGCAACATTTCCTCGCACTGTGACCTGACCGGCTTCTCCCACGGAATCCTGCAGCAGGTCCTTGAAGTCGCTACCGCTTACTGCATCGTCTCGCTTCAGCTCGAAAATCATGTTTCCCTCCCTCGTGCGTCTAACCTTGGAAACTTGCTTCCCAAGCGATTGCAGTTTCGGATCCGCCTTCACCCTTCGCAGAATGTCGGCGTACGACTCCTTTTCTTTGAGACCCACTACTATCGCTTCCGTTTTGTGGCGCGTTTGAGAGGCCATCTTTGGCAGGACTGCTGCTTTACCCGCTTGCTCGATAGTCGTTTTATTGGGCACTTGCTGCCTCCGCTTAACGATGGTGGTCCACGGCAGTTCATCGGACGTTTCGGTTACGAGGTTCCCCGAAGCGTCACTTTTAGGCTTCTTCTGCATCGATGGTACCGCTTCCGGGGTTATCGCACTTCTCCCCCGTTTAGATGAACCCGCGGTTTGCGTCAGTGGTGTCACCGTCTCGCTGCAACTCGATTTAGCCTCGCTAAGCAGCTTTTCTGCTCTTTCTGCTCGCATCTTCCATGTAAGTAGTTCACGTTCCACGCTGCTGAGATCGGTTAATATTTTAACCGACATCCTCTTGATGGGGGCGTGAACATTGTTGCGGTCTTTGGTGAAGAGATGCAACTCCCTCGCTGTCTCCAGGGCTTCTTTCAGCTTACTTCTGCCTACTTGCATGGAACCACCCGTTTCCGCCGCTGGTTGGATTTTATCACACACCGTTCCGGCTAACTGGCTGTAGGCGATATTCTCCGCCACTCCTGCATAACTGGCAGTAGTTTCCTTACCTGCCACTACTTCTTCTTCTCTGCAATTAGCTTCATTGTTCTCATTTTTTCCACGCGCACTCATTTAGTACATGAAGTTGCGGACGTGTAGAAGGAGCTTAACAGCGGCCAAACCACGCTGAGGGGAAACTCGCGGTAACTCACGACACTCACACTCTCGGGAGTCAAACAGGATCGGAGGCGACGATCGCGTAGCACTAAACCAAACAAGCACTTCTCTTCACTAATGTTTGTGGAACCACTAGGCCGAGCACACTAACACCAACGCATGAAAGTAGCGAAGCAGAGCCTCAATGTGCGAAAAACGACGCCACTTAACCCAAACAGGGACGATCACTTTTGTTGTTGCTAGCACGCACCGACTGTTTACAAACAAAACACAAAACGTTCACGGACTGAGCGCACCAATCACAGCACCAACTTAACAGATCTCCAGGTGATCACTTGTCGGCTAGGCAGCTGGTTTGGGTTGACCAATGCTGTCCGCCGGGCGTAACCGCCGGGACGCAGGAATGAATCACGCCCAAATCACAGCACAATCCTCCGCTGAACCAAGGAAACCACTACTGGAACTTCGACTTCACGACCCAAACTTTAGGGTTTAAAACAATTCGGCGTAGTAGCGTCACTTTTACAAGAGTCACTAGTGAATAACAACAGAGCAAACAGTTTCACGTCTGCTAGCACTCCTAGTGTGCTAGTGTGTGTCTATCTATCTATCTATCTATCTATCTATCTATCTATCTATCTATCGATCTATCTATCTATCTTTTTTTTTTTTTTTTTTTTTGTTTTACAACGAGGGGGAATCTTCGAAAGACTCCGCATGAACGCATGGGTGTTGACATGGGATTTTTACCCAGTAAACCCCCTCCTTGGGCCATATGCCCTTCCCCATGGGTTCACCTTTCGGTATGCTTCGTGAGGAAGGGTTATGCATTAGCATCGCATCTACGCTATTGCACCATGGACCACATTCGCGAGACAGAAGGACAGTTCACGAACATAGAGTACTTACGACTGACGGTACACTAATGAAACGAGCACTAATTTTGACACAACATAACACTAACGTGAACACTGGGATGCGGACACTGTCTACGGCACAGCAAACGTTTTTCGAAGTTGACACTAACACGAACACAAACACGATCAGGATCGTCCGAGTCGTTGGTCCTCCTTCCACCAGTACTGCAGCTTCGTTGCCATTGACCGCATGGCGACCTCAACGGTGACCCACTGCTCTGCACTCTTTAACATCAACCCAACGAGATTTGATTTGTTAATCGCTGCTCCGCACTTTATGTTGAGATCACATCGCTCTTCTGTGAACCTTTGACAGTGGAACAACACGTGTTCCGCTGTTTCCTCGTCGTTAGGGCACGCTGGGCAGCGCGAAGAGCTCGCGTGACGGTGCTTGAAATGGTAGCTTCGAAAGCACCCATGGCCGGATAGGAACTGCGTAATGAAGAAGTTCACTTCACCGTGTTTTCTTCCCGTCCATGCTGCAATATCCGGTATCAGCGCGTAGGTCCATCGCCCCTTGGATGAGCTATCCCAATCGGACTGCCACTTCCTCATGGAGATGGCCTTAGCAGAGGATCTAGACAACCCGGCGCTTGATTCACCCGTACCTCTATCACACAGGCAGTCTTCCGCCAAGACTGTGCATATAGGCATCATACCTGCGATCACGCAAACTGCCGGATATGAAATCGTCCTATACGCACAGATCACTCTCATTGCTAACAGACGATGCACCCTGTTTACCATATGCTGGTTCTCTTTCACTACCAGAACATGTGCCCAGACCGCTGCATTGTAGCGCAGGCGCGAGATGGCTACATTTGCAAAGATGCGTCTGCAACTACTTCTGGGGCCACCGATGTTAGGCATGGCCGCCACTAGCGTGTTAGCAGTTTGAGTGGCGTTCTTGCAGGCATACTCAAGGTGTTTTCGAAAGTTAATGCGGTCATCGATGATTACGCCAAGGTATTTTAACTGACGGACGGACTTGATGCTTTCTGAGCCCACCCGTATGCTCGCCGAGTAGTTGTTACGGCACAGCCGTTATCTTGTCTTTATTTCTTTGGTAGAAACTCCGAGCAATTTTTACAATTTTAATGTAGTTTGTGGTCCTACTAAGCAAGAAAGAGAGCGTTGTCCCTTCCGGCTCGCTTTATATATCCCTATTTCGGGTCTGTCAGGTTGGCATCCCGTAGCTTGCGCGGAACCCTTTAACAGTCCTGTCACCACGCAATTTAAGCACGGTTCCAACAGTAGTCGATCGCAGGAAAAGACTCCTTTGATCATATCAAAATGGTCTAATTTTTCCAGCGGGGTTCGCCATTCCTTACAGGGTTTTTCTATTCAGTTTAGACTAGCTGCACAATTTTTCCTACTCGGCGCACTTGATTTTTAGCAAGCAGCATGTTTGTTTGCCTATCCACGTCAAAAATCAAATGCGCAGAGTGTGCGGCTAATCTAAACTGAATAAAAAACCCTGTATAATCTATTACGTCCCCTGTATACTCTATTACGAAACCCTGCATACGTACGCAGGGGACCATTCACGGTACCAAAGATCACCTTTTTACCTATGCCAGAGTATTCGACAACAGCAGAACACTTCAAACAACCGTGATAACCCGTATAGCTCGTTGTTGCTGAAAAAATAAAACAAAAAATCCATGATTAGACCTCTGAACCTCTTATGGCTATATTTTTATAATTTTTATATTCTAACGACTTACCCTTTAAAAAAGCACGAGCTGGTGAATCAGCGATAAAAGCGCGGACTCTAAAATGCACCGTTTTATCGCCGATAACCAAACCTTCCCGCTGAATCAGATTCAGCTCATCTATGAACGGCTCCAGATATGGTATGATGCTTCCCGGTTTTGATGCGCCACTAAACGTAGCCACCATCATCACCGGCACCTTTGGCAACTCTACCACTTTCACTAGAATCGGCCAAAGTTGGGTTGGCCCAGCTCTGTGAAGAGGTAGCCCGTCGATTGACACATCCAAGGAAAAAGGTGTCACTCCGGGATTGACGTTCCTGTAATCAAAAGATAATTAATAATCTGTGTCATAGACAATTTAGATCATGTCATACTTACTGCAAATGTTGGGCCAGGACCGACTTAAGACCTCCATACCAATAATCACCACCAGGAGTTGTTTTAACAATCTTTCCAATCCCAGTGGGTGTCTTCACTAGGGTCCGCGCATCTTTGGGAAGATCTAAGTTTAGCTTCTTCCGTAGGATCGCCAGTAACAAGTTGGCCGTCGAACGGGGGAGCTGACACGTAACAACAAGGTATCTCAGATTGTCTATAAGATCCATTTCATCGATAAAATCGTACGCATCGTCCCGACCAACCATGTCGTCGTCAAAATCGACACAGCTGTCCCCATCCGAATTAATGTCCTCCTGGTCGGAATTGTTAGTATTATAATTATTACCATCACCACTACCGTTATTAATGTTAATTATATTTAAAAAATCCTGTCTTAGCTCCGTGTTGCTGACTCCTGGTGCTGATGTTGGCACTGGTGCTGATGCCGATGCTGATGCTGGTCGGAGTCCTGCTGCGTATGGTTCTGGTTCCATATCTAAAATAAGGAATAAACAATGAGTAATTTTCTCTCACGACACCACTACCTAATACAATTTAAACGTTCCACGAAAAATCATTTGACAAAATATTAAATTGTAACAGAAAGCAACGAAGCATATCGCAAAGCTCTACATACATGATTATCCAAAATTATATCCATATCATATACATAAAGTAGCAAGATAGATTGGATAATTCACCTTTTTTACAGCTATATTATTTCACCGTTTACAATTTTATTTCATCTTTTTTCCAATTTCAGTCAACACTTTGTTGCTTCGATATAGCTAGTTAAAATATTTTCAGTTTTAAACGATTTTTTTTCAAAAGAGATTAAAATAAAATTACATTTTAAAACGGGAGTATTTAAACTTATTTTCAAGCTATCACTCTACATGATAGCTGAGGAATGCTTAAGTTAATGAGCTTAGGGAAATTAAAGTAGCCACGTGCACGTTCATCGTTTCTACATTTGTAAAATATTCTAGTGACACGGAAACTATAACTATACGACACAGCAATCCAGCTTCCTGCGCAATCCGGTGTTATTTCGTGGTTGTGGCCAAGATCCACTACTGTTATAGATTCAAAGCGGTCCTTGTTGCTAGACTCCATACGTCCTGCGTGAAAAAGCCACTACCGTTCCACAAGCTATGTAACAAAAGTTTATCATATTTTCAACTTAGATCTAGCTGTGCTTCGGTAATGTTGGCCTCCCATTGATGGCATTCTCAGACTTCAGTTGCACGTTAGGATAGACAATCCTGTGTACGGGACTACGGCTTTTCCTGGCCGTTTTTGTGCCGGCCCTATCGTGTGAAAACTGGTGCAACTATCATATATACTGCTGTGGGCACCTAACTATTTTTTTTTTTTTGCTCGGTTAGAACGGCCTGGCCGTATCAAGACTTATTTTACCACGTAGCAGGATAGTCAGTCCATGCTACGGGGAGACGGTCCGGATGGGATTTGAACCCGGTCCCTGCCGTGTGGACGGGCGCCGTTTTTCACATGCACCACCGGGCCGCCCCAGCACCTAACTATTCGTCAACTATAATTTTTTGTAATTTTTTTGTCTTCGTGTTAAGACTTATAAACTTCTTGTCACTTTTAGGGCACCAACATCAGTTATGGTCTACCATGTCTAGTGACTATTTACTTTTCCCATACGCGTATGGTGGACACGGACCAGTCGTGTTATGAACCAGGCTGTATCAAGACTTATTTTTACCACGTAATAAGACAGTCAATCCTTGCTACGGGGGGACGGATAAGACCGGATATCAACGGTCCTTTCAGACCGGATATCTACGGTGTAGAACCGGTGTCGCTTATCATATTAACAACCAGGCCGCCCCAACTGTGTTTAATTTATACAGTAAAAAACACACATAAATTCACTTTTCACACAACATTCCACTTCACGCTTCACTTGACACGTAGACGGAACTGTAACACAGTTATATTATATAAATTAAACACACTACAGTAATAATAATTTACCAATATCCGGAAAAGGCACCAGATTAAACCTTCCACTATTTCCTGCACGGCGGTGCCGTTCCTTTGCGTCCTCGTATTCGCGGTCAAGCTCCTGCATTGCTTGGCGACATTTCGAGTAGAAATTGCCGTTCATCCTGGACATTTTTATCACTAAAATTATTCACAAAAACGTATATCACATTTGATCACTTTAAGCTGATTATTATTCGCATAAAATATTAAATATAACTATATTTATATGCATTTATTCACAAAACATTTGACTTTAACGTACCGTACCGGGTTGCAGCTGCTTGCACAATATTTTTTTTATTGTTACACATTCACCTGCAAATTCTAGTGTACTTTGATTTTCGTTAGCACTACCACCACAAAAAACTCCTTCGTAATTATATCGAAACACACCACTTCTTCTTATGTTTTTTTTCTTTGCTGAAATTGATGGTTAACGGTTGCAGAAAAAAGAAGCAAAATGGTCAAAACCACATTCGGGTCGCTCAGCAGGCACGATCAACACCAACACATTGACAAAACCGCTCACCACAGGGCACGAACGGCAAAAACCACTCAAAAATAGCGAGAGAGAATGATGAAAGAGCGAGAGGTCAATATCAAATCTTCGGAAAATGTCATGTGGGTATAGACTCAAAGCACGTTGGATCGCGTTGCGTTTGGTTGCTTTGTGTGCTTGTGCCTACGCGTTTTCGTTTTTTCTATCGTTCGTTCGGGTTCGGCTCTCGTTGTTCCTTAACCGATTTCGTTCGGCATTCGGTGAATCTTTATTCACGCTGATTTCTGGAGTAAAGTGGAAGATTAATATTAGATTCATGGGTACGTACCTCGTTGTGTTTCAACAGCGGTCGTGGCTCACGGCTATTCTTGGTATACTCTCTGCCACATGTAAAAGTCGCTTTATTTAGAGATGACAATCTTCGTTCGTTTAATTTAAGATACAATAAGGGCATAAGCAATAAGAGCATAATACATCGACGGACCGGTTACCTATTGCATCAACATGTCCTCCTTCGCTGTTCAATAGTGAAAAAGCTTCCTTGATAGATTCCAGACCAATTAAAAAATTGTCAGTATTCCAATATGGTTTAAAAAACTGCGGAACTCGGTACCCTTCCAATATGCTACATGTTGCAGCGGTCTAACAATACAATGAATTTCAGCTGGTAACTCTATACTAACTAAAGTTTTTGAAAATTCTGATTATTTTTCATTATTCCATTTATTAAACGGTGATATAGCTCCTACTGTGTAGCCTTTCAATAATTTTCGTATTATTCCTAAATGGATTATATGCAATTCGTCTGCCACTAAAATTTGTTTAATTACATCTAACCCTTTTACTTCTAAAAGTGGTGTCAACTTTTTTTGATGCCCTATGATGTACTTTCCACCTCTAAATTCAGCATCCGTTCGCTCGGCAGCTACTCCTTCGAAAATAATCTTTCGTCCTGCTTTGCAATATCTTTCCGCAATTTTGAATTTTGTACAGCCTTGATAACCGTTGTGGGGTGCTACTCCTGAAATATCAACAAAACGGCTGTAAGCATTTCACAAAAAATATATACTTTTATAAATACCTGTTTTTGTTCTTGCCGGGGTATCAGTAATAAATGCTCTCAAACATATGTTGATCTTCTTTCGGTTGATCACAATTCCTTCTTCTATTGCGTGGTTCAATTCAAGTACTAGAGGCCGTAGGTAGTCCTTTACATTGTGTGGTTTCGACGATCCACAATGTATTCCTAACGTTAAGATAGGAACTTCCGGCTGTTCGTAAAGCTGCATCATAATTATCCAAAATTCGGTGGGAGCACTGTTATGTAAAGGAAGGCCGTCCACGAAGAGATTAATAACAAACACATCAGCGTAAGGGGTAATAGATCTAAACTGAAACATATCATTTATATATTTTTGAGTAATGGAAAAAATAGTAAAGAATACCCCCCAACAACATGGGGGGGGGGGTTTCCTTACCGAAAACGATGCTTTAAAGATTTTTCGATTCCCTGGTACCACATCTCTCCTCCCGAAACTGTCGTAATCTCTTTTCCTACTGCCTTTGGGGTCTTTAATAATGTCCTTGGATCTTGTGAGATATGTAGACTATCAATATCCGACAATATTGATAATAATTCCTTTAAAGCCATATGGGTTACTATATGTGATAGAGTCCAAATTCGCAGTTTTGTAACAAACAGATTTGATTCATCTTCGATAAACTCATTCTCATCCTCATGCTGCTCATTTTCATTAATTTGTGGGTAGGTCTAGGAAATCCACATCTTCGTCTACATCATGCTTAACAACTGTCGTTGACAACTGTCATCGTGCTGAAACGACGCTCCCTAGACTCTCCGCTGAAAAATAGGAAATTTACGTTGCTTTCGCAACCATACAGTGAAAATCCTGCTTAATTGAGTTAAAGTTTCTGGACCCTTTGTATACAATTGTGTACAGAATTTTAGAGTGATTTTTTGCTGAATATCTCCGACCCACAGCAATCAACATTTGTTTACTACGCAACCGCCCACATCACCAACATCGCAGCCGCCCACCACCATGTCTTACGTCTGTCCTGCATGTAACGCAGAAATAGACAATGCGGAAGTGTATGTCTGTGATGGTGCCTGCAAAGGCACGTACCATTGCATCTGCCTAGGCATTAACAATACCTGCATCAAGGAGCTCAAACGAGCTGCTACTCCACTATTATGGGTGTGTAACGGATGCAAACTACACCGTCAGACTAGGAAATTAGAGCTGCAACGCAGCACTGGCAGATTTCAAGACAGACATCATGGGGCATCTTGAGCGGCACCTGTCGACGCTCTTGGAGGCCCACAGGAGCGATGTGTTGGACTCTGTACAGAGGCACATAACTAGTGTGCGTGACGCGTCTGCCACACTGAAATCTACGTTCTTTCCACCTTTACCACCATCAACAACAACTGCATACTCCACTAATACACAACACCATGAACCAGTATCCCTACGCACTACTACCTTCCAACAACCAATATCCAACGCACCAAAGAGGAAATTAGTTGATCGTTCATCTCCTACCCGCACCTTGCGCCCTTCCCTACAACATGGTACCGCACAATCAAACTCACTACTACGAACAATCTCGATACCAGCTAGAGAGCAACGATTCTGGATCTTTGTCTCTCGGCTTTCACCGGACACCACTGAAGAGGAAATGACGTCACATGTACAACAAAATCTGAAAATAAGCGATGTGCTTGTATTCAAATTGATGCCTAAACTTCGGGACTTGAGTGCAATTAACTTTATATCTTTTAAGATCGGAGTTCCCGTCTCATATCGTGATCGAGTATTATCTCCTGATATTTGGCCAACTGGTGTGGCTTTTCGCGAGTATGAACGACGCACTGAACAATTTCAAAATTTCTGGCGACCTACAATACCAGTCAACCAACAGATCACACCAAACAGAACAGAACAATCAATCCCTTTCGAGGACAAATCTGTTTCACAAACCCCAACAACACCTATTCAGCAATCGCAACAGACAGAAACTTAACAGAAATTTACTACCAGAATGTTCGCGGGCTCAAATCCAAGACGAAACGCTTTAGCATGGCAATTATTGAAAACAATTATGACATAGTAGCTCTGACCGAAAAGTGGATTGATAACACAATAACGAATAGCTTATTATTCGGCCACGACTATAATGTGTACCGCATGGACCGTAACGAACTCAATAGCACACGCATTAAAGGAGGTGGGGTATTAATCGCAGTACACTCTGCACTGGTCTCTCACGAGTGCCGAGTTCCGATAGGATATCTCGAGATGGTATGGGTGAGGATCAAAGTAAACAGTGGCTGGTTATTCCTAGGCTGCATATACATGCCCCCTTATTTGAGAACCGATGATGAAATTATGCGCAACTTATCGAACACTATCGATGCAATATATGACGCTATGAGAACTAATGATCAGTTAATAATAGTGGAAGATTTTAATCAAAGCCGTCTTGACTGGAATCGAGAGGGGGCAGTCCGAGTTGATGGAAGCAGTAATACTTGTAATGATAAAAGGGATGTTAATTCCAGGTTTTTATTTGGTTTGGGAACGGTGTTTACATAATATTGGTGTTCGTTATAATGCGTCTGTACTTCTCGGCTGTTCATTTGCAACTCTCTCCTGTCCTCGCGTCCTGTCACATCGGGTCCCCTCGTTTAATTCCCATGACCCGACGAACAAACAGAACGGTAGCCCGATCATCTTTTTTTTTTCTAACCTAACCACATACTTTTGTTGATATTATTGATCTTTACCTATTAACACAAGTCAATCAAACAAGAAATGAAATTGGACGGATTTTGGACCTCGTCTTGGTCAACGAAACTACATCAAATTCTGTCAATGTGACAACGATTGACAATTTGAGATTTATTGTACCTGCGGACAGTTATCATTATCCGCTTACAATTTGCGTTAATAACACCACATTTGTAAGACGACAAGAGACTGCAAGACAAAAACTTAATTATATCAAGGCTGACTACACTGCAATGGAAGCTGAAATATCTAATGCCAACTGGGAATTCCTATTAATGGACGAAATCAAAATTGACGACGCAGTAGCGGAATTTAATATGGAAATCAATGAAATTCTAAAAAATACAATACCTCGCCAAAGAAAACTCCGTAAACCACCATGGTCAAACCGTTTGCTCATAGATATGAAAAAACGAGAATAAACGGCGCTGCGGAATCTTCAACGGCACAACAATGACTACAACCTTAACTTTTATCGTTCTGCCTCTAGACGATACCGTGCCTATAATAGAATTCTTCACGAAAATTATGTTGTCCGACTGCAAAGTAAAATGCGACGAAATCCGAAATCATTTTGGCTATACTCAAAACGTAATCAGAGACAAGCTGTCATAGAAATCGAATATAAAGGAAATACGGGTACCACTGAAAAAAAGATCAGCGATATTTTTGCGACCAGATTTCGCGACGTGTTCCTACCCCTTGTACTAGATCAGAACAGGATAGACGAAGCGACTTCTGATACACCGACCGACTGTATTGACATAACTGATATCATCATTGAAAATAAGACTGTGGAATTTGCAATATTAAACTAAAAATAAACTACAATCCGGGACCAGACGGAATCCCTTCAGCAGTTTTAAAGAAGTGCGCTAAATCGCTCACACCATATCTGGTCTGACTATTCCAGATTTCGTACACTTCTGGAAAAATTTCCCATGATCTGGAAGACCTTGTGGATGACACCCTTATTGAGGAAAGGCGACCCAAAGCTAGGCATGAGTTATCGTGGAATAACTTCAATGTGTTCAAGCGCCAAAGTATTGGAAATAATGTTTCACGATGCAATACTTACCTCTACTAGTCACTACATCAGCATCGCACAACACGGGTTCATGTATAAGCGGTCAACTTCCACAAATTTAGTACAATTTGTATCGGATTGTCTCAGCTGCATGGACACCAGCCAACAAATAGATTGTGTTTACACAGATCTAAAAGCCGCCTTCGATAGCATATCTCAAGATATACTATTAGCAAAGCTAAACAAACTGGTATTCCCTACAAGGATCCTCGCATGGCTGCGATCGTATTTACGAGGGCTGACAATAAAGTAAAGTCTCCAATTTTTTTTGCATAGAAAATGACATTTATTTACAAAAAGCGATACACCGTTGGAAAGGCCAAGGTCTTGGCTATTTTTCTACATAATCGCCATTTTTTTCCAACACCTTGCGCATCCGCACGATGAACTTGAACTTGCCGGCAGAATACCACTCTCCGTCCGCCTCGCGCAGCCAGGTGTTGACCTCTTTCTGAACCTCCGCGTCACTTTCAAACTTCTTCCCTCCGAGATGTTTTTTCAGGGCGGGGAACATGTGGTAGTCACTTGGGGCCACGTCTTTGGGTCACAACTTTGGTCGCACATTCCACGAGCCGCTTCATGTGGTCTTCGGTCAGCTGTTTCGGCACCCATCGGGCAGAAACTTTGTGATACTGCAAGTTGCTCACAAGGATATGACGGATTGTTTCGCTGCTACACACTCCTCCAAGCTTTTCTTCCAAGTCCCTAATTGTCGCACGGCGGTTTTTGAGCATTTCTGCCTCCACTGCTTGAACAATCACATCCGAGACCGACGGTCGGCCACTTCTCTCCTCGTCGTGAACATTAGTGCGCCCGGAATTGAACTCGCGGCTCCACTTTTTTATGTCCATACACTTTTCCCCGTAAACTTCAACTAGTTGACGATGGATTTCAATAGGTGTCACCTTTTTCGCACTCAAAAAACGTATTACAGAACGCAATTCGCACTTGGACGCTGACGTGAGGGGTACCTCCATCGTTGACGGCTGCTCAGCGGTCGGGGAAGCCTCACCCAGCAGCAAAGTGGTAGTGGAGAACCAAGGAACACGGCGATGTTGCCAGATTTCGCCTAGCGCGTGATCCGGCGAAGTTGCAACGTTGGAGACCTTACTTTATTGTCAGCCCTCGTAAAGCACACACCCCGGTGCGCTGCTAAACATCGTACGCATAAACTCTCGTTACGGACGTATGCGCGTCGTTCCGACAACGATAACTCCCGGAACATTTCGCAGTCTACCAGTTTGTGCCACGCGTCGTGACATAGTTTACACTCACGATTGGTAGATGGTTCGGTCGTGTGTACGGTTACATGCGCTTGTCGAGTGTTTGGTGATTCACGGCGATCAAGTATTGGCCCCTTTTTTGATACCTTTACCATTAACCTGGCAGCCGTCGCGATTTCTTCAATCCACTTGCCGAATTCGCTGACGGTAGCCTCTGGCAATTGCACCTTGTACCGTGCCCATTCCAGCAGCCGTTCCGGGGGTAATTTCGCCGCCAGCTCGTCGAGTAGGGCGACATCGCAGTCATATTGCCGCAGTCCCGATATTTGAATCGTTGCGCACATCTTCTGCACGCCCTTCCGGAAGGCTGCTATGCTCTCCAGATTTTCCGCCCTAGGCGCGGGCATTTTCCTCACCTTTTGGATCAGGCTCTCCACGATGAGTCCCGGCCTTCCGTACTCGGACCTGAAAATGTCCAACGCCTTCTGCAGCCCCGAGGGCATCAGCAGTATATAATGTACCGACTCGAGAGCTGGTCCGCGCAAGGCTCGCTGCAACCGTAGCAGGTTCTCCTGATCGTCGAAGCCGCATGCCGCGGACGATCGCTGGTAGCTGGCATAAAACATCGGCCATTGCTCTGGCACCCCGGAAAAGGTAGGGAGCTCCCTACTGACGATCTTGCGCGCTGCCTTTTGACGGACAGTCAAAACGTCGTCACTTAGCGTCACGTTCAACGGCTTGGCCATCTGAAACGAAACACCACGCTCACCCGTTGCCGCTTCTCCATACTTCTCCTGCTGTCTACGCTGGGCCTCACGGTGCGTCGCGAGGGATTCGTCCACCGCGCGACGCCAATCAGCATACTCCTGGTCCAACGCTGCGGCTTGGTCGATGGCCACCGTATGATCGTAGCCTGGTGGTGCCGCGGCCATTGTAGCGTCGAATGGCCGCCAGCGTCGTAGGTTGTCCGCCATCGTGCTACTACTTGGCTGCAACACTCGCGTCCCGTACCCGTCCGGACTCGAAACTAGGGTCGAAGGGTGATGAACCCGCCGGTCCTCAGTCGCCATTGCAGCTGCAGTCCGTTTTGGCGTCGTCACTCCCAGCCGCTCCGTGTCTCGCAGCCAACCCTCCATCCTGTCCGCCTTACCATCCGGTACACCTTGCAAACTGGGATTGCTGCGTTCCCGTTTACGCGCGAGTTCTCGCCGCTCCAGCTCAAGCTCCCGACGCTCCAACTCAAGCTCCCGACGCTCCAACTCAAGCTCCCGACGCTCCAACTCAAGCTCCTTTCGCGCCAGCTTGAGCTCTCTGGCATCCAGGCTGGGAAGGATCGCCCTCCTCGAACTAATGAACTCTTCGTCCACCGATGGCGTACGCATTCCCGTACGCCTTTCTGAAGGCTCCTCGAGTGCTTCCGACTGTTACTGCCGCTCCACACTCGCACTTTTAGAGCCTCTTGCTCCTTCCATTGTATCTACAATTTCTTTCACGAGACGAGTCTACAAAAAATCACTTCCCGACGGTTCACATTTTCGTGGCTTATCGCGCGCGTACCGACACTTTACATACGATCGAACGAATAGCACTTACTTCGCGAGTGACCGAATTGCGTGGATTGTGAACAAGTAAGACTAGTGAATTACGTTACAGTAATTTGTGGAATGATTTACAAACCATCTAACGGGGTCAGCTTCTAGCTTCCCGTCGATCCTCTGTCTAACAATTTCCCACATGTAGTTTTCAGCTTCCGGGTGACGATTCCCATCCTCATCCAGTCTAAACAGGTCACGGTTTACGGGCGACCTACGCATATAGGGGTAGCCAGGAGATGAACTCATCGCCAAGCGACACAAAGTGCGTTGGAAATGCTAGCGCGTTAGAAAATCGCTAGGCACCTTCCAAGCTAAATCCTTGAAAACTGTCTTAGCCCTCCTAACTATCATACGCGCGAGCACATCCGTCGGCCCATCCTCCCTGACCTGCTCTCGCAAAGAAGCATGGTAAAGCAAACTTTTCATTTCTGCTGCGTGGCCGAATTTTGGCCAGCCATACTTTGCAGAAGCTTTTCGAAGTTGCTCTACATGCTCCGCTGGGATCTTTGGATTATAGATAGGATCTCCTCCAGAGACTGGGAGTGCTGGCTCGGCACCTTCGTAGTCGAATTCTTGGAGGACCTGCTCCCACTGGGCTTCGGAGAGGTCGTCCGCTCCTCTAAAAAAGGAGTCGTTTTGACGACTTTCTTCGTGTCCATGGGATACGCTGATTCACCAACGATCGGAGAACGCGAAGTCTTCTTCGCTTGTCTCTTTTCTTTGGCGATAACGGGGCAAGTGTGTTCCCGGTGATTCGCTTTGGAGCGTTCGCTCTTAAAGCTCGCTCCACAACGATCACAGCTGAATTGCTCACCCGCTTCATGCTCCTTCTTGTGTGCTGCTAGGGTTTCCTTAGGAAACACCCGTTTACAGTCACTAGGACACTCCACCAACGCCATAGAGCGGATAACTTCTTCCAGTTTTCCAACTCTTCATTCCAATTCTGCCGCTGATGACATTCAACGGGACCGTGTCACCCGAAGGAGATTGGGCCAAGAGGTTTATAAACTCTCCGGTCCTGCCTCCGCGAGTGGACGGTCCTGATGCTTCCTCACCATCCGTGAAGACGAGTATCTGATTATAATCTCAAGGTTCGTCTAAATGCCATGCATTGGCGACTTGGTCTTCCAGCAATTTCTGAGTCCAAGCCAGGTCCTTGTGTAATTTTGCGAAGGTATCATCCCGGATATAAACCTCAGCAAAGTCACTAGAGCCTTCACCCTTGAAGACCATCCTGAGCTCCGAGTGTATCATCGCCATTGACACGCAGACGTTTTCATCTTGCATGACCCCGCTATGAATACCATAACACGAGTTACCCGCAAAATAGCCGGCTCCTGACATACCATGCAGAGTACTGCCTAGGTATACCATTTGGCCGACTATACTGGAGCGACGGAGCAGTCCTACTGACTGTCCCTGCACCCCTGTGCACGTAACACTAGTGTTAACCGTCGGAACCTTATTATAGATTCTGACCTTTGGCACTCCCAACTTAGTCCATACCTGTTCCGACAAAGGAACATAGGCTAAGTCAGCCATAGCACGCGACATTATTTTCCCGCGAATATCGACAACCATCTTCACCTTGCCATAATTCAAGAGAACGCATCCGTTATCTCGAATTACGTGGTGAGGGGTTACCAATTCGTAACCCATACCCAATGTGAGAGTCAACCAGCAACCCAGATTTCATTATTGCAACCTGACCTGCTGGGACACACGCTGGTATGAACGCCGAGCCTATTCTCATAGCTTCACCAATATGGACTCCTCAAAAAGCCATCACCTTGGCTTTGATGAGTCCCTTGGTTGCGCGATACAATACTGACGCTATGAGACCTATCAGTACCTGGTAGCTCATAGCTGAACCAACAAAACCTTTACGAAGTCGCAATTATCTACAACATTCCGCAAATTGGTCTTTATTGCCGCGTATTTGGAATGTAAGAGGCCGAAAGCGCGCTTTTTGGCCCCTATTTATACAGTTTTCCATTTTCATTAACGGCCATCATTTTCCCAACTATGTCGACTTTCACAGTGTTCCGTCCCGGTGTCAACGAAATTCTTCTGCTATAACATTGATATTCTGCTATAATCGATTAATATCTGTCACCGCATTCTAACCAAAACAATGACGCGTTGTTATTCACAACAACAGCTGTGACATTACTTCGGTGTTATGGTGAGCGTTCATGTCAACAATCATTCAGTCAACAAAGCAAAGCGAAAGTGGAAGTGCTTAGCTGTAAAGTTTCATTTAAAAGTGTTGCGGTAAAATGAGCACTACACCATCAGTTTGATCTGGCCGCAGGAAGAGCCGTGAACTAGAAGGACAACGAAAATCCGGCGTGTTTTACCGGCGCACGGCACAGCTTCTGAAAGCATATGAAAAGCACCATGGTGAAAAAGGTCAAAAAGGTGAGTCGAAACAGGACTGCTAACCGGCAGCAGTTTCGACTCACCATGTATGGAGTTGTCAAAATTTTCGACCCGCCGAAAGTGAGTCGAAATGTGAGTCGAAAAATTGAATTTGAAGCGTTTTGTGCCACTGGTGTAATTAATCCGAATTCATCTGAATTTGCTTCAAGAACTGATTTGCAGATAACGGCTTTGTCAATGCATCCGCTATCATTTCACTCGACTGACAATATATCAGCTCCACAGTTCTCTTCTCACACAGCTCACGTATGAAGTTCCTTTTCGTATCGATATGCTTCACTCGCCCACTCGATCTCTCTGCTGTAGCGAAGCATATGCAACCTTGATGGTCTTCGTACAACACATTTGACATGGTCTGTGGTTCGTCGAAGTCTACTAGCAATCGCCGCAACCATAGCACTTCCTGACACGCCAACGTTAATGCATTATACTCTGCGCCTTGCTGGTCCAGCAAATTGGTCCTCCACCAAACAGGAAAACAAAACCACTCGTAGATTTACGTGTTTTTACATCGCCTGCCCAGTCAGCATCAGAGTAACCTCTCAAAATCCATTCATTGCCGGATCCGAACTTCAACTTAAAGTTTTTTGTTCCTTTAAGGTATCTCAGTGTTCTCTTTCCAGCTGTCCAATCACTATCGTTGGTATTTTACATTTTCCTTCTTAGAAGTCCAACACTAAGCGATATCTCAGGTCTTGCATTTACTGATAGATACAATAACGCTCCTACCAAACTGCGGTACAGTGTCTTGTCTTCAAACATTTTGCTGTCGTCGTTAATCAGGGAACAGCCGGGGTCTATTGGAATCTTAGCAGGATGCGCATCTTTAATGCCGAACCTCTTAAGTAGATCTTCAATATAACCCGTTAGTCGCATAGTAAACACTCCGTCTTCCTTCTGAATCTCATAACCCAGGAAATGTCGAACGGGACGACCAAGCGAAGTTATGTTGAGTCGATCTTGTAAGTCAGCAAAAATCCGATTAATTGTTGCTTCTTCTGCACATCCCATCAGTAAATCATCTACGTACCGAAGCAAATATACTGTAGACTGATTTTCACGAAGTACATAGAGACAAGAGTCGGAGTCACATTGTACAAATCCAAGCGTCGACAGAATTGCATGTAGCGCCTTGTTCCAACAGCGCGCAGACTGTTTTATTCCGTAAATGCTCTTCTGTAGCTTGCACACCATGTGTTCTTTTCCACGAGCTTTAAATCCCGATGGCTGCTGCATGTACAACTCCTCCTCGATAGTGCCATTAAGATAGGCCGTCTTTATGTCGTATTGCTTCAATATTAGCTCCTTCTTCACTGCTATTGTTAGCATCGTACGTAATGTTGTTTGTCGAGTAACAGTTGCGAACACTTCCGTATGATCGATGCCGAACTTCTGCGTGTAGCCCATAGCTACAATTCGTGCCTTGTGTCGCACTATTTTGCCCGTCTCATCCCTTTTCAGTTTGAAAACCCATTTCGCTCCTACAGGCTTTACTCCTTATGGAAGGTTTACAAGCTCCCACGTTTTATTTTGTGTATGGGCTTCCATTTCTTCAATCATGGCAGTTTTCCAAACAGGGATTTTCCTCGCTTCATGATAATTTGGTGGCTCTTCGTCATAAGTGACCTTGCCCACAACAAAGTCCTCATATCGTTTGGGAAGGACGCCTCGCGTACTTCGACCTTCTTTTTGTAACCCTTCAGAAGTGTCACTCTCTTCTGCATCTTCATACACAGACGTAGTTTCTTCGGATTCTTCTACAAATACTGGATCCGTCCAATCCAAATCAACAGCTTCTTCAGTCGGAGCTTCCACCGGCACGTTTTTCTCAGTGCACTCCTCCAGCTGTTCGGAGCCATTACTCAGCTCAAGAAACCGGGCATCGCGACTAATGATCACACGATCTTTATCGATGTTTAGAAATCTGTACGTCTTATGCTGGTCCGAGTAACCTATTTTACCTAGAGTAAAAAATAAGTTTCTCCGCCTTCGCATCGAACTTCTTTCTTCTTGGGTCGGGAACATGAACGTAAGCCTTGCTTCCAAACACTCGCAGTCTGGACAAGTCCGGCTTTGACCCAGTCCAATGCTGTAGGGTGTACGATTTACTACTCTTGAAGGAAGTCGGTTCTGCACATAGGCTGCAGTCAATACAGCCTCTGTCCAGTACCGTTTCGGCAGTCCAGCATCAAGCAGCATGCAGTTCGCCATCTCTTGCAAGGCTCGGTTCTTTCGTTCAGCCACTCCGTTAGACTGCGGTGAGTACGGAGTGGAATATTGAGCGCTTTTACCTTAAGACTTATAAAACTCCTGTAGACCTCTACCCGTGTATTCACCTCCCCCATCAGAGCGAATCGCACTAGGCTTCCGACCAAAGGTGTTTTCTGTCCAGCGAACATATTTGACGATCTTATCGGCTGCTTCATTCTTTGTTTTCAGGAGATAGATCACACAGAAGCGACTAAAATCATCAATCATAATCATGAAATATTTGTAGCCGCTCGGGGTAGGATTCTCCATCGGTCCACATATATCGGTGTGTATGAGGTCTAACGGTTTCTTCGATTTGTGTTCGGCCACTGGTGGAAAGGCCTTTCTGGTTAGCTTTCCCTTCAAACAGCACTCGCACACAATCCTTTCTCCGCAATGCTTTACAAGCAAACCACTTGCTAACCCTTTATTACGGATTGCCTCTACAACATCCATACTCCGATGACCGAATCGCCGGTGCCAAGTTTGTTGACACTCTTCGGTGTGGTTTCCTTTAACTTTCATGCACGCCTCGGTAATCTTCATTTTGTACTGGTTGCCTTCAATTTCACCAACCGTGATGACCTCACCTTTACCGCACTTTATTTCGCAACCGTTGGCATTAAAAACGACGTCAAAACCTTTTTGCGCCAACTTTCTGACTGAAATTAAACCTCCCTCTAATCCGGGAACATACAGAATATTTTCAAGGCTAATGGCGATGCGCTTACCTTCTTCAGTCTCACCAAAGATAATACCGTGTCCGCATCCCGCCGATTTAACCTTTGTTCCATCGGCCAGCACCACATCAGCCACATAACTCCGTAAAAAAGTCGCGATCGTTGGTCATATGACACGTGCAGCCACTATCTATCGTCCAAGCGCCAGGAATCACTTCCCCAGCAACAAAACACGCCACGCCATGAACAACAGTATCTTTCCCTGTTGGTTGTTGCTTTGCTTGAATACGTTTAGCTTCCGCTGGTTTCGAAGTCTTCTTATAGGATGGCCTTTTCTTACAATTTCGCTGGAAATGACCTGGCTTGTGACAATTGAAACATTTAAATCACGATCAAAGTCTGTAGAGTAATGAGGTCTCGTAATAGAGGGGTTTTGGCAGCTCTTGGAATAACAATGAAAAATAAAAATGACAGATAGGTGTCCGAAGCTCCTACACGATGTTGTGTAGTTGTATGTGTACGGTTGTTTTGGAGGCTGCTTCAGCTGCTCGTGTAAACATGATTTTGTTTCAAGACATCCTACGGTTAATTGTTGTAGATTTTATTTTAAAACGAAATCTTTTAATAGTGTGATTATCGTGTAATACAATGCGCAATGGAAATTTATGGAATAGTGCATATATTCCCCACATTTTAACGTTGCAACGACTGTCGCCAAAACTACGAGCGCTGAAATTTGCTCAGTAAACAATTCACCAATACATAGCCAAGGACGTCTAACTGTCAAAATGAAAATCCAAGATGGCAATGTCAACAAAGCCTAATCTGCGACCTCATTACTCTACAGACTTTGATCACGATCCTTTGTTTCCGCCGTTAAGACTTTCTCCTCCCTACAGCTTTCTCCTGGTTGACATTTGCGCTTCATGCTCTCTTCTCTCAATCGCACCAATACCGACTCCATTGTCATTTCGAGGACAGCTCTCCATCGATGTCACGAAGGTGCTGAACGACGGTGGCAAAGAGCATAGAAACAAGATGATCCGTTGTAGTTCACTCAAGTCGATGCCGGCGTTGTCCATTTTCTCGTAGATGTCTTCCACATACTCGATATGCTTTTCCACACCAGCATCCTTGGCCATCTTTGTAGAACACAATTGATGCAAAACCAAAGCTTGGTTGCCAATTGTAGCCTTTGCGTGGTAACAGCGTAGATTGTCCCACATTTCCTTGGCAGACACTGCTTTCTTGAAAAAGCGCAACTGGTTGTCTTCGACAAACAACGCAATTGTATTCCTTGCTTTTGTGTCCTTCTTTTTCCATTCTGCGAATCTGCCGTTCTTTTCGTCCGGTGTAGGATCCTTGATCACTTCCCATACTTCTTCTCGTTTTAGCAGCGTTTGTATTCGGAATTTCCATGCGATGAAATTCCCGCTGTTCAGCTTGGTAAAAATGGCCTTAACGGAATCCGCCATTTTGTACACCAAGACGACGCCGGATGCTCAGGAACGTTTTCTTTTCTTACGGTCACGAAGAAAGAAAAAAACACGCAAACTAAATACGCTCGCTTAGCGCGTTTCGCAAATTACTCAAACTAGTAATTTTCAGCTCCTGGGCCCATAACCTGTAGAGTGAGGCTCGCGCAAGTAAATCTCTCTATTACAATCCGGCGTCCGTTTTACTCCACGTTCAAAGCTCAACTGATTTATTTCGCGTACTATTTACAAGTTTGACAATTCGTTGGCAGTGCTGCCAGAAGCACAGCAAAGTTCGTTATTTACATTCAACACAATATAGAAGCATATCACAAAAAGAGATAGCAATACAAGCAAGTGGAACCCGCAAGAGCGACTCTCAAATCATTCAAAAGAGGCTGAAACTTTGACTGCCTTTGAACCGAGTTACATCCTTATTTCAACCCTGCGGGCAAGGTAACTCATTTTCGGTCGGCTTTAGCATGCCGCCTCTGTTACTCCTACACGGAAAAAATGCTCGTGCTCCCTCTTCAGGGTGTTATAGCGTTTAAACGAATGGTTTTTCAGTTTTCTTGTTGATTACTTCTTGTTGCGAAGCGTGCATCGCAACTCGTTTGTTTACGTTGTAGTATAGCAGCAGGGCCTTACAACAGCGATATCGTTGTAGGGTTTCGCGATGGGGGCGATGGTGGGACAGTGCCCACCATCATTATAGCAGCAGTTAGGATGGCGACGAAGGAAAACCCGATAAATAGGGCCGAAGGACGCGCTTCGGCCTCTTTTAAGCGCGACAGTAGAGAACGAAACTAATTTGTGATCTCCCCTTTTCTAACTACACCGACAATAAATAGCTAGAAAACAGACCTACATTTTATGATCTCTCTGTGGCTGTAATCATTCACAACATTTCACAAATTAGTTATCACTTCACAACGTTCGTTAGTTCGTAAACGCGTACGTAAATCTAAACGCGAGTAGTACGTGTAACTAGTAAAACGGTACGGTCAACGATACGCGCGCGAAATTCCGCATGTAAATCTCGCCACCAGGGAGTAGTGTTAATTCGCGAGTGAAGAAAAGTGATAGTTGTGAGATGGAAAGAGCAACATTGGACAATAGTTGCGAGGAAGTTGCAGAGCTGCAGGAGCAGCAAGCGACAACGTCGGGCGCATTCCCTGAAAGGCGCATGGGCGTCGTGGAAGAACCACCAAAGGACGGGGAAGTGTCACCGGTATTGCCTCGGAGGTTGCCTTCCTATCTGGAGGTAAGAAGGAAGCGTATCGAGCTTCAAAAGAAGGAGCTCAAGCTGGAAAACTCTCGGAAGGAGTATGAGCTTGAAAGGGCTCGGAAGGAGCTGGAGATCGAGCTGCGTGAGATCGAGCTCGAAGAAGATATTTCCGACGCAAGCAGCCAGGTGAGTGCTTACGTAGCAAAATCCGAAGCTTGGTTGCGAGATACGAGTCGCTTCGGAACGACGCCACCGGCTCGTTACCATGGCGACAATCATCGAAATGGCGGTGCGGGTCACCCACCTTCGACCCCAACCGCGACCGCGGGTGCGTGGGCATCACGCATTGCCCCAGCGCCGCTGCGGTACGATGGCAGGATGGCGGAAGACGCTAAAGGTCATCAACCCTTGACCCCTGCAACAACCCGCTTTCCACCGGAGTACGATCGTACGTGGGCTGCGGACCAAGCAGCCGCACAAGAACGTGAGTATGCTGAGTGGAGGCGTGCGGTGGAGGATTCCATAAGGGTCCACCGTGAAAACAAGCTTGGGCAGCTTTACAAGCTTGAAGAGAAGACGGCTGCCAATTCGACAATGGAGTCGAAACCAGTGTTGAAGGGCCGCGTGATGCCGTTGACACCAAGTCAAGAAGCAGCGCGCAAGGCTATCCCGAAGGAGCTTCCGGTGTTTTCGGGAAACGTTGAGCAGTGGCCGTTGTTTATCGCGACGTACGAGCGATCTACGATCCTGTGTGGGTTTAGTGACGATGAGAACCTCATACGTCTTCAACGGGCGCTTCGGGGACCAGCGTTAGAATCGGTGGACCATCTCATGCTGTTACCGGATGGTTTGGCCGGTGTGATCGAGATTCTGCGAACAGAATATGGTCGGCCGGATCTCATAGTGGATAGTTTAGTGGAGAAAATTAGGAGGCTACCACCGGTTCGTAACGATCGTTTGGAGACGCTTGCCACGTTTGGCAAAATGGTGCGAAAAATGTGTGCGACGATAGAGGCTTCCGGGTTGCATGATTACGACTGCAACGTGACGCTACTAAGAGAGTTGGTAGCGAAGCTTCCTGCTGAACGGAGTTTGGAATGGGCTCGTTATAAGATCAAATTGTCGCGGGAAACAATTAAGGAATTCGACAAATGGTTTTATGAGATTGCGGTGGCTGCGAGTGCCGCCTCGAAAACCATTGAGCGACCGACACGACCCGACGTGTCCCGATCACTACCGTTTGTGAATGGAGTGAGGAAGGCTCCCGCGCACGTAAACGTTCACAGCACTACGAAAAGAACGCCCTGTGCCTTGTGCCACGACTTCTGCCGCACGTTGGCTGATTGCGCACGTTTTATGGAGCTGTCGGTGCCGGAGAGGCGATCGCACATTCAGGGGCGTAGACTATGCGATACGTGTTTAGGAGCACATAGGGGCACTTGTTTCGTCAGAACGCGCTGTGGGACTGACGGTTGCCGGGAGACGCATCACAGATTGTTGCACAACACGGAACAAAAACCACACAGGAACACGCACTCACTGAACTCTCACATTGGTAACGATAATAACACACTTTTTCGATACGTTCCAGTTGTACTGCACGGCGAGAAAACCGACATAAAGACGTTCGCGTTTATAGATGAGGGATCCTCGGCCACCTTCATTGATTGTAGACTGATTGAGGAATTGGGCATTGAAAGCAAGTCAAACCCCTTATGTTTGAAGTGGACGGACGATACCGTACGGAACGAGTCCGATTCAAGAGAGGTCCAGCTGCGGATATCAGGCGCGCATCAGGGAGCAGTGGTGTTTAACATACGAAAGGCGCACACCTTGCAGGACCTGACGTTACCGGCGCAGACGCTACCGATCGCGAAGTTGGTGGAGCTTTATCCGTACCTAAAAGGACTCCCCATTACATCCTATACTAATGTGGTACCGCGTGTTCTGATCGGCATCAACAATATTCACCTGGGTAAGCCGTTACGATGTGTGGAAGGTAATTTCAACGAACCAATCGCCGCCAAGACCAGACTGGGATGGACAGTGTTTGGTCCATGCCGCATACCGACATCCTCGAGCGCCACGACATACCATAACTTTCACCTATGTGTCTGTAATGATAAAAGTGATCAGAACCTAAACATGGCGCTTACGGAATACTTCTCTTTGGAGTCCATCGGGGTCAGCGCTCCGCGTAAACTTATGCCGAAAGAGGAAGAACGAGCGAACACAATGTTAAAAACCGGAACGCGCCTACTGGGAGATCGGTACGAGACCTGTTTGCTGTGGAAGTATGACGACGTGCGTCTTCCATGCAACCGCGAGATGGCACGCAAACGTCACATGTGCCTGAAAAGGAAATGCGATAAGGACCCGGGATTAGCTAAGGCAATTAGCGAGAAGATGCGTGAGTACGCAAACAAGGGGTACATTCGACGTGTACCGGAAGAGGAGATCGCAGAAAGGAAGGAAAGGGACTGGTATTTACCAATTTTCCCAGTTTACAACCCGAACAAGCCCGGAAAGCTGCGTATGGTGTTTGACGCTGCTGCACCGGTACACGGGGTGAGCCTGAATACGTTCCTACTAGCCGGTCCGGACCAACTAGTGGGGCTGGTACAGGTGTTATATAAGTTCCGGGAGAATCGAATCGCCGTAACGGGAGACATCCGCGAAATGTTCTTCCAGGTAAGAATGAACCCCGCGGACCAACGAAGTCAACTGGTGTTCTGGGATGATGGCAGCAAGCGGAATGGTGAACCTAGCGTGTACGCCGTTTCTGTGATGACCTATGGTGCAGCTTGCTCGCCTGCTGGGGCACACTTCGTTAAGAACCTGAATGCGGAGAGGTTCGCTGACCGTTTTCCACGAGCAGCGGAATGCATCAAATTCGAGCATTATGTGGACGATATGCTGGCCAGCGTCGAAACCGTGGAGGAGGCAGTTACCCTGGCGGAAGACGTACGATACGTCCATTCGCAGGGCGGGTTCGAGATCCGGAACTGGCTCTCTAATGCCAAGGAGGTTGTGCATAAGCTCCGGTGGGGAGCTAACAACAAAATGTGTGTGGACATGAGTGCAGGACAAGGTACCGAGAAGGTTCTGGGTATGTGGTGGAATACCGAGAGTGATGTGTTTACCTTCCGTATAAATCCGCGCATCGATGAGAAGCTGCTAACGGGTGGTAGACCCCCGACAAGACGCGAAGTGTTGAGCATCCTGATGATGATTTACGACCCTCTAGGATTTATTGGCCATTTCTTAATGTTCCTTAAGATACTCTTGCAGGACCTGTGGAGATCCGGAATCCATTGGGGCTGTCCAATAACGCCGAACCACCTGCTACTAAGAAGCCCTGACGGGAGCAAACAAGCCGTTTGTTTGGACGACTCACCAACAGCGATACGGACGTCGTGGGGTGCCCTGCAAGTGAACGCGGATATATTCTGGAAGCGGTGGATTGCAGACTACCTACCAACGCTCACCCGCAGGACGAAATGGTTCCACCCGGTGCCACCGATTAAAGAGGGAGACGTGGTGGTGGTCGTGGATGGGAACCTGCCTCGGAACACTTGGCCGATGGGACGTGTATTAGAAGTGACCCGTGCGAAGGACGGCCAGGTTAGGCGAGCGAAAGTGCGAACGGCAAGCGGGATTTTAGAAAGACCGGCAACGAAATTAGCGGTGCTAGATATTGTAGGGAGCAGTTAAGTGTACCGCGTGGGTTTTGACAGATCGATAGGAGAAACAAACGTTAGTTGAGTGTAACGCCCGGAGCGTTACACTGGTGGGGAGAATGTTGCGAAGCGTGCATCGCAACTCGTTTGTTTACGTTGTAGTATAGCAGCAGGGCCTTACAACAGCGATATCGTTGTAGGGTTTCGCGATGGGGGCGATGGTGGGACAGTGCCCACCATCATTATAGCAGCAGTTAGGATGGCGACGAAGGAAAACCCGATAAATAGGGCCGAAGGACGCGCTTCGGCCTCTTTTAAGCGCGACAGTAGAGAACGAAACTAATTTGTGATCTCCCCTTTTCTAACTACACCGACAATAAATAGCTAGAAAACAGACCTACATTTTATGATCTCTCTGTGGCTGTAATCATTCACAACACTTCTTCTTCCGCTATATATTATCGTTCTGAAATTCGCATTTGACATTCCAAGTGGCAAACGAAACGAAAAGTAAACAAACAGCGTAAAGTTCTGTGTTAGTAATTTTAGTGCAAAATTAAGCATTTCTTAAACTTTTGAAGATTATTTTAGCTTTCAGTAATTGAAAAAATGTCTTCGAGTTTTGATTCCAACCTCCGGCGGCAGCGAAAGCGGTATTTGGAAGATTTGGAGCGAGAAACAGAGGCGGAATGGAACCAGATAATTTGCTCCAGAACGGACGTTGAAGTTGAAATTTCTTTTCCAAATATGATAAATGGTAAGTTGTTGCATAAGTTCCTATTTTTTTGTTTCAAATTGTTCTTTTTGCGTAAAATGTGCTTAATATGCTGTTTTGTCACGGATGAACTGATTTATTTAGAGTTAACTTAAACCTTTTCTTCTCCCTACGTTGTGTTGTTTTTTAAAAACTGGCTCGAGAGCCTGGGCGTACTCCTTGTTGCGGCGCGAGGCCAGAGTCTTCCCCGTTGCGGCCAAAGCCAGAGAGAGTCTTCCTCCTCGTAGGGCTAAAGCCAGAAAGCGTCTTCCTCGATGGGGCTAGCGGGTTGCTGGGCCGATGCTGATGCTTCCAGTTTAGACCGAACACTACCCGGGTAACAAACAGCGGTTTTTTTTTGTATGCACAGCAGACAGTGTCAAAAAATTCAGCATGCAGCAGACAGCAGTCTGCACCCAAGATGCATAGCCTCCCAAGATGCATGAATGAACGAACACAAAATCAAATCACAAACTAATTTGCGACTTGTTGATTTAACGACAACGATGAAGAAAATTAATCACTATTTCACACGCAACACACAGCACCAAAAATGAAGCAATTTCCACAACATGTACCGAAAGTTTTTATCCTCACTACAAACTCAATGTGCTAGCCGAAGCAACCCGGGTAACAAACAGCGGTTTTTTTGTATGGACACCAACACCAATACATGACGCCCAACACCACACTCTACAGACACCGTGTAGGGTGCGTCAAAAAATTCAGCATGCTTTTTTTTGGTCGCTATGTTGGTACTATTGACAGCAGTCAGCAGCTGCTGTATTGACAACCAGCCAAGATGCATATAGGTAAATAAACTTTTTTATTTTAAAACAGCCGTCGTTTGTTAAATCGTCAACAGCAACAGCAAGCCATTTTCCGAGTGTTTTAAATCGCCTTAACGCAGTTTTCACGGTGTTCAAAGTGTTCTGAAAGATAAGGATAAAAAGCAGTAAGTAAAGTGTATGTAATAAAAAGTGATAAATATAATAGTTACCTATTGTTTATTATGTACAGATGATATATCATGTCGTCACCTGCTAAACAAGCCCGTGTTGAGTGTCTGCAAAAAGAGCAGGGTGTGGCAGTTTCTCGATTAGTTATGTGCCATCGGTACTGACGACGATTGCTGGTTCAGCTTTGGCTGTATCACAACCGCTAGGGACAGTTTCGGCTGTGTCACGGTCAGTAGGATCAGTTGTCCGTGTTGGTGGTCCGCGACTGTCGACATACGTTGTGCCATCTATCGTCACGTCGGTTTCTACTTCAGCTTCGGTTGTAAAACGAACCGTTGATTCTATCGTCCGTGTTGGTGGCTCGCAGCTACCGGGTAGCTATGCGCCAACGGTTCTGACGTCGCCTCCTGCTTCAGCTTCGGTTTTACCATTGCCAGCAGGATCAGTCGTCCCTGTTGGAGGCTCGCAGCTATCGGGGGTGAAAACGATGCTGACGTCGGTTCCTGCAACAGCTTCGGCTGTACCACGACCAGCTGGATCAGTCGTCCGTGGCCAGCAGCTATCGGGTAGCTATGTGCCAACGGTGATGAAAACGATTTCTGGTCCAGGTGATCAACGCCAATCGACTAGCCCTGCTCCATCGATAGTGGCATCCGCAGACGGCTCTTTGAGTGCTGGGTGCAAAGAACATGTGTGTTGCCGCAATATTTTCTTAAAGCTGGATGCACGTAGTTCGCAGACTATAGTCATGCTACAGGAACTTACGGCGGTTATAATGCCATTAAAGGGCACACGGCGAAACGCGCAAAGTTTCAATTTGGATCTCGTATCCAATGAGGAAGAGTTAAAGGCGTTCGATGAAAAGCTAGGAGAAAGTGAAATAAGTTTGTTTTCACATGAGCAGAGAATGGATGCAGAAATTAGTAACCAACAAGCAAACAATAGGATACACGAGGCATTAGACTTAATATTTGATAAACAGTTCCTCGCTACTTGCAGCTGGGAAGGGTCTCATGGGAAAAAATAGCGTTAAAGAATTTTAAAAATGTATTCCGATTAATCGTAGCAGTAGCTACCAATCACCTTGGAGTAGAAGTAGACACTACGTATGTGCAAACATTTATAAAGAAAAAACTATCACATGCACCAGCTAGAATGAATTTAAAAAATATAAAAAAATCCATTTGTCATCACAGAATAAATAAGAAATAGCCAATAACTTAATTTCAACAAATTTATTTCACTTTTTTTCACAGTTTTTATCTCACTACTAGGCATGCGCGTATTGAATCAGAACCGCTCGATTCGTTCCAATCTTTCTACTGAGAAAACGAGTTTCGCACAAAAGAATTATGAATGACGATTCTTCCGCACGCCAACCGTTCTGCTGCAGTTTAATATACCGATGATTCAGTTTGCCGACTACACATACGAATGTCTTCATTCGGTTCACATTTGTAATCAAGTTCAGTTCACAACACTGAACGAACTGGACCGCACTGAATCCTTTGAAAGAACCGTTTTTCCCATGTCTACTCACTACACATACAGGCTAAGCGATCATTACATGGCAAAGGACAACGGCGAATAAGTTATTAGCTACCTTAGATAGTTTTATATTAGTACAAACATTGCTTATCAAATAGCATTTTAAGTTTACAGTAGCAATGAAAAAAAACTGTCTGTGATATTAGCCTCAATTATCATACACAAATTATAAAGACAAGTTGTCAAAAACGGATGATTTGTATTATGACAGTCAAGTTTGTGATCTGTTGGAAAAATCAAATTTAACGAAACGAAAGTTTACAAACAAGCAGGCTAGATTTGCATCCTTATACACAAACGGAAACCCGAAACTCTCAAACAACTTTCCGTCAGCTTTTTCTCACGGAAAGGTGCCAATTTCGGAGCGCGTGGCATATTTTTGTTGCATTTTAGTACGTAAACTATTGGAATAAGCAAGTGTTTTTGAAAAACCATTAATTTATGAATAATTTTTCATGTTTTCGCTCATAATATTGCATATGTTTAGGAACATCAAAGAGCCTCGCATATCCATTTGTACTCTGAAGTTTTTTCCACTATTCCCAAATACTTGCAAACATCACGGAAATAGAAAAAAAACGCGACATTGAATATGTTAAATATTTTTTGCACAAATATTTCGCATAGTTAACACGCGATCGCGTGATAAGTGGCAAAGGATCAGAAATACTTCACAGGAGTCGTATTTGCTATGCCAGATCGTCCGTTGTATCACTTACGTAGCAGGAGAAAATCATTTTAATGTTTTAAACAATTATTTAATACACAATCTTTTCTCAACACCAGTGGCACAAAACGCTTCAAATTCAATTTTTCGACTCACATTTCGACTCACTTTCGGCGGGTCGAAAATTTTGACTACTCCATACATGGTGAGTCGAAACTGCTGTCGGTTAGCAGTCCTGTTTCGACTCACCTTTTTGACCTTTTTCACCATGGTGCTTTTCATAGGCCTTCAGAAGCTGTACCGTGCGCCGGTAAAACGCGTCGGATTTTCGCTGTGTCTGTAGTTCACGACTCTTCCTGCGGCCAGTTGAAGTTGATGGTGTAGAGCTCAGTTTATCATAACACTTCGATATCACACGCTACAGCTAAGCACTTCCACTTTCGTCTTGCTTTGTTGACTGAATGGTTGTTGACATGAATGTTCACCATAACACCGAGGTAATGTCACAGGTGTGGTGAAAAAACTTCGTTTGATACATCAATTCACCATAGAGTTCAGTCGAAAATTTGAATTTGTGCCACTGGTGTTTGAATTTGTGCCACTGGTGAAGCTAACCGCAATGAGAGTTGTTAACGGTTTTTTGTGTTGATTTTGAACAGTTTGACACGCCCGCTTAACGAAGAGCTTTTTTGCGCATGTGTGAGTGTGTAGCGCGATAGCCGCGTAGGTATGGGTGCATTATTGGCTATGCATAGTGGAAAGTTGTCATCAATTAAAAAGGACAAAACATGAAATGTTTTTTTGTTTAATTATTCTATTTTTTGTTCACAAATTTCTCGCTTACACTTCACTTGCTGGAAAATGTGGGCAAATATGTTGGTCTGTAAACAGTAAATAGTTGAAATTAACAATCATTTCAATAAGTTTTCTGTAATGTTTCGAAGTACGTACTTGTGTGGTGTAAAATTGTGTCCTCTCTGCATGGTACTTTGTACACTGTGTTTGCTGTTTGGTTTCCTGCGGTCCGTGCCAATATATTGTTTCGGATGTACCTGAAATTGTAAAAGCGTAATGTAAATTGCATGTAATTGATATAATTCGTAACATTAAACGCCTTACCAGACTCTCAGCAGCCATGAAACAGTTTCAGCACCACTTTGTTCCGGAGGCACGCTGGTCAAGCATCCTCCCTATTTCCAAGTGTTTTTTCAACTACACATCCCTAACTAAACTATCCTGTCACTTGGAAAACGCGTGCTCTATTGATTCGAAGCAATTTTTACCCTTTTATAACCATTTTATCTCCCTGTTCTATGCAATAAACTAACCACACCTTGCACTTCGAAAGCAAAACAAAATTTGACGGCCGAAGAATGACGGTGCTGTCAAAATGGTTTTCTACACACACAAAGATATTCCATGAGTTCGGTGTGTAAATACAGTAGATCCCCGCAGTACGCTAATGTTTGGGACCGAACGCTATAGCGTATATCGAGTTTTCGCGTATTGCGGATTCCCTCTGACATATCGTTTATACTTAAAATTGAAGAGTCGAAATATAAACATGCACATGGGGTTCGAATAAACTATGTAAACAAGTCAAGCTAGGTGTTCGTTTCACACGTATAGCGTCTAATCGTAACCATAAATCAAAATATGTTCATATAATAAAAATTGTAAACTAAAAACACATTCAATTAAGAATTCATAATCCGGTATATTTGATTCACAAATGTTTCATTATATATGATGAAAACATTACAATTTTTGTACAAAACTGTCCATTGATAACTGTCTTTTGATGACTTTCTTGTCATTATAAATATTTTTGTAAACCGCTATTTCCTTTCTAACTCGATCGCTTACATTCGCGGACCTTTCTTCGTCTTCATCCATCGCTTGAAATTCAGATAATGCTTTCTCTATGTTTTCGAAAGCAGCCTCCAATCTTTTTGAGCTGAATCTTTTTTGAATAGGTTCTAGATCTTCTTCGTCGTACTCCTCGTTGTATTCATCCAATACTTCTAAAGTATCTGCTTCAATTAGCTCATTGTTCGTTAGAGGTTCTTCTTGTAAAAAGATAAATTGGCGTATATCTTCAGCATCTATTTCCAATGGTAACACATTAGCTGCAGACACACATTCTTCTATTAGAAGTTGAATTTGTTCATCTTCATCAGTTGATGTCGTATCATGTGTAAAAAAAGCAGGGCATATTTTTTTCCAACACTCATTAATGGTACTCGATTTAACCTCATGCCATGCAGCAGATATGTTACGTATGGTAGAAAGAATGTCGTAATTTTTCCAGGCATCAGTTATGTTGAATGTTGGATTTTGCTCTATTGTATGAAGAATGCGAGTGAATGTTCTGCGAAGATAGTACGATTTTAATGTTGCAATTACTCCCTGGTCCATAGGCTGTAACAATGATGTAGTTCTAGGTGGCAGGAAAACGACTTCAACATTAGGGTGCAGTTCGTTGAGCTCTATTGGATGGCCTGGAGCATTATCAACTAACAAAAGGATCTTAAATGGAATGCCTTTATCTCTACAATACTTTTCTACCTCTGGTACAAAGTTTTGAAGAAACCATTCATTGAAAATGGAACGAGTCACCCATGCTTTTTTGTTGGATTTCCAAACCACTGGCAAGGACTGAACTTGAACATGCTTAAATGCTCTTGGTTTTTGTGAATGGTATACTGCCAAGGGTTTTAATTTTAAATCACCCGTCATGTTACTTCCAACCATGATGGTAATTCTTTCCTTATTTAATTTTATTCCAGGTATTGGTATCATATTGCCGAAAACATAACTTTTTGTGGGCATCTTTTTCCAAAAAAGTGCAGTTTCATCAACATTTATAATCTGTTCCGGAAGAAACCCCTTTTCTACTATTATCTTTTCCAACAAGCCAGGAAAGTTTTCTGCTGCTTCTTCATCTGCACTTCCAGCCTCACCATGCATCTTCATGTTCTTTAGGTTAGTACGATTTTTAAATCTGTTGAACCATCCCGAACTGGCTTTGAAAGAGTTTACAGTACATTCCGTAATGCCAGTGGAGCTTTCTATATCTTGATACAAAGATTTTGCCTTAGTTTGGATAATTTGTAAACTGAGAGGAATTCGCTTATTTAACAAATCTTCTATCCAAATCACTAACAAGCGTTCCATTTCTTCTATTATCTCATTACGTTTCCGAGTGGCCATTGAATCTCCTTTCGCAAAATTCAGTAAATTATCTTTGCGTTGGATGATGGTCCGCACTGTTGATTGTGGTCGTTTTATTTGCCGGGCTATTGCTGCATAACTTTTTCCTTTTTCAAACAACTTGATCATTTCCAACTTTTCTGACATTGTTATAGCACACTTCTTCCGACTATTTTTATAATTTGATTCCATATTTATCGCTTCGAGATTAAAGCGCAGCCCAAAGAAACAAGAACCAACGTGTAGTGATTGTGAAAACAAGTGAAAATTTTCTGGAAATTTAGGCCGTTGCAGCCATGTGGACAAAATCGTACTGCTTTCTCGTTCTGCCTAACTAACAACAAAACTTGCCAAAGCAGGAGAACATGATGATTTTGTCCGCTTGGCCTTTAACGACTGTTTAAAACTGCGTGTTAAAAACTTCATTCTATCGAAGCAGAGAAAAATTGTACTGCAAAATATCAACGAAAATGACAAAGCAAACTATCAAGAGTTTAAACCACAACGATAAACGCAATGAACTGTCATTTTTCAAAAAATCGCGTACTGCGAAATCGCGTATATCGAGTATAGCGTACTGCGGGGATCAACTGTACACAACGCGGAGCACGTCGAACTTCGGCAAAGTGTGAAAAGAGCGAGACAAGAACATGCTTGACGAACGAAAAAAACAGAGATAGCTTGTGTTGACACGCAAAAGATAGGCCAACGAGGGTTGGAAGGGGATGAAACGAGGTGAAACGCATGAAAGCTTGACCGCTGGGTGGTTTCATAATACAAATCTATTTTCCGTTTGTCTTGGCTCACTTGACTTGAGACATTTCCGTTTGTGTATGAAAATCGATGTGATTGACTGGTATCGCATAAGCAGTCGATAAAGCTAAACCACTGGTTTGGTTTTAACGACCATTAAAATTATCTACTAGAAATGGTATCGCCAACGCTTTCCATCCACCAGTCGTTAAAATGTTAACGACTATTAAGATTACAGATCGAGTAGTTAAACCATCTGTCACATTTGTTGTCAAATCGCGCGTTTGTTTACAAACTGTAGCACAAGTTTGCAACTGCAAGTGGGAAAAGTTTGTAATAAATTCGTGTTAAACATGTTAAATTCCTTATTTTTCATGGGTGATAGTGATGAAGTGGATAAAAATTTCGGAAATTGTCGGCGATTGCGGAAAGAGTTAGATCCGTTTGAATTATCGGATACAGCGTAAGCAAAATCATGTGTAACGGAGTAGTACGGGATCATAAGAAATTTCCAGGTGAAAGGGTAGTAGATAAGTGGCCACTATAGAAATGCGATCATCGATTGTATTGAACCATCAAGAAGCAGCCGAAGCGAGAAGGATGTTACGAGGTGCAAGCCCGGAAGACGAAGCGGGCAATGGTTTACAGCATCCGGACAAGAAGCTGAATGTCAGCTGGTGTCAGCTCCAGTTGCAGGGTGAGCACATGCTGAATCTCGTTGAAGAACATTCCGATGGGTCGCTCCGTCATCGGTGGTGTACCGGCAACTAGCCTAGCCCATCATGGACAAGCGGTCAAGAAAAATGAGGGTTGCGTCTTGTGTGTATTGTTTTTTTCTACTTCTTTTTGATCAACAGCCGTTACTTGTTTTGATTGCTCATATGGGTTTTAGTTTTAATTCATAATTCTGTGTTACCATGTTGCATTCCAGGTTCATTCAAAATTTCCGGATCCCAAAGCCACTGTTTGAAGAAATTCTCGGCAAAATAGCTCGTTTTATTGCTCCTAAGCATAATCGTGGGTTATTAGCAAAAGAGAAATTGGCTACAACTTTACGGTTTTTGGCCCATGGATCGTACCAACTGGGTGTCGGTAACGATTACACGATGGCAATTGGACAATCTACGTTTTCGGAAACATTGGATCAAACATTAGAAGAGCTAGAGCGTGAACTATCATATGTTCTCAACATGGATCTGAATGAAGACGAGAAATCGGATGCTAGAAGATACTTTTTTCTAAATTACCTGTACCCGGTGTAGTAATGTGCATTGACGGAACACATATCCGGATTGTTGCGCCTCGAGAAAACGCTATTCAATTCTACAACAGGAAAGGGTTTAATAGCCTTAACGCTTTAATGGCAAGTATTAAAATTCGCATCGGTTAAAAGTATGTTTAATGATAATAAATTTATCTTTTAGATATGTGACCACAGACAAATGATCCGGTTTGTGGACGCTAGGTTCAGTGGCTCCGATCATGATTCTTACATCTTTAATTCCAGTCCGATTTCTTCGTTTTTAAAAGAAAAATGGAGAAGCGGAGATCAGATGTTCAAGATCTTGGGTTTGTATGACTTTCTTATTGTTACTTTCATATTTCATATGTGATTAACCATACTTTTCATTAAATTTTAGGAGACTCTGCTTATCCATCAAAACTATGGCCTATAAAGCCGCACAGAAATGCCGAGGCCAATCCCAGGAAACAATTCACCACAAAATTCACCAAAACATTAGCTTAAGGTCCATTTAGTGATCGAGTGAAAGTGAACGTGAAATCGCTCTGTGAAATTTTGACACCTTGAGATTGACATTTCAAATCGAGCGAAATCGTTCAGCTGACAGACAAAACGTAAACATAGCACAGTTTTTTTCAATCGTTCAATCGTGGAAGATGGAAAATACTGATTTCATGATATTGTGTGTTGGAGCATTTGCAGCCATCGCTGCTTTAAGCGCCTCTAGGAAGAAGGTGAACAAAAGAAAAAGAAGCGTAAATGTACAGCCATATCTTCAGGTCCGTAATCAATCCGGTCGTTTTGCTACCGCATTCGAAGACATGGCAAAGAACAGCGAATTTTTCAAAGAAAATTTTCGAATGACAAAGGATGAGTTTGAAAACATTTACGCGAGATTGGAAAAACACTTGAAAAGCTGCGTAAATACTCATCCAAAAGATGCAATACCTCCCAAAATGAGACTGGCAATAGTTCTCGAGTTTTTAGCCTCAGGCGCAGTTGGTCGGCATATGGCATCTATCTACCGTATCAGCAAATCATCGTTTTCGGTAGTTTTAAATCAAGTATGTGATGCCATAATACAAGAATTCAAAGGAGAGTTCATGAAATTTTTTAAAAGAAAATTGGTTGAATGTTGCGAACGATTTTAACTATCAATGGAATCTTCCGAATTGTGTTGGTGCAATGGATGGCAAACATGTACCAATAGTGTGCCCAGCTAATTCCGGTAGTTTATTTTATAACTACAAAAAGTTCTATTCGATAGTCATGATGGCAATATGTGATTCGAAATATAAGTTTCTCTATGTGAACGTTGGAGCATATGGGAGCGAAGGTGACAGTGGAATTTTTGCAAAAGACCGAATTGGAAAGAAAATTTACAATGATGAGTTACAGCTCCCAGACGACAGCACAGTTGCTGTTTACAAAATACCGTATTATTTTGTTGGTGATGATGCGTTTCCGCTGCGACCGCGGATAATGAAGCCATACGTTCCTTCGAAATCAACTCCACTAAGTGACGAAGAAAAAATTTTCAATTACCGTCTGAGCAGAGCCCGTCGATGTATTGAAAATGCATTTGGCATACTTACACGAAAATGGCTATGTTTGAGTCAACCACTTCGGCACAATCCTAACACAGCTTCAAAAATCGTGTTAGCATGTTGCATCCTTCACAACATGTTGATTACTAACCAAATATATTGCCCTCCAGGATTTGCCGACCATTACAATGAAGAAAAACAACTTATTGAAGGAGAATGGCGGCGACATGATAACAATTTGACCCCACTAGAAGCTGCAGAAACCAGTGGTCGTCAAACTAATAGAGCAAAAGTTATACGGGATACTATCAAACAATTTGTAAATTCTGCATATGCAAAGTTGCTTGGCAAAGCTTTTGTTTGAATTCTGGACAAAATGAAGCATACGTAAGTGCAACTAACAGATTATTTTTAAACTTTTTTATTTTCTTCTTCTGTCCATGCTTCATGCACTAAATTCAATATTTTCATTTTTAGATTTCGGACCGTTTTTGAATCCATTTCTTTAAAATTGGATTCTACTTCCATCCACAACCCCACATGCTGCAATTCTGTGGAAGTGCTGCGATTCATATACTCCTTCAGCGTCTGGTTGATCATGTGCGCAGCATCAACAGCGGGATCATTCGAAGCTTCCTGTCTACGCTTCCGGGCAGAAGATGTTGAAGCATTTGCGTATGAATACGCACTGCTTGTTTCCACGGTTCCATCTTCGTCGGGTGAAACGACTTCCTCGCCTCCCAACGAAACAGTTGAACGCAGGTTTTCAGCAGTTCCTTCGTCCAAAAACTGTGTGGCGCTGCTTAATTCTGTACCATCGACGCTGTCTTCCGATTCTGAAGCAGCATCACCACTCTTGCCAGACATTTTCCGTTGCTTGTGGTACCGTCGAGCATCTTTGACGCTCTTCCATATTTTTTTGGCCTCGGTAACTGAAAAATACAAAAAAAAAAACAATCAGCCAATTTGTTATTATAAACGGTGTTATATTAACTTACCTTGGATATTCAGAGTTTTGGCAACGTTCTCCCACGCATTGTTGCGTCGCTGTAGATTTTTATGTGAGCGGTCTTGTTTTTTCCACAAACATGGATATTTCTCGACCTCTGAGGCTACTAGAAGTTTTAAATCTTCTGAATTGCTCATTTTCACAGTGTAAAATATATTGCAAACTTCTTATTCCTCTCGGTCGAATGTCCATCTTTTTATAGTGTTCGGTCGGAAGATTTTGGATCACGCTCGTGCATTCAACTTCGGCTCGCAGCTGTAGCAAAAAATCTTATATAAAGGGCAAACCAGCAGGCCGAAAGCAGAAAGTGTTGACAAGTCAAAGAGTGTACATCGACGGCGTGTCTGCGAAGAGACACTCAACGAAGTGCAGAACAAAAAAGACGTACTTAACATAATTAACTAAATTGTTTTTTACGACAATAAGGTTACATTCTCACCACCTTCAACAGTTGCTGTAGAAAATGGTTGAAGAATGCGCGTCTTTATTCTTCTTCCTGGCTTGCACATGGTAAATTATGTTGTGCTGGTTTTGCCAGTTCACAAATCCGTTTTCAGTAAACTATACGGATGCAACATTCTACAAAATTATTTAAGGCTCTGTGGCGACCAATAGCCAATAGCCAGGACACAGAGAAGCGCCATCTAGGGTCAATAACGAGAACAAGCAAAATTGTCTAGTGGGTGCCATATGGTGCGAACAAGTAACAAAGGACTTAGGGGAACAAAAGAATATGCGAAAACAGACAGGATCAAACACGAAATCGTTCAAAAACACGGAAATAGGAAAGTTCGAGACATGGCCAGCACAATATAAAAGCGGCGGCATGTCCGAACTAAATTAGTTATCGTTATACCGTCAACCGACAAGCATCTCGCTGCAGCCCCGAAGGAAGACCGAAGGACGACTAAAGAAGTGGCCAAGTACCAATCGACAAAGAAGGAAGGAAGGAAGAACAAATACAAGGGCTCCGAACTACGGAATAACCCCCCAAAGCTCCACCGAGTTAAATAGCAGCTATGTACTTTGCATGAGATATTCTTAAAATATCTTGTTTTATATTTGATATCATACCATCAGAGTTGTAAGTTGAATTAATTTTTTTTTATTCAGATAGAACGGCCTGGCCGTATTGATGAATTAAATAAATTAATATCATTGAATTTAAATTATTCCGCATTTGCAATAGAGTGAATAACGTAAAATAAATTGGATCAACAAATTTAGAATATATTTTTATAATATAAACATAGGGGACAGTAAATTAGAAACAAAAAAGTATTATCAATTATTTTCTTAATTAATTATTCATTTTAAAAATAACAATCCCCATCAAATTATTTAAACACTCGCCTGTGAGAATTGTTAATAATATTTTTCACGGTGAAATCCATTTCAGAATTCCCTGACTATTCTGAAAGTGAAACGGTTCTATTCAAATTATTCGCCGCAGCAAACCGGTAATTGTGAACCGCATCAATCATTTGACAGCTATTCGCTCCATGGAGATTTCCACGGTGATTTCACGGTGAAATTTAATGGTCAGCGGGGAATAACAAGGAAATATATTAAATTCAATATTTGAGTCACTTTAATAATGCCAACAGTTGGGGAAATTAATTTCCTATCTTTTGGTGTATAACTCATAAAATTTGGACAATTATTTTGTGAAATATGTTCAAAAAACAAAATTTCACGTTCACTTTCACTCGATCACTAAATGGACCTTTAGATTCAGCGTTCTAAGGCATTGGTGAGATAGGTGAAAAAGGAAATGGTGAATATAAGCAACGGTTAACGGCAGGTCGGATAACAACAAAAAATACCGTAGAAATGTCAAGATATCTTGAAAAAAACCAACATGGCTGCCAATAAAATTTGTTGTACATGGTTGTACCTTATTTTAAGCAGTTTGAAAAAAAAGCAGCCATAGTGTTTTTCAGTGTATTTTTTATTTCGCATGTTGTTTACTTCCACTGCTACTTTGGTGCTAGACGCTCGCTCTCTTGATTTGTGCTCGCTCTCGACATTCGGTTCTTTTTTTTCGTTGTTTCTTCGGCTGTGCTGTCTATCTGTAAGGATAAAGAGAAGGTTAGTAATTAGAAATTTGAACCTTACCGGCGTTGCGTAAGTGGCGTCGTCAACTGTATCGGTTGTGTAGATCACTTGCTGGCCTGAATGCTATTAGTGCATAAAATGATACGCGGTTGTATTTCTATTTTAGGAATGGATTCGCAACGTTCGTCGACGTCTTCAACCAAACCGATTAAGACAGATGAGACTACCGCACGAGCGTTCCAGCTGCCCATTGCATCCCAACCCCAACCATGTTCCTCCGTTTCTCCTTCCAATCCAGTTCTTCCAACCCTACCCGTGGCTTCTGCTAAAACCCAACCACCCAAAACACCCAAATGACGTGTCTCTTTTCCCTCTTCTTCATCCGGTTCATTGAAGCAAAAAAAAACCTCTCCCCGTCCACCCATACCTGAAAAATCGTCTTCCCGTTGCACCCAAATCACTAAACATTCAAAATCCTGCCTCAAATCCACTACCAACCAAAAAACCTCTTCCTGTCCCACCTCTTCCAAATCCCAAAATCCAAATGTGTCCCACATGTTTCCAACCTATGTCATCCACGTTACCTTCGTCTTCCTCTGCATTGCAGTCTGAGAGAATAACTGCTATGATGTCGGATATGTCGTCTAAAATAGATTACATGTACAATGTAATGTACAACAAATAAGCAGTACAGCGGAAAGTAACAATTGAGAAGATCGCGGACGCGGATGGACTGGTTGCTTTTAACGTTAAGCTGCAATCCGACAGCATGTTCATGATTGACATTATTCAACAAATTTTATATGTTGTGCAAAATTTTCGTGACATAGAAAGCAGGTTAGAAGCGGCTTTAGATGTATTGTTGAACCGCGATGTGCTGAAAGCATTTAGCTGGACAGGACGAAGCGTTTCGGGAAGGAAACTAGAATTTCAAAAACTTTCTGCAGTTCTACGCTTGTTCCGATTTTTAGGCTGCAATGAAACCCTCGAGGCTATGGATGAATTGATAAAACAATTTTTTATGAAAAAACTACACAATGTTATATCATCTTGCGAAACCGAAAAAAGAAGAATGTCGAATTGATAATATAAGATTAATAAAATACCACAATACTTGAACTTGAATACCTAAAAGCATATGGTTTTAGTTGTAATATTGATGAAAACATGATACAAACATAATACCAAAGCAAACATTTTTATTATACATATAGAAACTTTAATCTACTTAATTATACAATTGTTCAAGTGGCCCCCTTCCGTATCTGTTTAATATTTAATTTTGATGGTAGATTAGATGATTTATCGGATGAGGTAGCTAAAATCAATGTTGATAGGGTAATGTGTAAGCTAGCAGCAGTTTCGGTACATGAAGGAATAAGTTATCATTTTAGTCCATTACTACAAACTTTAGCAGACTTGGTTAGATTCAAGGTTTTGTTCTTATTTCCAGATTTCCCACTCTATTGGTAAATCGTTTTAATTGTGCTATAGAAAAACGCATGTTATTATAGTATTCTTTACGTTTTAGCTTTCTACAATTTCTTTTCAGCTGACTAGCAAATGCTTAGATGCGTTAAACGCATCTTTGAACTCCTATCCCAACCTCCACGTGGTGCTAGCTGAATTGTAACTATTGCATGATCCTTACAATTACAGTGATGAAGGATTATGCAATTGTTATAAACAGATACGGAAGGGGCCATTTGAACAATTGTATCATTAAGTAGACAAAAGTTTGTATATAATAAAAATGTTAGCTTTTGCATCATATTATATGATTGTTAGTATCATGTTTCAATCAATATTACATCCAAAACATCAACAAAGTTGCAGTTCAAACATTGGGGTATTTTATTAATAACTATCTAAACTTAACAAAGGAAAGATAAAATTTAACATACAGTGGTCTCATACCAGCTTAAGAAATCTACTTAACTGGACTTCCTGCGTTTTTTTGTTTTGCACGAAGACGTTGCATTATGCAGCTTTTTCATTAAAACATCTTTCACTAACTCGTCAGTGGCTTCTAGCGTTTCATTACAGCCTAAAAACCGGAACAATCGCAGTGTTGCAGTTAATTGCGCAAATTCTATTTTCGTTGTAGCTGAACTACTCCTTCCTGTTCAACTACATAGTTTTAAGACATTACGGTCTACTAAAAGATCCAAAGCCGCATTCAATCTGCCTTCAATTTCTTTTATACTTTGTATGGCAAACAATACTTTTTGTATAACGTCTACCATATACATACTATCTGCCTTTAGCATTTCCTCAAACCGTATCAGTCCTTCCGGGGTAGTAATTTTTTGTATATTGGCATTTCTTTCCCTAGCATATTTATGGTACATAGCGTTGTACATTATATCTACTTTGGCAGACATGTCCGCTAGCGTTGCTGCCATTTTCTCCAAATCTTTTGTAGAAGCCAGGTTCGGATGTTCGGAAGGGGAAGGTGTTTGTAAGGTACCGAAGGGCATGGGTAAGGTCGTGGATGATGTTGGTTGCAAACAGGTGGGGCACATTTTCGGTGGCATGGGTGGGTGGGTGTCAGAATTTGTCCGAACAGGAAGAATTTTTTTATTTTCTGGTGGAATGGAAGAGGAAAGTAAGGTAGGGAGCTGTGGCTTGGATGCAACAGGTTTCAGATATGGATGGACGAATAGAGGTTTTCCAGATTTTGATGGATCGGGAGAAGAATTCAGGAAAGTGACATGCAGTTTGGGTGTTTTGGGTGGCCGGGTTTTACAAGAAGGAATCACAGGTAGGGTAGGAAGAACTGGAAGAACTGGATTGGAGGAGCATGGCATATTCTATTTATCCTTACAGATAGCCCAGCCGAAGAAGCAATGGAACGAACAAAAAGAGAACCGAAAGTCGCGAGAAGAGAAGAACACGATTGATTCGAGAGCGCAGCAAGCAAGGTAGCAATTGAAAAAAAAACAACAATATGTGCAAGAAAAAAAACACTACAAACACTATGGTCGCTTTTGTTTTGAAACTGCTTAAAATAAGGTACAATCATGTACCACAATTTTTATTGGCAGCCATGTTGGTTTTTTTCAAGATATCTTGACATTTCTACGGTATTTTTTGTTGTTATCCGACCTGCCGTTAACCGTTGCTTATATTCACCATTTCCTTTTTCACCTATCTCACCAATGCCTTAGAATGCTGAATCTAAGCTAATTTTTTGGTGAATTTTGTGGTGAATTGTTACCTGGGTGATATTTAACGCAAACTTCCTACCAATGAACGATACGATGTGTTGGTTTCCAGAACCTTCGCCTCCTTTTGCTTTAGGTAGCAGGGGTCGAGCGGAATCTTCGACGTGTTTGCATCCTCGTGTCCGAATCTACCAATTATCTTTTCAATGTAACTCTTCTGATCAAGTACGTAATGTCCGTCTACTTTCTCTATGTGGATGCCCAGAAATTGCCACAAATCTCCCAGGATGAACAGCTTAAACTGTTCTTTTAACACAGCGCTGTTGTTATCGAATTCTTTTTCGGATTTGCAAAACACCACCACGTCCACGTAGTTCAATATGAGGCACCTTTCAATATGAGGCACCGTCGATCTTTTTATGACAAACCCGTGCAGATTGTTTTAAACCATACAGGCTCCGTTTAAGTCGGCACACTAAATTTTCATCCCAACCCCTGTAGGTTGCTTCATATAGACTTCTTCGTCTAGATCTGCATACAAGTAGGCACTCTTTATGTTCAGATGTTTTACCACCATACCCTTCCGAGATGCTATCGCCAGCAAAGTCCGAAGAGTGGTTTGATTCGCCGGGGAGGCAAATACTTCGACATAATCTGTGCCGAACTGTTGGGAGAATCACCTTGTACCGTACCACTTGACCCTTTTCATTTTCCTTTTGCTTGTAGGTCCATTTACAACCTACTACTTTCTTTCCCGTGGGTAGCAGTTCTAACTCCCACGTATGATTTTCATTCAATTGCCAAGCTGTTGACTGCCAAGCATCGTTTTCTGCATGCTGCATTGCTTCCGAGTAATTTCGGGGCTCGCTTGCATCATGCTTTGTTAAACCCGATACTTTGACTTACCGCTCCGGTGGGACTCCATTCGTAACTCGACCAGATCTTCTCGAACCCACTCCAGTATCCACGCTGTCGTTGCTACAGGATGCTGAGTCTTCATCGTTGTCGCTGTTGGCCGAATCGAATGTTTCTTCCTCGTCATTGCTGTTTTCTTCTAGATGATATGAAGGTTTCTTTAACGTGGATTCGTATTCGATCTCCTCCTCGATGGCTTTAATTAATGATACTGATCTGATTCTGTTAGCCGGGATGTTCCTTTTGTCGAAAATTCTCATTTCAGCGCTAACAATAACCTGTCGCGTTTCCTAATCAACAAATCTGTACGCTTTATGATCTGGTGAGTATCCCACCAATGTGAACCGTTTTGCGGTTGAAGAGAGTTTGTTACGCTTTTCTTTTGGTATGTGTACCAAAGTGCTGCAACCGACCTGCTGCGACCTTGAGATGCCTAACAGTTGGCTTAACTCCATTCCACAACTCGAATGGAGACCGTTTACTGGTTTCGTTGGTAAAATATTTTGGAGGTAGACTGCGGTATTCAGAGCCTCCGCCCAGTACAATTGGCGCATATTAGCATCAGCGAGTAAACATCTCATCATTTCAACGAGATAACGGTTCTTCCGTTCTGCCACGCCATTCTGCTGAGGACTGTATCCTGTTGTGAATTGCGCATGTATGCCGTGACGATTATAAAAGTCTTTCAGCTTATGTCCACGGTATTCTCCTCCTTCATCCGATCGGATAATTTTCGGATTGCGACCGATAATATTCGTTGCCATCAATACGTATTCCTCGATATTGCTGGCAACATCTGATTTGAGCTTAAGGAAGTTGTCAAAAATACGTTAGGAATTTCATGCAATAGTTCTTCTTCTTCTTTTTTTCTTTTCTGGCCTGCTCATGGTCGAGCACGTCGCGTAGACATGGCCTGGTCGCCAATCCGTTTCCAGGAAACTCGGTCCAGTGCTGCAGTCCTCCATCCACGGCTGCATCCGATCTCCGACAGGTTTGACTCCACCTGATCCAGCCAACGAGCTCGCTGTGCTCCTCTCCGCCTCGTGCCGAACGGATCGCTGACGAGCACCTTCCTGGTGGGGCATGAGTCCGGCATCCTCATCACGTGCCCCAGTCATCGTATCCTTCCGGCTTTGACCACCGTCAGGATATCTGCACCGCCAAACAGCTCAGCTAGCTCGTGGTTCATTCTCCTTCTCCACACGCCCTGCTCGCACACACCGCCAAAGATAGTCCTTAGCACCCGCCGTTCGAAAATAGCGAGTGCTTTGGCATCCTCCGTTAGCAGAGTCCAGGACTCGTACCCGTAGAGGACTACCGGACGTATCAGTGTGCGATATATCGTGCATTTCGTGTGTTGCTGGAGCCTTCTGGATCGCAGGAGTTTGTGGAGCCCGTAGTAGGCACGATTTCCCTGAACACAACATAGCTGTGTGTAGTTATTACAATTCACAATCAATTTCAATGTTGGTAATTTTATTGTTCAGTGTATTATGACTATTATTCCACAACCGTGTGAAGCTGTGTTACGTTCGTCAGAATACAAATGATATAGTTGTTGGGAAAATTCTGCAGTGTGAGCTTATGAAGAATTAATACTTAGGTGGTTCTTTATTTCACGGTCCTCTAATCAAATCGGATTCCAACGCCCAAAACTGGTTAATCGTTGGTTATATGTTTTCCAACGCTACGCAGCAAACGTTTCTAATCCTAGAATCTGCCACCAGTGAGTCTCTACGAAACTGTTCTTCCTGTACACACAGCAAAATGTACCCGTTGCTGATGATCTATTTGTTTTACTGTAAAATGCCTCATAATCTAGCATGCACTTGTCTTCATTTGGACAGCAACAGGCCGCTTCGCTCTACGCATATTAGCTCACAACAAAGTCGTGGTAGAAAACAGCAACATAAAGAGGCTTCGATCATGTTTGCTGTTGTTTTATTTTTGTATGATTTCTTTGTGCATTCGTCTCTCCTAATATGAAATACAGTAAAACCTCCCAAAGCTGTCACCTCCCTGAGATGGAAAGTCTCTCTAAGATAAACACTTTTGACAGTCCCTTCATTTCCCATACATTTCATGTCTCTCTAACCCCGGCTCTAAACGCTTACCAATTGTCGCGTTTGCGAACGCGATACAGAAATTTTTTGCGAAACTCATTATAAAAAAAATTGTGAAAAGTCACAATACGTGTATTTTTTGAGAAAAATCGCTATTCGAAGCGCGACTTGACGCCATGACAGTTTTCTGTAATAGCAAGGTAAACATGGCAATAACAAGGTAAACAAATACAAATTAAAAAGTTAAATGGTTTGAGTGTCATTAAATATTGAAAATTAAATTAAAAAATCGAGTGCTATTTATTTATTAAAAGTACATACACGTTGTATATAATTATTGTGAACGTCAATATTATTTTTAAAACAGAAGAATCGCTGTTAATTAAAAAAAATCCCATATCGTGGACAAATGCATGGTTGCATTGTTCATGAATTTATTACTAGTATGTTGAACTTGCTTCATCAAGATAAATATTAGGTTAGATAAATTAATTAATTGGACAAAATATTAGAGTTTAAAATAAATTAGAGTTTAAAAAACTATTACATAGTACACAGCATAAAGGAGTTCGATGCGTTTTGGAAGCTGTGTTGGAATCATAGACTTTCAAAACACTTACACATACACTTTCAAAATGTGTTGTAAAAATAAAAAAGCAAGTTAGACTTTCTCAAGTCAATTCCTATGGAAGCTATGTGTATTGAGAACGTTTAGTGAATAGTAGTCGAGAGCACCCCCCTTTTGTTCTTTATGACGAATTTAAGCCGTTTCTTGAAAAAATCGCACGCGGCACGCTACTAGTTCATGAGTATTTCGTCCCAGATCTTGGCAATGAGGTTCTGTAATTGGTCCATAGTGTTCACTTGATATTCGCTCTGCTTGGCCAGTATGTGAGACCATACAAAAAGTCTAGTGAGTTAATGTCGGGAGAGCTGGGAGGCCATAAAGACTTATCGTGAAAATCTGTCAAATTGTCTCGACACCACGCTTGAACGATAATCGTCGTGTGGGCCGGTGCTCCGTCCTTTAAACTGGACGTAATGATCCTTCCCCTAGAGTTCCCGAAGTGCTAGGGCCACAACTTTCTCTAGAACTTCGATCTTACAATACGCTAGGTTGATTTTCACCTTTTTTCAATAAATACCAGTGTGAGCTTCTCATGGTTGGATAAACCTCCCCAAATCACTGACGCGGCGTATTGGAATCGCGGGATGTTTTATAGGGATGTGGGGATGCTGGACAACGTCGGCTCCCAAACGATCATTTTGGACCTTGTGCGGCTGTTGCCAGCCAAGAGTTTCTCATCGGAAAACACGAACTTCTGACCTGGGTGCCGCGAAATTATCAGTTTGGCTAAGTCCAGCCTCTTGTTAGCTGTAGTCTCCGTTATTTCGTGAACCTTGCGTTTCTTGTACGGCTTGCATCCTAGGTCCTTCGTCATGATGATTTGAGCAGTTCCGATCAACACATTCAGGCCAGCCGCGGTCTTCCGGATCGCGTAGTTCATTTTTCGGCGAACCCTCTCCCTCATCACTTTAAGGATGCTGGCGTCCTTGTCAAATTCGGCTGCCTGCATTTCACATACTCCTAGTCCGAGACCATCTCCCTGAACCCATGGATGATGGTATAAATGAAATTCCACTTCAGCCCATGCAGTTTCAACTGCCGGAATATGTCACAGCGTCGCTCATCTCTTGCAAAAAATAATTACTACGATGTCGCGGTACTCTTTATTCGAGCCTAGTAACCAAACAACAAATGATAGCAAGTTGACGTTATGTGCAACGGTTAGTGGATATATGGAGCTAAAACTGACACAAATATCATTACACTGAATGTTCATGGTCCAAAGCTACACAACGATAAAAAGTTGTATTCGAACTTATTAAAGCCGGACAAGTTTGTTTACCCGTATTCGAAGATTTTTACCTTTAGGCAGCATCCGGCGACGAGTTTTCTTGATGGTCCGTTGTTTTGAAACATCGTGTTCTTGCTTCTCAATGCTAAAATACTGTGTGCTCTCGCCGGGGTTCCAAGTTCAACTGTTTATTCCTTCGTCATTATTTCATTACAACTAAATTCATTATTTTATAGTAGTTCCTATTCGCTATAATAAATTGATATGCGTATTGCATATTGCATGGCGCCAACACATCGCCAATAGGTTTAAAAAACTTGCGTTTCTCATCAACTTCATCCAAATAATAAATTTATTATTTATTATAATTTTCTTTGTTTTAATTAATTTAATTTATTTCGAAATTCATTTCCCGCTACCGGCCAGATTGAAAACATAAACAAACCTTGCACGAGAAAAGTTAAACAACCTTGAAGTCGCGCCGAAGTGGCAAAATTTGTTGGGAAAACTGTGCTACGTTTATCGCATTCGCAAACGCTACAATTGCTAAGCACGTAGGCACGGGGTAAGATGGAAAACCTCCCTAAGATGGGATTCTCCAAGCTGCACATGCAATTTACACAAAAATACTCTCTAAGTCGACAATTTTAGTTTATGAGTGTTGATTGAGGACTTGAGTTGACGTCAGCTGTTGATTTGTTTACATTATACCTTCGCTTAGTGTCCCACATGACATTTTCCGAAGATTTCATATTGACCTCTCGCTTTTGCATCATTCCATCTCGCTATTTTTGAGTGCTTTTTGCCGTTCGTGCCCTGTGGTGAGCGGTTTTGTCAATGTGTTGGTGTCGATCGTGCCGACCGAGTGACCCGAGTGTGATTTTTGAACAGTTAAAAAGAAAAAAGGAAGAAGCAAACGAAGAACACGCACATACACACAGTCCGTGTTCTCGGACTTCGTGATCCGAGAGAGTGCAAAATGGACGCGTTGAATTTAGGAGGTTTAAAATTGTGAAATATGAACCCCAACAAGCATTTCGAGTAGTTTTCGAGTGAATTTAGGGATCTCGCCCGATTAGATCTGGTACCAGCTGTCGCCGGCGCCATGACGACGGTGCAAATGCATGCGGTGGGTGACTGTGTTCGGCAAAAAACGAGTGTGGGTGAACGTTTGTGCGGCCATGATCGCACACACGTCGTTTTTTTCATTCTTCGTCTTTGTCGCTGTCAAGGATCGCTGCTGTCAGCCATTTTGATTGTTTTGGTTTTTGCGTCGCTTCCACATCGCATCATTTGAGGTTGCGATTTTAATCAAGAAAAGTGTAGTTTATTTCGTTAATTCTAGTGAAAAATATTGTAGTGCAGTTAATAAATGCAGTATGCACTGCAACTTATCGTTTGCAAACTTGGTAATGTTTGTTGTTTTGGTTGTTTATGTGTTTACTCCAGGTAAGTATTGTTGGTTGTTTTTCGTCATTGAAGTGTTTTCTGCGCGAACATTAAGCTAAAATGTAACGTGCGGCTGCCGAGCATGTCTTTCCGGCTTCCTCTGTCCGGATAATACACGATGCCATAGCATCAGAATGATCCAGCCAAACAACAATAGTTCCGGAGTGCACTTTCGTTGTCGTGTCACCGAGATGTAAGGTTACATTGCGATTGGATTAGCGAAGTGTATCATCTAATTGGATGTGATTGTTTTCTTTTTGGAAACAGCTACCATGACCGGCAATATCGACAACGGAAGCAACTACCAGCACCATGGCAACAAAATATCGTGGTGATTGATCTTCCGGGAGGCTTCCGATGTGTCGACCGTTAAACCAGCAATAGATGGATAAACATCAGCAGAAAGTTTCAACGAGAGTAACAGTTCCAAAGGCAAGTGTAACATATAATATTGTGAACCATATGACAAACTTTATAATCAAGGAGTAATAATTATAGATGGGAATTGTCTCTCGATGTTAAAGGAAGCTGCGTGACTGGACTGGAACGCTTCGCTTAATGAAGCTCGTGTTTGATTTTCCAAATGATCAACCTCTGGACTGGGCATGATTCGGCTTAAAGGGGAATATAATTCTGTTTGAAGCATCGTTTGGCAACTATCTTTTAGCACATACGTAGAGCACGGGCCAATTAAAAGGTAACATGCGAACTAAATTCACCATCCGATTTGAGCATCAATGGTATTTAATATTAATTTCAATTGCAGCGTTGAAACCAGCTTGAAATTGAAGCAAAGAATGCGGCGAGCAAGAAGACAATCCCAACCTTAATCCGAACAGATCGCTGACGAGTACCTTCCTGGTGGGGCATGAGTCCGGCATCCTACCCCAGGCATCTTATCCTTTCGGCTTTGACAACCGTCAGGATATCTGCACCGCCAAACAGCTCAGCTAGCTCGAGCTCAGCCCTGCTCGCACACACCGCCAAAGATAGTCCGTGGCACCCACCTTTCGAAAATAGCGATTGCATTGGCGTACTCCGTTAGCATAGTCCACGACTCGTACCCGTAGAGGACTGCATCAATGTATCAGGACGTATTAGTGTGCGATATAACGTGCATTTCGTGTGATGCTGGAGTCGTTTGGATCGCAGGAGGTTGTAGAGTCCGTAGTAGGCACGATTTCACGAAATGTGCGCCTTCGGATTTCGTTGCTCATGTTGTTGTCCGAAGTTACGATCGTACCAAGGTAGCAGAACTCCTCTACCACCTCGAGATCGTCGCCGTCAACGGATACTCTGCTTCCGAGTCGGGTTCTATCACGTTCAGAGCTTCCGGAAAGCAGGTATTTTATCTTCGTCGCATTGATCCTCGATCCAATCCTATCTGCCTCGCGTTTCAATCGGGTGTACGCGCCGTAGAGCGATATTAAACAGTAAACAGGAGCTTCCGTCCCCTTGCCTCAGACCCCGGATTCGAACGATTCCGACAGCATGTTCGATACTCTCACCTTGCACTGCACCCCGTCCATAGTGGCCTTCAACAGCCGTACCAGCTTCTCTGGTGTTCTCTGGTTTAAATGTTAGCTCAGATTAATTAGACTTCAGTTCAGACTGCGATTAAGTTATGTTTGTTTTTTTTCTAATTTTTGCTAGTTCAATGTCTTTAAATGAATTAAAATTAATTTATGTACAAAATGTAATACGAGCTTTGCTAGCGCCATGAATATTTTTTAAATTAATTAATAATTAATTATTTTAATGATAATTATTTTATAATAATTATAATAATTAATTATAAATATGATCATAATTACTATAATTATTATTACAATTATAATAATTATAATTAATTTTCAAATGTACGAAAAGCATTTTGTAAATTAACATATAAATAAGGCTTACTAATAGTTATTGTTAACAAATTTACTAACTGTTCTAATTATACAAGCGTTTAGTTGTAGGATTAACTCTGTAATACGTAAAAATGTAAAAAAAATGTTTTATTAAAATAAATAAAAATTATTAAAATTAAATAATTTAAAATTTGAATTTGAAATATCACGTGTAGATACACCTTGACCACGAATGAACCGGGCTGCGTGGATCTCGCCCGATTGACTTCCATTCGGCCACTGTTCGACCAGAACTCAAAATTCACTCGAAAACTGCTCGAAATGCTGGTTGGGGCTAAAGTCTGAAACACGATCCCCCCCCCCCCCCACTCACGGGCCTTCATTTGAGTGACTTTTTTTCGTGCAGGGTGGTTCGAAATCGGTTGCGTGTTTTTTTAATTATGTTTCGAGACACAGACACCTGAGGGCATGGCCGTCGAAGAAGAAAATGTAGCAATTGGTGCCATCTATCGACCACAGGTCAAAGATTGGCGATCCGTTGGAGCTTTCGCGAATAGCTCCGGCCACAGACATGGTAGCGATTAGTGGTGCATGGACGAAATGTAGCCACAAGTGCCATCTAGCCATGGCCAGAAGAAAGTGTGGCGATATCTTGGATACCGGCGGAGCTATGGGGCAAAGTTGGGCCAAAAATGAGGAAAATTTTACGGTTTCACAAACAGCGTATGGAACTTGGTTCCTCGATGAATAAATCACTTTTCACTATGCGAAAACCTCCTTAAAATTTAATAGTTATTGTAAAAAACATCAAATTCAGGCCACATTGCATAGTCTCCGAACCACCCTGTACGAAAAATTGACACGCAGATGAGTGACCGTGAGTGGGGGGGGGGGGGTCGTGTTTCAGACTTTAGCCAGTAAAGGTGTTCAAAAATATGCAGCACATTTATTCGTTGCTAATTATGTTATTGTGTTTCGATTTCAAGTATTTCAGAAGACCATTCAAGGCTGGATTAAAAACGCATCGTCAGCGGCATGTGTACCAGTGAACAGTGCAGCAAGGTTGATCACCTACAGCCATGATTCCGTCATGCATGTGTTTTTAAGTTATTTAGTGATAAATGTGAGTTATTCACATATTTGTGCTAGTTAAAAAACAGTAAAAGCGCGAATGAAATATTGTAATTTAAAAAATATAATGAAAAAAAATCATAAAAAAAAATATTATACGACTAAAATTTTGTGTACGTGACTGTACGATACGTTGGAAAGAAAAGTATCATTGTAATCTTGCAGGCGCACGATCGGGTCGCTTCGGTAACGATCGGGTTTGTTCGGTATATAAACCGATCGGATCACTCTCAAGTTTTCGCCCAATGAGAGTGCATTGAGATTGGTTTCAGAGTGAATTTTGAGTTACTTTGAGTTACTCCTGCCAGATGGGGTGTTGCTAGAAACACTATGTTATTCAAGAAACAAATTAAACAAATTGTAGTTGAGAATGAATAGAAAATGTAAATTTTTAAACATTATCCGAAAGAATTCAACTGCTCAAAGATAGTGAAAATGGAAAAAGCACTGTGGAACTAAGTCGATCATTTGGTGTTTCAAGGAGTACCGTGTCTTCTATTTCCAAAAACAACGAAAAATGGTTCAACCAGGAAAAAAATGGTTACAACACAAAAATAAAGAGAGCAGGTTGTTTTCGAGACATCCGCCTGGAAAACGCCATGAAATCGCAGAAGCTAGAAATAATAATATTCCTCTATCTGGTGAAACAATTAAGCAGAAGTGCAAAGACTATGCAGAGAAATTGAATGTTGCTGATTTTAGTGCTAGCCAAGGATGGCTTTCCAAGTTTGTCAAGCGAAACAACATTTCATTTCGACGTATTCGTGGAGAAAGCGTAGCTGTGGACATGACCAGTGCAACATCCTAGAAAAACACAATTTTGCCTAACCGTATTGCTGAATACGCGCCTCACAACATATTCAACGCAAACGAAACCGGCCTATTTTTCAAATGTTTATCTGAGAACACCTATGCGTATAAACTAGAAAAATGCCACGGAATAAAGTATTCCAAACAACGAATAACTGTCATATGTGCAACTTACATGAATGGCAGTGAAAAGTTACCCTTGTTAGTCATAGGAAAGAGTCGAAAACCAAGGTGCTGCAAACACTGTCATTCACTTCCGGTAAAATACTACAACTACAAAAATGCCTGGATGACCACAGCAATATTTCAGGAGTGGCTGGAGGAGTTACAACCACAGTTTATCTTCTAGAAAAGATATGTGGTGTTGTTTATTGATAATTGTCCAGCTCATCCAAAAGATCTACAATCAAAATTAAAAAATATCAAGCTCCAGTACTTTCCACCAAATACAAATTCCGTGTTGGGAATCTTCAAAAACTTAAAACATTATTATAGAAACAACTTGATCCAAAAAAGATTACAGAAAATGGCTGAAAAAAGGGTTTGTATAACAAACAAGAAATCTAAAATTTATTTGAATTAACATAATTTCTATTTCCTTTAGAATCCATCCGATATAACGATACTAGACGTCATCCAAAATGTTGCTACTGTGTTGGCTGCCGATGTGAAGAGTTAAACAATAATCAACTGTTTCAGAAAAGCAGGTTTCGTTTTACCCCACGAGAGTGAATTGGATACTGTTGCAGAAATAGATTTACAAAATGCTGTGCCTGAAAGCTCAAGAGCATCAGTAGGTGAGCTGGATCCACACTGTAGAGCAAACGAGTATGAAACAATTGATGATACGCTTCTATGCTATGAACCGATGACTGATTCCGAAATTTTGCAATCGGTTTGTCTGAATGATTTGCTGAAAAAGGATGAAGAGATAGAAGAAAATATTGCCAATGAAAATGAAGTTCCTACTGAAACAATAAGCGTCAAAGCTGTCGCAGAAACTGTTAGTTTAATGTCTTATATTCTGAACGCGACACATGATGTTCCACCAGAAGTGTTTCAAAACTTTTATTCTGTTAAACGATTTTTAGAACATAGGTATGACAAGTGATCTTGAAACAAAAATTATAATTAACGTTCTTATTATTTTTATTCAATCAAGAATTTGATTTCCCTTTTCATTAAATCAAGAATTCATGAAAGCAATCTAATTATTAGTGTTATTTCTTCTCATTTCTTTTTTACTAAATTGCCTAAAGTGCCTTTCATTAAATGATTTACAATAGGCTAACTTTATAATGTGATGAACTCTGAAACTGATATAAAGGAAATATGATGTGTAGAGATGTGAGTAAGCAGAACCCATGAGAGCGGGATGATTGTGAGCAATGGGGAACTCATGAGTTACTGCGAAGTGCTAAGATCAAGGATCGGAGCAAGGATGAGACCAGCAGGAGATGGAAGGCGCACCAAAAGGGGCAGACGCGATTGAACAGTCGAAGGGAACGGTCGACAGTGAAATACTAATAAATACAAGAACTCTACATGATGAACGAACGAACTGATGAAACGAACCAAAAAAGTTTAATGACCAATTCGTTTAGATTTTTTAATTCATTCGTGTATCAATCATTTAAAATGCTAGGTAAAAGAAAATTCCGAACAAATAAACAAATATCGCACATCAAAAGAATTTGACTATTTGTCAAATTTTCTAAGCTGGAATCCTTCCTAACCGTGCAAATAGACCTTTAGCAATATTTCTCAGTGAAAGATTTCGCAAAGAAAGAGTTTTGTGCGCGTGCCTTTGCGAAAGAAAAAAATTAATGTAGGATGTATGTTTTGTTGCGGCTCACCGCAACCATACCCATTTATGCCATATGCATATTACATATAAGTAGGGACAAGGAACGCTCGATCCGCGAGTATAAACCAGACCCGTCGTGGGCCCTTCGTCGTTAGAACGAAGACAACCAATTTATGTACAACTATATTCACATGCACTTATGCAGCATAGTTAATCAGTGAGCAGTGTAAACTTCCAAATGCGTCTTCGCAACAGGCACCTTTCCTTCCACGACTTTACCAATCAACACGGCACAGTTTCTTTTAACGCTATTTATTTTGTCACGGATGTAGCAAGGGTTAACAAAATCACTGTGCTTTCTCTCTGCGCGTTCTGATCGAAAAAGTGCGTATCACGCTTCGACGCACACTTTTATTCTCCCTAGCGCCGGTCGTCAACCCCTCTCGCCGGTCATCGCTCCAACGCTGTTTCGGGTTCCTTCGGGATCCTTTATGCGCGCTTACCGCCCTCTATGGATAAACAGCGCAAGCTCTGAAGTGCTCCATCCATCTCGGTCGGACTGTTTACATTCGTTAACAGTATGAGTGAATATTATTAATGGGAGTTCAATTAAATGTATTGTTTATACTTTCAGACTATTCCGATGGCTCAGGATCAAATGTTGGCTCTCATAAGCTGTATAGAGAGATCAAGATGCCTGTGGAACCGGAGTGACGTCGATTGTAAGAACGTGAATAGGCATCAGGATGCATGGGAGGTCATCGGAGCGGAAATGGAACTTCCTTACTCCGCGTTGAAGGATAAGTGGAGCTCATTAAAAGGGTCCTTCAGGCATTACAAAACTCTCTACGACGAAAGTTTAGTGACCGGTTCTGGTAAAGTATCACGGAAAGGTTCTGTTCCGGCAGCCTCTGCTGCACAAGCGTTAGAAGGGTTCTTGTAATTATCTTATTTCTTTATTTCACAAATTCCAAATAAATATGAAAAGGAAAAAAAATATTAAAAAGAAAGAATTCAAAAACGGTCTGTCCTCTATCGCTGTCGAACGCTCTCTGGTTTTTTCCTCAGTACGTTTGACAGCCGTTGGCTTTGATTGTTCCACCCTGTTTATAGCATCTACTTTAATGCTTTTCTTGGGCGTTCTAACAGGTTCATCGTTAATGGTAATTCTGTTTATTTACAATATATTTTACATTGTAATTCTTTTTCGTATATTTTTAGGCTCCGCGAAATATATAGATCGAAATGGTTTGCATATAGAGCTATGGAGTTTCTAAATTCTATCACGGACGGAGGCATCAGAATTGACACAGTTGGAATTATATTCTGCGGCTATTATACTTAAGGACTAAAAGCACATCTCAATGATATTATTTCGATTTGTAGATTTCTAACCAAATACAATCACCTACCGCTACAAGCTCCACCAGAAATACTACGCCGGAACCAGTCTCCATCGCTGACGGGCCTGATGAAAGCATCAACTTGTCTGCTTCTGCACTCGCAACTTGTCCCTCAGTAATCGATCAAACCAGCCAGCCATTTTTAACTCATTCTCAGACAAGAAATGGGTCCGCTGCCTCTTTGCGTCGTTGGCACGAAGCCAACTTGCGTTATAATGAGGAAGTAATGATGCCTCTTGAAAACGTTGCACATGTTACGCTTGAGTTAAGATCGGCTGGTAGTGAAAATCGCTTGGCTCCGCTATACGCTGGTATGCGGGAATGGTCACCGGTACGACAGGAGGCAATGATCATAAAAATTCAAAGCCTGATTGCGCAGGAGAATGTTGTGAGGTTTGTGGAAAGGAATGGATGCGACCCGCGCAATTAGGATTAAGTTAACTTGTAGTGCATAGCCAGGTACGTTAAGGGTTTCATGAATACATTAAATGAATTTCCATCGACAAGCTTTTTAATGCCTTTTTTTATTTTATCATATTATTCCGTTGGCAAATCCAGTAGCCAAATGCAATCGGATTTGCATTAATTGATTTGTTGTGCGTTGCGTAATTCCCCGCAACTCCGTGAAATTACTCTGTACTTGTTGCGGTTCTCTGTCGTGGGCGCTAGTCCACTCTGCCCGGTGAATGAAATTGTGCAAATAAACGGTGGTCAGAACTATTTTACTGGCCGTAAGCGGGTTCAACTCCATTGGTTTTCTAAGCAGATGAAACCTAGCATTCAAAATACTAAACGCCATTTCAACAGTTCGGCGTGCCTTTGAATGACGATCGTTGAACACACGTTCCACCGATCCACTTGTCGTCGTGCCACCGAAAGGGCGAATACAATAGTTTGTAAACGCAAAAGCTTAGTCACCCAGGAGCATATACGAGATTCTAAGGGAAGAAGAATCTCATAGCACTTCGTGAGGTACAAGTCGTGAGGTACGTAAAATTCCACTGTATGAAATTCGTCCTTTGCATCCCAAATCTGCATACATAAAATTGCAGTTTGCATATACAATTAGTAGCAGTACAATGCTAAAAAACTGCTTCTAGTTGAAGTAATAGTAGTAGTAGTTCTGTTGTCAGTGTATGTAGCCATACCGCACTGATATGGGTATGGATCCGAAGCCTCTCGAAGGATAATATAGGCACTCCATACCCTACTCCGACTCAATACGTCCCCGTCGTACAGAATGGTAACATATCTCTCCAAATATCTGAGCTTGGGTATACGGGGAAACCCAACCCCATGGGAAGATGGGGTATATGGCTAAATTGAGCGGAGGGGGACAGCCAGCATCTGTTATCCATGTTAGGGGCGGCTGGATGTCCCTTCTGTCCTGGCACCCTACGGGACTTTAAACAGCTAGGATGCGTAGGCCCTCCGACGAGACAGGGGGTTGGGGGAGAGGCCTTGCAAGCCACCCCCAATACCAACGCAACGAAAGGCAATCAAGAAATTTCGAATCGGACTAACAGATACAGACCCACGCACCGAAACAAGGACAACGATTGGAAACTCGGGACATGGAACTGCAGATCCCTCACAGCACCCGGAAGTACCCGCATTCTTTCGGACGAGGTGAGGGCCCGCGGCTTCGGCATAGTAGCACTTCAGGAGGTGCACTGGAAAGGAGTTATGGAGCGCCCGTACCGCAGTGATTGCATGATCTACCAGAGCGGTGGTGAAAAGCATGAACTCGGTACAGCGTTCCTGGTCATAGGTGCGATGCGAAAGAGCGTAATCGGTTGGTGGCCGATCAACGAACGGATGTGCAGGTTGAGGGTTCGTGGAAGGTTCTTCAACCTGAGCATTATTAACGTGCATAGTCCGCACCTTGGAAGCACCGATGACGATAAGGAGTTATTCTATACGCAGCTGAAGAGGGAGTACGACCGCTGCCCACAACACGACGTCAAGATCGTCATCGGAGACTTTAACGCTCAGGTCGGACGGGAGGAGGCATACAAACCCATGATAGGTAGTTTCAGCGCCCACCAGCTGACAAACGACAATGGGCTTCGCCTAATAAACTTCGCCTCCTCCAAGCACATGACCATTCGCAGCACCTTCTTCCAGTACGCACCACGCTTCAGCTACACCTGGAGATCACCACAGCAGACATATTCCCAGATTGACCACGTTCTCATCGATGGAAGGCACTTCTCGGATATTATCGACGTACGTACGTAAAGGGGAGCAAACGTCGACTCAGACCATTTCCTGGTTATGGCTAAGTTACGCCAGAAATTTTGCGCAGCCAATAATCTGCGCTATCAGCCCACCCCAAGGCTCGACATAGATCGGTTGCGGCAAGCTGATGTGGCGAGGGACTTCGCGACCACGCTAGGGGAAGCGTTGCCGGAGGACACCACCTTCGAGGCGATGTCCCTCAATGACCGTTGGCGTACAATGGAACAAGCCATCAGCAGCACGGCCGATCAAACTATTGGCCGCGTAACACGTAACCGGAGGAAGGAATGGTTTGATGATGAGTGCAGGCGAGCACTATCCGAGACCAGGCAGAACGTGGAAGACTACAGACGACTGAGAAGGCAGCAGACCCGACTCTTCCAGGACAAGAAGCGCAGCTTCGAAGAGTCGGATGAGCAACTGATGCAGCAGCTATCCCAGTCGGGGGAAACTCGTAAGTTCTACAGGATGCTGAATGCGGCACAAGGCGGTTTTACTCCCATAACCGCTATGTGCCGCAACGAGGAGGGAGATATCCTGTCGGACGAGCGAGAGGTGATCGACAGGTGGAAGTGCTACTTCGACAGGCACCTGAACGGAGCAGATGCAGGGGAGACCTCTGCAGGAAGCAGAGGAGAGCAGTATTGCGACAGCCAGCAGGATGACGAAATGCCCCCGCCATCCTTGGACGAAGTCATCAGTGCCATCAAACAGCTGAAACATAACAAGTCAGCTGGCAGCGATGGGCTGGTGGCAGAGTTGTTCAAGATGGGCCCGGAGAGGCTTGCCGCGCTTATGCATCGGCTGATCGTAAGGATTTGGGACCAGGAAGAAATACCGGACGAGTGGAAGCTGGGTGTCATACACCCAGTGTACAAAAAGGGCGACAGACTGGACTGTGCTAACTTCCGAGCCATCACAGTCCTGAATGCTGCCTACAAGATCCTGTCCCGAATACTCTTCTGCAGACTTGCGCCCCTTGCCACAGATTTCGTCGGAAGCTACCAAGCTGGATTTGTTGGAGGCAAATCGACCACCGACCAAATCTTTACTCTACGGCAGATCCTCCAGAAGTGCCGAGAGCATCAGATCCCTACGCACCACCTGTTCATTGACTTTAAGGCGGCCTACGATATCATAGATCGGACCGAACTATGGAACACCATCGGGGGCAGTACGGACTTCGAACGACGAAAATCCGTTCGACGCTCACGAGGAAATGAACAGGACGGCATGTAGCTGCCAATGTTTCAATGTCGTTTATATCTACGATCAAAGGGTTGACAGATGCATGGCTAATAGGAATTTTAAATTTTCTGCCGTTACTGATGTATTTGGCCTTAATGTTAATTTACTCAATGCAACAAAAAACACAAATAAATTCAATTAAACTTACATTTTACTATTTGAAAGTGCTTATTAACGTTCATTGAAAATTAAAATTACTAAATTTATTGAAAAAAATCCATTGCCAAACACATTCTTTTAAAATCCGCAGCTCAAAACCTCGCGGATTTCTCTCCATACAAACGGGAACGTTCGAATCCGCCAGGCCCAGTTCATTCTTCTCGCGCGCAATGTACGGTAACTCAATTGAACGTTATTTTAAAAATGAGTGTCTAGTGAACACTGACTGACACCGGCGGCGAACGGATTTTCGTCGTTCGAAGTCCGTACTGCCCTCGCATGCAGCAGTACGGATTCCCTGGGAAGCTGGTACGGCTGTTGAAGGCTACGATGGATGGGGTGCAGTGCAAGGTGAGAGTATCGAACATGCTGTCGGAATCGTTCGAATCTCACCGGGGTCTGAGGCAAAAAGCGAAAATTGAGTGATTCATCGACTGATAAGAAACAAGAGGACCAAGAGGAATTTTCAATAGCTATGAAACAGCTTTACATCCAACAAATAAAGTCCTTGGAAGACCAAGTTAGTTTCCTCAAAAGTCAGCTGAATAACAAAATGGAAATTTTACTGAAAAACTCGGCTCGGCACACAGAAGCACTCAATGAAGTAATGGCGACTAGCTGTCGTCCAAGAGAAGGACTTCTTCCAAGGACGGAATTTGTGTTGGAGCCATTGAACACGGAAGAAGAATTAGAAACATTCGACCAGCAATTAGAGTTAGATGCTATTTTCAAGCAAAATGTGGTGCGTTGGTTGCACGCACAGGTTGCAGACTCTAATGTAAAAAGACGTCTGCACAATTTATTAGATTTAATTTTTACAAAAACTTTATGTGCTAAATGTAGTTGGACAGGTCGAACGAAAGAAGAACAAAAAATAGAGTTACGTAAATTTACCAACATTTTATTTTTATTTAAAACTATACGTAGTAATGAAAAATTAATGATAAGTTCGGACTATTTAGCTAAATTCTTAAAAAGTAAGTTAAACCATGCACCTGCGCGTGTCCATTTAGGCGAGGATGCTCAAACTTTTTGTAAAGTAAATAAATAAGGATAGAATATGATAGAAGAAATAGGATTAGGAATGTTATTGAATTTTGACAGGAATTTTATGTTTTTTATAGTTAGTGTTTCTCTTCGTTTCGGTTTTGCTTTATTTCCTACGTTGTGTTACAATTAGTGTCTCTAGCTTAAGTTCAAAACTGATACTGACTAACTTAAAAATCGGATGGTCCCGATGACCCGGATAAACCGCTCCGCGCGGATGATCGAGTTGGATCCATCTCGAGCGATCCTTCAAACCCGATCCAATTCGAAATGTCCGTTAACAACAAAATATATAAAAATAAACACCTGATCTGAATCAAAACAGTTAGTTTTTATTTACAGGAATTTTTCTCTTCAAATTATTGTAGTGACCGGAGGAGGGAATTACAATTTCGGATTACTTTAACACATAACACACTCACAGTATATGCTTTCCAGCTGACAGTTCTAACTCAACTGGCCATTTATTCTCCTTTTCCGTCGTCATATCCATGTCCGAATTCATCTATATCCTTCCTACTCTTTCTCATTATTTCTGTCTTTATTTCCTGTATCCTATAATCCCTACAATTATGTTCCACGGATTTGAGATTATTATTAAATAAAAAACTCGGGAGAACTATTCGAAGTTTTATATTTTATTTTACTAATGTATGAACTAATGGCACAAATATTATATCATGGTTTCGATTTAATTGTACCGCAACTAATTTACATTTTATTTCTTGGATGAAAATTTCTAGCGGAGTATCTGATAAATCTTTTTTGAAACCTTTATAGATTGATAGTTCGCTCGATTCCATCGGGTCATTGAAAACCAACCCTTTAACATTTAGTTTATGGCCTTTGATGTTTATGTTGCCGTCATTATTTTGCCTTTCTCTGAAACTGAAGGATACTTTTGGACCGGAGCTTTGGACAGATTAAATTCCTCAAATTCAGAAAGGCGATTAACTGCCTGCTCTAAATTCTTCCACCCACTTCGTAATGATTTTTTCAAGTGTTGTAATTGATTTTCGAATGGGTATGTAGATATTGATGATAATGGTCCATCGTTGCACTTCTTCATAGACATGTTGCAAAATATGCACGTTACTGTTGACATACCTTTCACCGTAAACTTTCTCAAAGTCTTGAACAAAACGGTCGCGCAACTGTCCGGCGAATTGCCACTTATCTTCGTATACAGCGGATGAGAACAAAGTTACTGCACAAAATAGCAACATGAAATGGTTATACATAGATTCAGGAAGATGCTGCTTAAAAACCACTATTGATGCGTAATGAAGGAATGATGCGCACTCTGATCCCTTCCAGTATCTTAAAAATTTCATTGAGCGAAGTTTACGGTGGATTTCGATTGGTAATGAAATCTTTTCCAGCAGCTCTGAAACGTTTGCTATTTGACGATCCAACCACCGTTTTTTGCAAAGTTTTCCATCGCGCCAACCAATAAGCAACCTTTTCCTGACGCCAAGATCGATGAGATGTAAACGGTCCGCAATAATTACTTCCTTGATAATGTCGAATCCTGCCACATCTAAAAGTGGCGTCGATTTTATAACATGTTCTGGATATGCGTTGTCTCTAAAGCCTTTGTCCGTTCTTTATGGTGCATTTAGGCCTGGGAACGTCATTGTATGTCCTTCGTCGTGGTATGTGCCTGTCACGGTGCATTTTAAGCACGACGAATAACCAGTATGACCTTTAACACCTGAAACATGCATTAATGGTTAATATATTCAATGTTCAATGTACTTTACAAGTATGTTCTTGCGTTAGAGCAATAATTTACCTTTAATAAAACATCTGGCTGGAGTATCTGCAACAATTACACGTAGCTTAACGATTACATGTTCTCCGTTGATTGTAATGCCGTGTGTCATGAGGTTATTCAATTCCTCCACCATTGGTCGGGGGTAATCCTCAACACTGGTGGGCTTGCCTGCACCGCAATATATTGCTACTGTCATTACTGGTGCTTGAGGTAATTCGTATATAGTAAAAAGTATAGGCCAAAACTCCATCTTGCTGCTATTGTGCAGTGGCAGTCCGTCGAACGACATCGTCAATAATAGTTCATTAGTAGAAATCTTATTGAAGCTAGAAGAAATTTTTAGAAATAGCATAGAGTAAAGTACCACGTTTTGTTGTTTATTATACATTAAATTATATAGCTTACCGGAAGTAATTCAGCAAACATTTTCCTGTTCCGCGATACCACATCTGCCCACCACCAATCTCCGTGATCTCCGATGAAGGATTTCGTTTGGTCCTTAACAACGTTTTTGCATTTAAAGCAACCTTTACGTTGGCCTTTTTGAAAAGTTTTAATATAATATTTACGGAACTATGTGGCGCGTTGGTAGAAAGTGCCCAGCAACAAATTCCATCGATCAATGGCATGTTCTCGATATTTGGAAATACCGCATCACTATCGTTGGTATCAGGATCACCATCTTCGGAAGAACTGTCGTCAGCATATGTGTAGTCAATCAATTCTTCGATATCTTCTTCGTCCTGGTTTAAATTTGGGTCTGGAACACAGGCTTCATCTTCAACACTGTTTGAGGATAGTTCTTCAGGATCTAAAACCAAAATGTAAATGTTGCATCAATTAGTTTCTCAAGGTAGTAAGGGTTTTCTATGTAAAATGGACTAACTTGTTTGGCTTGGTCCTGCTTCTTGTTCATCCTTCTCTGAGGGATCAATCTTCATATATTTTGCAGCTCTACGATAAAAGATTCCAGATTTTCGAGCACGTTTTAAATCGGCCATACTTTTACGCTATGAGAACACTTTTACTGATCACTGTTTTTAAACCTTTTTAACACTGAACACACCGGAATCGAAAGATGAAAATACAGCCGCCAAAACCACAAAGCCTATTAAACAAATGTAAACAAATAATACCTATGCGTTTTTCCCCTTCTTCATTTTTTCTTGGTTAGAAAATCTGACTAGCTGTTTCACGTGTTAGAAGTGCAAGCAAGTGTGATGTATGTGTGTGATTCCACACACTTAAGCTATGACTTTATTTATTAAGCTATGACTGCGAGCTAGCAAGATATACAATTTAGAGCAGGATACACGCTATTTTGTTCATTTTCGCCCCACTCGGTTTGCTTGGGTGGTGTCCTGTAGTGACGGACGATTCGATCCGAACCTGATAAAAAAGATCCGATACTTTGCTGGATCGTTCCGATCCGATTTTTTTTCAAGCGATACAGGTTCACGATACTTTAGGTTCGATTCAAGTCAGATTCAAAGATCCGATACTTCTACTGGTTCGATCCGCTATTTTCGATTCGGTTCAAGCAGGTTTCAAAGTTTCGATACTTTTACAGGTTCGATTCGCTGTTTTCGGTTCGGTTCAAGCCGATTTCAAAATTCCGATATATTTTGACAGTTTGTATCGATTTAAACTGTTGGAAAATGTCGTTACTTGGTACCGATCGATCCATCATTTTCGGTTCGTACGGGTACAATTTGTTAATACAGTAATTACCCGAGATACGCGGATAGTGCGTTCCATAGAAATCCGTCTATCACGAATATTGTCGTAATTCTAATTTCCTTTAAAACTTCCCTTATATGTCATATTAAAGAATCGAATACTTATTTCCAATTGATATTTATAGATTAATTACGAGATTTACAGTAAAATTTTATAAAAAAGTTTTTTTTAATAATAAAATATAACGTGTTTTTAGGATTATTCGAAATTTTGCAAATTAAACATAGATTTCTACAAACAAAACTTAGTGAATCTCCGAATCCGCGCCAAATTTATAACATCCGCGTATCTCCAAATCCGCGTAACTCCGGTACAGACTGTATATTGCACCAGTTTATTACTTTTGCGGGTGTATAGGTACATATTTCTCTTCTATACATGTATCGAAATAGGTATATGATCACATTACTCGTAGTTGTAAGACAGATTCTTGATATTTACGTAAGTTCTTACCGCTAAAATAAACCTCGTTTAGAGTCAACAAGTTAGGAACAAAAAGGATTATTGTGAAAACAGACCATGGTTAGAGACAAACGGGCTCACGCCACAAACTAGCAAATGACAAAACAGAACACAAAGGCTATTTTCTGGCTGGACAGTAAACGAAAAGCGCAAGAAAGAGTATGAAAACGGGTAATCGGAAGACAGACGAAAAAAAAACGGACAAAAACGTAGAATGTGAACGATTGTTTAGCTTAGACCAAAAATAATAGTTCATATTAAAATGTAGGTAGGTAGGTTACAATATTTTTGCTGAGAGTCAGTCGACACTTAGCATCCGTGCAGTACAGATCAGATCCGTGCCAAATTACAAAAAGTGTACAAGTGAAAATTGTACGAGTGAAAAGTGTTCTTATTATATACGGCCATTAACAGCCAGCATTAAGATAGTATCGAACGCCAGCATCGACCGGGAGTCCTGCAACCATGTATGTTTTGTTTATAACTGTCTCAAGTTGATTAAAATAAAAAAGTGTGTGCCAAAAAAAATCTGAAATAAGAAAGGTTAAAACAAAATATTTTCCATTATAGAACTCGTAGCAACAATAAAAATCTCTTCGCTAACAACAACATCTCTTGTGCAGCCCCAATCGCCGGGTAAAATCGAACAACATCGACAGGCAGTATCAGTCCTGTAAGTCATAATCATGTAAGTTTTGTTTCGTACAAATATCCATAAGATTTTTTTTTTGTGTAACGCACAATAAGAAAATATTGAAGAAATGTTCGTACAAACAACGCTTTAACGGTGTTCTATTCTCAAAATGATTCTCGAAAATAATGCTGCAAATCTTGTACATTACCTATAAGACAGTTTTCAAGGTAATGCTCAATGCTTAATTATCAAGCATCGAACCTGCTCCACTCCAGTTCCTCATTCATTTTTGGGAAAAAAAACAAAGCTATATGATAAAAATACTATAAAATTGATTAGAACATCTTAACCCTACACTTATTTCAAAAAAACATCACTAGTTTAGCGTAAAAATACGACAACAAAAAAGTTTCAGAACTATTTTGCTAATATTTTTCTATTCTTTGGCAATGTCTAATAGTACAATCTTGTATTAGTATCGAATACTAATTCGAAAAAGTAAAATAAAAGTATCTATTCCTAATTCAAATATTGCTTATTAAAACATTGCAGATATCTTCATCCATCATGCATTCAGGAAAGGAATTGAAAGGAGCTATATGGGATCATTTTGAAAAAAGCGGAAGTGGAAAAGCAAGATGTCGCTATTGTTTGAACGATTTCGTTTATGGTTGTGGATCCACTACAAATTTAAAAAGGCATTTGGAGCGGAAGCATCCAACAGTACCATTAATCAGGGAAAAACAACTGACCAACAGTGAAACATCACAATCGTCTCAAGAGCGGCAACGGGTTATTAAGTTTTTATCTGTTAGAATGTTCAGAATTTCCAGGGAGCCATACTGGTGAAAATATTTCGATATGGTTGAAAACAGTAATGAACAATTTTCAAATATCTGAAAACACTATCGCAATAGTAACGGATAGTGCGGCAAACATGAAATTGGCAGTTTCAAAATTGAATATTAAACACATCCCTTGTTTTGCCCATTTACTGAACCTCATAGTTCAAAATGCCATTAAGTTAAGCATTAAAAAAACCGTGGAAAAGGTGAAAAGTATAGTAATGCATTTCAAAAAAAGTTCTCTTGCTACACAAAAGTTAAAAGACATGCAAACAAAATTAAATCACCCCATTTTAAAGCTCAAGCAAGACGTACCTACAAGATGGAATAGTACTTATGAAATGATTGATAGGTTCTTAAAAAATAAGGAGCCATTGCTTTCATGCATTGCTGTACTAGGAATTAAGTCTGATTTGAAAGCAGAAGATTGGGCTTTGATGGAACATGCTGTAAAATTATTAGAGTTTTTTGACACAGAAACTAAAAACGTTAGTTCGTCTAAATCTATCACATTGTCAACATCTATAGTTTTAAGTAAGGTTCTGAAGAATCACTCAAGAAACGCACAAGTAGATAGTGACATTTGTAATGATGTTCAAAATATGGCGAAACATTTGGTACAAGGTATTGAGGAAAAGCTAAACCCCATCAATGAAAATGAAATTGCATTAAAAGCGCTTTTATTAGATCCTCGATATAAAGAACAGGGATTCATGAAAGATGACTCTGCGTTTTCCGAAACATATGACAAAATTATTCAATGCATAATAAGTCAGTCCAATGAGTCTTATCAATCACAAGATGATAATGTTCCCTTAGAAAATCAAAGAGACGAATATGAAGATCGCTTATGGGCGAACTACGATTTAGAAAGCAAAACAATGCAATCAAGTAGCACTCCTAGAAACAACGCTGTGAGCGAGTTAGATAATTTTTTAAAGGAACCTTGTATAAACCGTCGCGAAGATCCAATTATTTGGTGGAAAAACAATGAGGCACGGTTCCCAAACTTGTTTAAAATAATGCTATCCGTTTTATGTGTGCCAGCAAGTTCTGTGCCTTGCGAACGAATTTTTTCCAAAGCTGGAAACATTTGCACTGAAAAAAGAAACAGAATGTTACCAAAAAAAATAGAACAGCTAATCTTTGTGAACCATAACTATAAAAATTAAAATAAAATAAATAATACAAAAATTTAAGCAATACGCGTAACAAATTACAATTAAAAGAAGCTGTCTGATTTATATGTAGGGTATGACTATTCTTACATGAAGAAAATGATTAAATAAAAACGATTTTTTGTAACCCAGGTTCACGATTCGATACTTTTTCAAAAAAATCGAGTTCCGAACCGATCCTTTTTTTTTTGAACTTTTCCAACACTAGTGTCCTGGCGTTGACGAGACAGCGGAGTATGTTATGTTCGACTGTCCACGGTTTGCTGCTGTCCGTGGTGAGCTGCTGGGTGACGGAATGCCTGACGCAGTCACGCCTGACAACATTCAGTCCTATCTGCTCCAGAGCCCTGAACGGTGGAGCCGGATATGCGAGGCAGCTGCCCGCATAACGAATGAGCTTCAAAGTTGCTGGAACGCTGAGAGAAATATGCTGGCCTCGCAAGGCAATTCCTCGCAAGCTGCTGACCGGCCCGATCCAGACGCAGTCCAACGGGCCCGGAACGACCGATAGAATGGAGCAAGGCGCCTCCAGCGAGCGAGAGCACAACAGCGAAGTGGGCGGCCACCTTCACCACCCCCATCACCTACGACTGCTGCACGTAGGGCAGCAAGCCGCGAGCGTTCCGCGCGCTGGAGGGAGAGACGACGCAACGGTGCCAACCCCCCGCACCTGTCCAACGATCTGGAGGAACCATCGGGTCACGTGAGCGGACGCACAACACCAGAGGCCGGAAACGGTGACGAAGACGGTGGTGCTGTGGTGCTCAATGGAGGTCTCAATGCGGCTGAAGCAGCAGCCGCAATGGAGACAGAAACTTCCTCTCGCTAAAGTAAAGGCTGTAAACCACCGTCGGCCCACGGGGCAGTTGAATACCATTAGTGGGAATTTGCGTTTCCGTTTTTTTTTGTTTATAAAAAAATGGGATTGCGTTTAAATGCAAAAAAAAAATAATAAAAAGATAGGTGCCTTTCAGTACGGACGATAGGGTCTAGGGCCATTGAAACCCCATTCCAACGTCCACCCTCGCGGGAGAAGGAATGGGAGTGAGATGAGGGCTGGGTTACAATTAGTAATAATATCATTACTGTAATTTGAAGCTCAATAAACCCCTATCGTTGTTTTAAAAAAAATGTATTGATGAATGAATGAATAAACTAAATCATTTAACGCTGACATAAATTTAAAAAAGTCTCAACGATTTGAAAATTGATGCTTGGAAAATAATATTCGAAAAGTCGGAATTCTTGGAAAGTATTGAGAAAACTATACAAAAAAGGGAATTCATGTTATTATCTAAAAATATGACAATTCATTAAAATTTTGAACAGAATCTATTTAACAGAACATTAAAAAATTAGAAAAAATAGCTTTGTGATGTAAGCAAAGTGCTTTTGGTTTTTTATTTGAGTCTTGCTCCAACCTCTGCCCAGTGCGGACGGAATCAGACTATCGGTGCTATATTGGTTCATACAATCAAAGCAAAGTTTCGTGATCGTGTTAGTGCTACACCAAGTGTTAACGAAATAAATCCAACTACGACTGGAGCAAGGAAGCGTTCTCCTTCCCGGTCCGCCGATATGGACCCAGGGAAAAAACGTCGAGGCAGGCCTCCTAAAGCCAACAACAATCTTACCAGTAGCAACATGTCTATTGCTACTAGCAACGCTTATGAGCTACTAAGTGACAACGAAGGATCTTCCCCCCCCTCCGACCACCATAAGACAAAGTGCTCCAAGAGCAGAAAAAATACCACCAATCGTCGTTACCGGTACATCAGTTGGCGACGTCCACAAAAAGATTACGGCAGTTAGTGTGGTGAACTACACTACTAACGCAACGGTTAAAGGTATTGTAGTGCGTACTACAAACGCAAAAGATTTCCGTAAAGTAGTGGACGAGTTCCGCAGAACACATACCCACTTTCACACGCACCAGCTAGAAGAGGAGAAAACGACGAAAATAGTGATCTTTGGCCTCCCAGACTATCCTGAGGACGAAGTCAAAGAAGCCCTAGAAGAAGTTAAGGTGAAACCGATCGCCATAAAAAAGCTACATGTAAAAAAAAAGAGATTTGACGACCAGATGCTGTATCTCCTGCATTTCGCGAAGGGTTCTATAACGCTCAGCGAACTAAAAAATATCCGAGCTGTTAACCACCACAGAGTATTCTTCGAATACTTTAACGCATCAAGCGGCCCTATGCAGTGTAAAAACTGCCAACGTTACGGTCACGGTGATGCCAACTGCAATCGACCTACAGTGTGCGTAAAATGTGCTGGATTACACACATCTAAAACGTGTCCACTTAGCCAATCGACCACCGATCCTGACGGGAGAATAGCGCAAGCTAAACTGTGTTGTGCAAACTGCGGCAACCACCACACTGCTAGTTTCCAGGGTTGTCCAACTCGTGTGGGTATTATAAATAGTAAGCAAGCGGTTAAGAAATCTAAAGAATTCCGCCTAAATGAGAATCATTTCCCATCGTTGACCAACACGCCTAAATTGGTAAAACAGCCATTAAATTATGTAAATGCGTTAAACTCAAACCCAACTACTTCCAAGCCAGATTTAAACATAAATTTAGATGAAATAGGACAAATAGTCGAAGACGTATTCACCCAACTAAGCGTATGTCGCAACAAAAAAGATTTAATATCTGTCATTGTGCAGATTACAGCAAAGTATTGTTTCTCAAATGGCAAATGAAGATAGTATAAAAGTATTATATTGGAATGCCAACAGCATTATCGGCAAAAGTTATGAATTTTTCCATTTCATGGATTCTAAAAATATCCACGTAGCAGCAGTTAACGAAATCTTTTTAAAAAATAATACGACATTTTCCCACTGCAACTATGTGATACATAGATTAGACAGAATGAACAACGCAAAAGGAGGAGTAGCTTTAATACTAAAGAAAAACATTTCTCATGAATTACTTCCCTCGTTTAACCTAAAAGTACTAGAAGCCATAGGGGTAAACATTAGAACAGACCGAGGTAAAATAAGTATAATAGCAGTATACAACCCAGGAGCAAACAAGGATCATGAGAGTTTTAAGGCTGACTTGAAGATATTATGCAATATCAAAAATAGTTATTTCCTTTGCGGAGATTTCAATGCAAAGCACAGACTTTGGAACTGCCAGAAAGCAGTTGGGAAAAACAGGATGGGAAAAACCCTTTTTGAATTAGTGCAAAAATGTAATTTTTCCATACATCATCCTGACAATCCTACATATTACCCTAGCGACAGCAATCGAAGCCCTTCCACTATCGATATCATACTTACAAATAGCCTACACGAAATAACTACTCCGCATACAATAACAGAATTTACTTCAGATCACCTTCCAGTAATTTTCAAAATTTCCCTATCCAACCTGAACATACGTAGTGACAAGGGTATTGCAAATTACTCCCTTGCAGACTGGGCCGGATTCCAAAAATACATTACAAATAACATCCATACTCAAAATTTAGACCAGAGCAAAATAATTACAATAGAACAAATAGACACATTAATTGCATACCTTTCAAAACTTATAACTAACGCTCATAATAAATTTATCCCACTTAGTAAGCATGATCAGTACCAACTGTTTATCCCGGCAGCTACTCTTCAAAAAATAAAACACAGAAATCAACTAAGACGTAGATGGCAAAGAAACAGATGGTGTAACAAATTAAAAACAGACTACACAAAATTAACCTATGAAATTAAACAAGAAATATCTTTAGCAAGGAACAAGGCTTGGTGCAAGAACCTTGAGAGTATGAACACAACAACAGACAACAAAAGGTTATGGAGATTTGTTAAGCTAATGAAAGGAGGCCTTAAAATCTTACCACCATTCAAAATAAACGGGTTAACACTATTAACAAACTCCGAAAAATGTGATGCTCTTAAAAAACATTTTGAAAATGCCAACCTAACTACGGCAACATCTAAAAGCCCTAAAGCCCCCATAGTGAGGAAAACACTCGATAGATTCAACAAATTTCATTTGCAACCTTCTAAACCTGATGTGCAGCTTATCAAGCCAAAACAAATAATCAAAATTCTTAAAAATCTCAAGGCAAAAAAATCAGTCGGCATTGACAACATAAATAACCGATGTTTAAAAAAGTTACCAAAGCAAGGTATAATTTATCTTGCATTCATCCTAAATGCGTGTCTAAAACTGAATTATTTTCCGGCGGAGTGGAGTAAAGCCAAAATAATTCCAATACCTAAACCTAACAAAGACGCTAGTGACCCAACAAATTACAGACCGATAAGCTTATTAAGCAATTTAGGAAAAATTTTTGAAAAAATTATCGCGGAAGAGATTAAGAAACATTTAAAAGCTCACAACATCATCCCTAATTTTCAATTTGGTTTCCAAAACGGACTATCGACTACCCACCAGTTACATAGACTAATAAACACTGTAAAGTCTAAGAGACAAAAGAAACAGTCCACTGGTCTGGTACTGCTAGACCTGGAAAAAGCTTTCGACACAGTTTGGCATGAGGGATTATTATACAAACTCATTTCCTTTAACTTCCCACCTAGCCTCATTCTTCTAATTGCATCCTTTTTAAATCGATCATGCTCTGTATACATAAACAACCTTTCCTCGACTCCGTTCAAACCTCCTGCAGGCCTTCCACAGGGAAGTGTCCTCTCACCAATTTTGTTCAATATATTCACGTCTGATCTTACTAACATGAAAAGTGTTAAAGAATATGCATTTGCTGACGATTTTGCAATATGTTCATCGGCCAAGTCTCCTAAAACAATTGCCAAAAATTTAAACAATGGATTATCCGAATACTCGAAGTATTGCAAACATTGGAAACTCAAAATCAATGAAAATAAAACCGAAGCAATTTACCTTTCACGTTGCACAAGTAAAAGAAAACTCCCGCGAATCAAACTAAAGATAAATAAACAGCAAATCGAATGGCAAAATGAAGTCAAATATCTAGGTGTTGTTCTAGATAAAAGGTTAACTTTTAAAAAGCATATAGACTATCGAATACAGAACGCCATTAAAGCCTCGAGATCCTTGTATTGCTTCACAAATCGAAAATCGAAACTAAATTTAAAAAATAAGCTCCTACTTTTCACATCCATCCTTAGGCCAATATTGCTTTACGCCTTTCCTGTTTGGGCAAAAAGTGCTAAAACACATCTCAAAAAAATTCAAATATTTCAAAACAAATTTATAAAACAAATTTTAAATTTACCCCTATGGCATAGCACTAATGACATACACATAAAAACCGATATGAAAAGAATTATACCATATGCAGAACATTTGTTAGAAATATATAAGGCAAAGTGTGCAGTCAGCCAATTAAAACTAGTTAAGAGGTTAAAGCATTAAAAAATATGTTGACTTAGTTAGATAGTCTTAGCATTAGTTTGATTAGTTGATAAAATAGCATTAGACCAATTTTTATAGCCTTCTCCCTTTATTGTTAGCCACTGTGACCAGGGTTTTTTTCTTGTAAAGTTTTCCCTGCCGTATCAAATTTACAATGATAAAAGAATATCAGAACATGACATTCGTCATGAAATAGGAACTCATTGAATTCAAAAATATTGCGTAAAGGACTACAGTAGCCCGAAACCAATAATGTAATCATTTAAATTATTGTATGATACATACTTAAAGAAATATGCTATACTACTACTACTACTGGTTTTTTATTATGAATTAATTATTTTGTACTATTCTTCACTATGTTTTATTGTTAAAAAAATAGTCCCTAAAAATATCCCTAATTTCTACTGCCTCACTTGAAGAATGGATGTTAGCTCTGTTTACATTAACATTCTCCATAGAATTTACGGACTCATTATTGGGATTTACTACAGCGTCTTTAAAATCAATACACAAATTGTGCAATAAACAGACTGTTTTTACATTTGTAGATACGTGTTCCGGAGTTACCTGCAGTTCTGTTTTTAAGCATCGAAATTAAGTAAGTAATATGCCAAATGCACATTCTACGCAACGTCTTGCTACGATTAGTGTAAAATTATTTTTTCGTAAAAATCATTTTTTTGCAAGATCGATATTGTTTTTCGGGATAGGGGCACCACTATCTCTACGGATCCCGTATTCGCCAACGTCTATCACTACAAACTTGCATTTTGCATCTGCTATAGCTTGCAAATGCGTAGCAAAATATTTTTTGTAGTTAAAATATTTTGTGTCAGATTTTGCCGGATTCTTTTCTCGCACATGTTTACCATCGATGTCACCGAGGCAATTCACCAAAATGGGAGCCACAAAACACTCAAAACACGAAGGAGATTTGAAAATTCGTTCAGTGCATATTCGTTAGGACATACGATTTGTTTTTGTTTTGAAAATGTAGCCATAGGATTGCTGACGTTCACCAACACCACCATAGACTTTTATCGTCGTCCTGCTCTTTCCTACGGCGAAGTTTCTTCCATCTCACGATTCGAGCTAATTCACACACAATTGCTTTGAAGACGACGCCGACTTGGTTCCATGACGCTGTCACTATCGGGAACATTGATGCTCATATCTGCACGAAATGAGTTGATTCTGTAGTACGGAAAGATCAGATTATATGGATAAATGGTTTTTTAACCGATTTATTATAATAAAAATACCAACCATCACTACTGCGGCAAACGATGGCGGCGCTGTCACAGGACGCTGCTTTCTCTGAATAGAATATTCATTGCTTGGTAATGCTGTTTAACAGTACTTAACTTTTCTCATGAACTATGAGTACTTTTCTTTGTAAAATTTACATTTAAAGTACAAGAACTACCCTTTAACGCTACACAAAATCAAAAATAAAACACTGTAGCGCATCGCATCAAGCAGATGAATAAGAATGGAGTACATTAAAACGAAGCAAAGAAGACGCCTTCGATGTATTGCATTGACAGATGAACGAATGTTGAAAGTTTCAATCGATCATGAAAGTTTCCTGAAACATTCCAAATTTTATGCTCCTCTTCCCCCAAGAGCACCCACAACACTTTGGTATAAAATAGCGTGATTTCGAACCAATCCTCTATTAAGACCACAAAGTCGTAGTGTAGAGCAAATAAAAATTTCGCGACCCATATCAGACTTTGTGGTCGTAGCGAGGTTATCTGGGATACATACAGTAAATGTGTAAGTGTATCGAAATTTTTGCCGTTATTTGTTCCGGAAATCAGTCGATTTCGCCCAAATAGCAGGAGGACTGCAGGATTTTTGCTGTCATCGTGCGGATGTCTAGCAAAAAGCTCAATTTCAAATTTAAAGCAAAAAAGCTTGTCACAGCCGTTGCCACATCACTTTTTTCTACGTGTGGCGATCGATCGTCTTTTTTTTCTCTTGCTTGCTCCTGCTTATTCTAGTATTTGTTCGATTCGCGAGTTCTGTTCTGCGCTGGTGTGTCTTGCATCGCGTTCGTTCGTTCGTTCTGCCTATGGCTTTTCGTTTTGTTTCGTTTTGACTAGTTGTATAGGATCTAGACCGTACTATTATTTCATGGTTAGGGTATCCTCGCGTCATGTGCGCAAGGGTAAGTATGATAGTCATATACTGGAGTGATATTGCCAGCTCGCCCATGTGTGTTTTCTGTAAAGATAGTAATGGTAGGAAATATCGGGAATCGATCCCAGACTTACATTTGGAGGCAATTTACCGTGGTGTTTCAAGCGTCCGCGAACCGATTGTACCAACAATTTGGCGCCAAAAGGATTGATACGGACCAGGTGTTCTTCTACGTGCAGCGCCTCGAACGAAGTACCATCACTCGGTTCTATTGCTGGTGGTGCTTCGTGCGCGATGCATCAAAATGTTGTGCACTGATCTGAGCAATAATGATTTTTAGGTTCGTGTTTTTTGTACGAGTGTTTTTATTTTTCAACATAGAATGGCGATCCTCGCATACGGACCGTTTATACGTAGCTTTATTTTGAGGATTTTACAACGATATTTGTTGAATTATCTATGGGTTTGTTGTTAAAATAAACATTCCTTTTTTCGTAGGCTTTCGTGACATGTAATATGCAAAGCCGTACCAGAACATTATCAATCGTACATATTCTTGGCTCTTGCTTGATACCGAATAGGATCATTACAGATGTCGCGAAGTACGTTCATGTACAGTGCACTGTTAAATGTTTCATTGCGTTTCAATTTCTACACGCGCCTTTTATTTAAAGTGTCTGAGCATCTTTCGCACGGCATCGATTGCGCTGGTAAGAAGGAAACGCTAGAGAATGTTCCATGTGTTCCATGTTACGTTCAGCTGTGTTGTGATATATTTTGCATATTAGTTTTCCAGGAAGTGTCGCTACGGTCGCATCATACAGAAACAGTTTGGCTCACGGGCTTAGCTGGTGCAATGCAATGCAATGAGCAATTCAATGAAAGGATCGATGGCAAATGAAATGTTGTGATCAGCAACTCTGGCCGGCAAAGACAAGCATTAGAAGAATGCTTCGCGGAACACCGGCCACGCAATCGATTTGATGTAAAGAGAAATGCAAACAGAATTATTAGACATATTAAACTGATAGAGCTGTTTATCTTTCACAACATGAAGAAAGCTGTAACGTGTTCAAAAATATGTTATAAAACATAAACAGAGCTACATTAACACAACATAGCTGTGTGTAGATATTTCAATTAACAATGTGTTGAGAAAAGCGAAACTTTCTCAATCTACTTTCGCAAGATTTTTCGAACTTCCCTTTTGGTTTTTGCAGAACAATTTTATTTTTCCGTTACTGTGGGCGAGGTTCAAAAATTGGTCTTGCTCTGACCGTCTCTCAATTGCTACTGCCCTATGCTTGACCTATTGACACACATAATCCGTGCGCATAAATGTGTTTGCCTTATTTGGGCATACTAATTTTGGTTGTTCGCCGAAGGTAGAACGATGACCCTAACGAACCTTTTCCCGAACCTAATCCTAGCATTTAGCGCCACCTAGTGTGCGGTCCGTCAACCCAAGTGAACATTCAGCAACTCTAGATGTCAATTAGTTCGAGCCGATTCGAATGTCACGTTGGTTTGTTTACGATTATCTGTTACATGCGGTCTGTAATTACGCGTATTACAAGACAGTGAATCGTGCCAACACAATGACTTCCAATGTTGTTTTATTTTTATTGTTCAGTCGATTATGACTATTATTCCACAACCGTGGGAAGCTGTGGTACGTTCTTCAGAACGCCCTGTCACAAATAGTTTGCGCATTATTTCATCGGTTGATCATTTGACGATGGGTCTGAACGACAAGCCATGCATACATTCCTTAAGATAAAAATATCGTTTGAATCATTGGGATCACGAAACACTATTGTTTTACCCTCCAGTTTTTGACTACTCACGACGGTTTTATCATCAACAGCTTCCATGCATATGATAATACGACGTATACGCATGATACAAATGTTGGGATAATTCTGCAGTGTGAGCATATGACGAACTAGTACTTTGGTGGCTCTTTATTTCACGGTCGTATAATCAAATCGGATTCCAACGCCCAAAACGTCTATTAGCTCACAACAAAATCGTGGTAGAAAACAGCAACAGCTTCGACACATGAGCATGAGCTGTTGTTTTATTTTTGTATGATGTCTTGGTGCATTCGTATCTCTTAATATGAAATAATAATTATGTTATTAATAATTATTAAAAATAGGAAAGCAAATGTACAGCGATTCATCAGCGATTCTGTATACGATCCCGTGAAGAACTCGGATAGCTTCGATTTGTTGTTGTAAACCAATGCATTTGTTGGTGTTGTTGGTGTTTGGAGCAGTCTGACAACCGCACGGATTGTACACTTTTGTATCGACGGTAGAACGAGCGTGAGTACGAGCAAGAGGGCATAACCCAAGAGAAGCGAACAGCATGAGAAAACTCATCAGACTCGACTCGAGCTTTCTGACCAACTTTCGCTCAGTCTAAGTGCGAGCAGGCACGGGATATTGTTTAGAGGGAGACATTTCGGCATTTGCTCTTGACAAAGTCGAAACTTTTTGCTTGGGATATGGTTTAACTACTCGATCTGTAATTGTTGTAAATAATGTACGGTTTTTAAAGCTTTTGTTGGTTATGCTATGAGCGACCACAAATTGGTGTCTGTTGTCGCGTATTTGGGATATAAGAGATCGAAAGCGCGCCTTTTGGCCCCTATTTATACAATTTTCCATTTTCCTTAACGGCCATCATTTTCCTAGCTATTTCGACTCTTCACAGCGTTCCGTCCCGGTATCATCGAAATTCGTCTGCTATAATCGATATTATACTATAATCGTTTATATCTGTCACCACATCCTAACCAAAACAATGACGCGTTGTTATTCACAACAGTAATCTTATTGGTCGTTAAGATTTAAACCAGTGGTCCCCAACCTATGGTCCGCGGACCACTTGTGGTCCGTGGCTTAAGTAGAAGTGGTCCGCGGAAGAAACTTTCGGTCGTTGGACCAATTATTTTAACACTTTTTGTTTACCATTTCAAGCGTTTTTACGTGACAAAATCATTCTACGCTTCTCGATGTGTCAGATTGTGATTAATTGTAATTTTTACTAATGTTTTATTTCAAAAAATGCCTTCACAACGATATGCATACATTACGAGTCCGTTCATATGCGGCACATGTGGGCCGCGATATACTTATGTCGAACAAAAAGTGGTCCGCGATACTAAAAAGGTTGGGGAGCACAGATTTAAACGACCGGTGGTTCACGATGCCATGCGATGCGATGCGCAAAGGTTCGCGATGCCATTTCGATTAGATAATTTTATAGGTCGTTAAAACCAAACCAGTGGTTTAGCTTTATCGACTGCTTATGCGATATGATAGGAAGAGCCGACATCGAAGGATCAAAAAGCCACGTTACTATGAACGCTTGGCGGCCACAAGCCAGTTATCCCAGAGTGGTGAGCTGTCATCCAGTGCAAACAGAACATCGTTTCCCGGGTAACAAACAGCGGTTTTTTTGTATGGACACCAACACCAATACGTGACATCCAACAGCACGTCCCACAGACACCTTGTAGGATGCGTCAAAAAATTCAGCATGCAGCAGACAGCAGTGTCAAAAAATTCAGCATGCAGCAGACAGCAGTCTGCACCCAAGATGCATAAATATACGAACATAAAATCAATTCACAAACTAATTGCGACTTGTTGATTTTACGACACAAGATCAACAAGAAAATTAATCACTATTTCACACAGCACCAATTGTATTTATCGGTGTGTAAAAAACGAAGCAATTTCCATAACATGTACCGAAAGTTTTTATCCTCACTACAAACTCAATGTGCTTGCCGAAGCTAAAAAACTAACACCACACATTTATGGCACGGAAAGAAAAGCACAACTTTCACAACTGCACTTTTCCCACTGCATAAAACAACGCGCATATATGCAAACTTCCGCGCATTATTCACGCACAAAAGAATACAATATTTTCTAACTCCCGCAACACGTCCACTCCGCACTTAGCACACAACAAACTGCGTCATTATCAATGATGGCTGGATGTCAGTCTACACATACAATCAAAGGATTCGTGTTTGTACACGAGTTTTGCAGCATTTCCCCAAGGTTTGCATGTAAAAAGTGCTGACATTGCTGGTCGGGTTTCTACGTGAAATAGTGAAAACCGGATGAAAATCGGACAAAAATTGATCGAAAAAAAGTGAATGAAAATTCCCCATACATTTTGTATGGGAAGTGTTTAATGCAAATAAAACGGTCAAAGTGATCGATCGGAACGCGGTTTTCACTGGAATCGCAAGATTCTCACCCGTTCTTGTGATTTCATACAAGAAATGGTGGATGCCGATCGTTTTACGGCTAAAAAAAGTGTGTGCAAAATCTTGGATGATTACAACAACAACAACAACAACAACAGTGGTGTCAAAAATTTTTTGCGCAAAAATCATCGAATTTCGGGCAAAAAAGTGTTAGATGAGGTGCTAACAGTGCCCAAAAGACGAATACACGTGAAAACCGGACCAAAATCGGACGCCTGAGTGCTGAAAAAAGCCATTCAGAAGTGGGCAAAAGGGTGCTCCAGCCGTGTTTTGGTTTTTGTTTCGTTAATAATTTGGTGAATTTCGATCTGATCTGGCCGGAAAGTGTTGCAAATTAAGCGGGACTAGTGCTTTAACCGAAATAACATCGAAAACCGGGCGCAAATCGGTTTGAAAATAGTGAAAAAAGTGCAAAACCGGAGGTGGCAAAAGTGCGCAACATCTTGAACACCACCCCCCACAGTGACTTTCCGTTTTTTCACAAAAACGTTAATAACTTTGCCAATTCTCAACCGATTTGAATAATTCTTGCACCAGTGGTCTTGTTTTGACAAAATCTACCCGATTCAAGTAAAATATCAAAATGTGAGAAAAAATATGCATGACATTTCGGGTGACAGCTCAGTGACAGAGGACTGCCCAACCGGCATTTTTTCGACGGCCCAGGTGACAAAATTTTGAATTTTTCAAAATTTGCACAGAAAACTCGGGAAAGTGTCGGGAAAATTCGGGGATATTTTCCCAAGAATTCTGGTACCCTCCGCGCCCCGATCCGACTACGCGTTCGCCCAGAGTAGTGTAAAAACCAGCAGCAAACTGGTATAAACTGGTATAAAAGTTCGGAAAATTCAAATTCGCCATTAGTCGTCCCAGCCATGTCGTCGGGGCTGGGAGACGACGCCCACCTCCCGGCGACACGCGTTTTGCGCCCTCGGACGAGAGCGTCGTCCGTCGTAGCATCCCAGGAGGAACGGATGACACGTAAGACGACAGAAACGTCCGGTGAATGTTCGCAGGGGGAGGAGAACATGTGTATCCCCAGCGACGATGAGGAGTGTATGAGGGGCGACGCAGAGTGCGCCCGGATACAATTGAAGTCGCACCAGCTGAAGGTGTAACTTGGACGCAGGTATACCTGAAGCTGCAAACGGCTCCAGAGCTGGAGGAGGTCCGCACGGACATCGGGATGGGTCGACGCACGGCACAGGGCCGTCTACGCGTCCCCATTAAGCGGACCGCCGACAGCGAAGCGCTCGCTGCTAAGATACAACGAGTCCTTGGCGAGACGGGAGTGGCGCGAGTGCTCACCGAGATGGGAGAAGTCCTTATCACCCATGTCGACTCGCTGACCACAGTCGACGACGTGAAGGAAGCGATCCAGGCTAAACTCGGAGTGGCACCGGGCATCACTTTCGCCGACGTGTGGGAGCTGAGCGATGGCACGAAACGCGCTCGTTTCCGCCTCCCGTTGGCAAAAGCGCAATACCTACACGAGGCGAAATTGCCATTCTGCCAGTTCATCAGCGTGGCACATGAAGTTCCCCGTCGTCCTGTCAGCCAGCGCCGCTGCCTACGCTGTTTCGAAGTAGGACACATCGTGCGGGACTGCCACAACGAGCAGGACTATCGAGGTAAGTGCTTCCGCTGTGGCAACGATGGCCATCTGGCGAAGGCTTGCTCTTTGAAGGCTAAGTGCCTCAAATGTGGTGGCCCACACAGCATCGGCCACGCAAGTTGTGGCCAGCAGCTGACACCGTGTGTGTAAAGCAGCAGCTGCACGTGTTGCAGGCGAACCTGGGCGGTGGACGCACTGCCCAGGATTTCGTCCTGCAGTCCGCTCGGACGGAGCGGATCGACGTGTTGCTGCTCTCCGAGGTGTACCGGCCTCCGGAGAACAACGGAACGTGGTCAGTGGACTCGTCGGGGGTTGTAGCCGTGGTGGCTACTGGAGCACATCCCATCCAGCGTGTGTGGCGCAACCCAACGCCTGGATTGGCGGCTGCTCAGAGCGGCAGCATAGTGTTCGTCAGCTGCTATGCTCCCCCCCCCCCGCCTCACCATCGACGAGTTTGAGCATTTTCTGGAGGCTCTGGAGCTGGAGACGCTTCCTCACACTCACATCGTCGTAGCGGGCGACTTTAACGCCTGGCACGAGGAGTGGGGAAGTGAGCGCAACACCAGGCGAGGTGAGGAGCTGCTGTCCACCATCCAGCAGCTCGGGCTGAGGATACTCAACCGAGGTACAACCCCAACGTTCGTCGGGAACGGCGTTGCCACTCCCAGTGTCGTCGATGTGTCATTCGCAAGCGAATCTATCGCTCGACCCGACACCTGGACAGTGGCCCCTGACTCGTTGGCGCGGTTCTACACGGCATCCGACCACCGGTACCTTCTCTACACCGTCGGGCCGTCCTCCTCGCCTCAGCACCAGACTGAGCAGCAAAACCAACACCAACACCAGCGACATCAGCAGCAGCAGCAGCAGCAGCAGCATCGAAACCAGCGACGGAGTCCTCATCCCATCTCCCATCACCAGGGCAGGAGGTGGAAGGCCTCACAGTTCTCGGCCGAGGCGTTCCGGCTGGCACTGCGTGCAACAAGCTTCGAGAAGCGTGCGGTCAGCCAGGAAGGAATGGTAGAAGCCATGCTCGAGGCTTGCATGGCTCGACCATGCATGCCACGGTCGACCTGCAAGAGCGCAGCCTTGCAGCAGCGCACCACCGAACTGCGAGGCGGACGATGGAGAAGGCGATTCGAGCCAGCAAACGGGCAGAGTTTGACGAGCTTATTCGTCTTGCGGAGAGCAATGAGTTCGGGGCAGGTTACCTTGCTGTCATGTCTCGGCTTCGTGGCAGCTACGTGCCACCGGAGACTGACAAAGAGGAACTGCTGCGCATTTCCGGGGACCTGTTTCCGACTCATCCACCTGTCGTCTGGCCGGAAGCGGAGGACATCGAGGACACCGAGGACGGGCAGTCGCTGACGCCTGTCACCGCGAACGAGCTGCTGGACGTCTTGGGATGCATGGCCAACCGGAAGGCACCGGGTCTGGACGGGATCGCCAACGCAGCCGTAAGTACAGCGATCAGGGAGTACCCGGAGGTTTTTCGCCGCCTATACCAGGACTGCCTGGATCGTGGCACGTTTCCTGCGCCGTGGAAGCGGCAGCGCCTGGTGCTGCTGCCCAAGCCAGGCAAACCTCCCGGGGAAAGCTCCTCGTACCGGCCGTTGTGCATGCTCGACGCACTCGGCAAGGTGCTGGAGCGCCTGATCCTGTCCCGGCTCAACGTCCATCTTGAGGATCCCGACGCTCCACGGCTATCGGAGCACCAGTACGGCTTCCGCAAGGGGCGATCCACCATCAGTGCGATCCAGCGTGTTGTCGAGGCTGGAAGGACGGCCATGTCCTTTCGCCGGACGAACCAGCGAGACAACCGCTGCCTGATGGTGGTCGCGTTGGACGTCCGCAACGCGTTCAACACCGCGTCCTGGCAGTCCATCGCCAATGCGTTGCGTGAAAAAGGCGTCCCATCCGCACTAAGAAGAATGCTGAGGAGCTACTTCGAGGACCGGCGGTTGATCATCGAGACCAGCGAGGGCCCTGTTGAGCAGCCCATCAGCGCGGGGGTTCCACAGGGGTCCATCCTGGGCCCCACCTTGTGGAACGTGCTGTACGACGGGGTCCTGGGAGTGCCACTGCCACAAGGGACTGAGTTAATCGGCTATGCCGATGACTTGGTTCTGCTCGTCCCGGCGGTGACTCCCGAAGCAGCGGCCACGACGGCGGATGCAGCGATCGCGACCATCAGCAGCTGGATGTCCCGTCACCGTCTCGCCTTGGCGCCGGAGAAGACGGAGATGACGGTGATTTCAAGCCTGAAGCGGCCTCCGGCAGTCAGCGTCGTCGTTGAGGGAGTAGCGGTTCCTGCATCCAGATCCATCCGGTATCTGGGCGTGTGGCTGCAGGACCATTTGTCATGGCTCCCACACGTTGAGAAGGCAGCGGCGAAGGCGGAGAAGGTCGCCCAGGCGGTGACACGGCTTCTGCCGAATCACAGCGGCCCGAAATCGTCACGAGCCCGCCTACTGGCGGCTGTAGCGGACTCCATTCTTCGCTACGGAGCCTCAGTATGGTCGGAAGGCTTGGAAAGGCGACAATGCCGCCGGCTTGTCAGTCGAGTACAGCGTAAGACGGCGATTCGGGTTTGCAGAGCGTTCCGGACGGTGCGTGGTGAGACGGCAGTGCTGTTGGCCGGGCTGATCCCGATCTGCCGCCTCATTGACGAGGACAGCCGGATGTACCATCAGCTACACCAGCAAGGCCGGGAAGGGACCAGCGAACAGGTTCGAGCCAGCGAACGCGAACGGACCTACGCGATCTGGCAGGCGGAGTGGGACGCGGACGCCGACAGCAGCGAGGCCAGCCGGTACACGCGCTGGTCACACCGCGTGGTGCCGGACGTCAAAGCCTGGCAGTCACGGAAGCATGGAGACGTGACATTCCAGCTGGCACAGGTGTTGTCCGGTCACGGATTTTTCCGAGACTACCTGTGCAGCAAGGGCTTCACGTCATCCCCGGACTGTCAGCGCTGCCCCGGTGTGCCCGAGACGGCCGAGCATGCAGTGTTCCACTGCCCACGGTTTGCTGCGGTGCGCGAGGAGCTGTTGAGCGGGCCGGATCCAGTGACTCCCGACAACATCCTCGACTGTCTCCTGGAGGGTCCCGATCGTTGGAGCCGTGTGTGCGAGGCTGCACAACGCATCACGGACGAACTCCAGGACGATTGGAACGCCGAGCGGGAGATGCTGGCCGCGCAGGATGGTGCGCCGTCCCAGCGGGATGATTCGGTGGCAATAGCCCGCAATCAACGGCGAAATGCTGCTCGCCGAGCAGCAACTGCAGCACGACGTGAAGCGGCACGAGGTGGGCGGCCGCCATCACCACCTCCATCACCAACGACGGAGGCACGCCGAGCAGCCGTACGCGAGCGAATGGCTCGATGGCGGGCCCGACGGCGCGAGAGCCAAGTCGTCATCCCTCGGAACCTGTTCGGAGAGCAGGACCGGGAAGATTCGAACAGCGACAGTGAGGAGGAGGCTCTCTCCAACTCCGGTCTTACGGCGGCCGAAGCTGCGGCCGCCGCAGAGGCAGAAACCTCCTCGCGCTAGTGGGTGGTGTGAGTAGGGATCTTGTGGCCCAACGGGGCAGTAGAGTGCGACCGTTATAGGACGGAATAAGGCTATCATGGGCATTCTTTTTTTTATATATAAAAAAAGGGAAAACGGACGAAAGATAAGTTTAGGAAAATAAAATAGAGAGCAAGGTGCACCTATGCACGGAACAGGAGGCCTGTACAAGGCATTAGAACATCCACTGTGTAAACAACCCTCGCGGGAGATGAGGTGGATTGGGTGAGGGGCTATTTTGAAAGGATAATAAAGTAACCCCGATTAATATTTAAAAAAAAGCCAGTTATCCCAGGGGTGTGGTGTTTTGACAACTTCAGAAGACAACACGCTTCTTGTGCGCTCCTGGCGAATTACTGATTTTTGGAGTAAAATCGTGGTGAAAGCTTGAAAAAACGTATTAAAAACAATAATAAGTGGTGTTCCTACGACAAGTTGCTGAAAACCGCTTGTGAAACGGCTTAATTGTGTAGGAAAGTGAGCGTGAATGTTCCCCATACACTTTGTATGGGAACATAATAAGCGGCGAATAATAGACTAAACCCGCATAAAAGTGGTGATAAAGTGTGTATTGATACATTTACGGTGGCATTGGTTGGATTGCGCGAGGAAAACAATCCAAAAAACTATTTTCCTCGTTAAAATAGCGTGACGAAAAGTGTGTGCATCGCGCGTGCTAAAGCGTCATATTCCGTTGTGCGTGAGTGTGTGTCTTTTTCCTGCACTGCTGCAGTTTATTGCAGCCGGGACACACACCACGGTCTCGCCAACGACGACAGCGCCACCAGCGGCGGGTACCGGAACGTCTATCCGAGACGACCACCAACCTTCTCTCGGACGTCAGCAGCGCCACCAGCAGACAGCGCCCGGTAGCGGTACCGCTTAGCGAGGACACCTGCGTTACGCAGCGTTACTCTGCAATAAAGTGAGGCGGGTTGCATACCTTTCCGGCGCTTTTCGCGCAGCGCCCGGGAACGCGTTGCGGGAGACCGGGAACGTGTTGCAGGAGACCGGGAACAATACTTTCGCGTCGGATCCTTCCCCGGGAACGCTGAGACGGGAGATTTCGACGCATCGGCAGGCGACGAACCTTCTTCATGAAAGAATTTTGAAATTTTTGCGGAAATTTTCAAAAATACCGTCTTTTCGCATCTTTTGATGATTTAATAAAAAATAATAGTGGGAGTTTTTTATTTCTGCGCATTGTTCGGTTCGGTTCGGCAAATCGGTTCCTTGATCCAAAGGGGCAGATAGTGGAGGGGCGGGTGTTACGTTCCGGGGTGCGGGCGTCGTCCACTCCCGGGAAGCGGTCGGACACCCCTTCCCCTTCTCCGGTGACACCACGGCCGGACGGACCAGCGGAGGTAGCTTTTGAGGCTGAGAACTCCGAAGAAGAGGATGATGCGGAGTTTTCCGATGCCTCTTTTTTGGAGCAGACGGTGGTGGCGCCACAAGAAGCAGCGGGGAAGGCTTTTACATCCTTGGCTCCCCTTGAAGGAAGTGAAGTGTCGGTGCTGGCTTTTCAGCATAAAATGCTGGAAAGCTTCGCCAAACAAGCGGAGACGCTTACGAAGGAGCTGCGACTTAGCCGGGAGCGCGAGGTTGCGCTGCAGTGTACGTTGGAAGCGCTTCAGGAGGGAATTCGCTCACTAACGGCACTACACTCCTCGGCACAGTCTGGTGGTCAGGGCAGTGCCAGGACTAAGCGAAGCCGGCAGCAGCGTAACCGGGCGAAGAAAGCTTCGCAGCAACTACAGCAGCAGCAGCCGCAGCAGCAGCAGCAGCAGCAGCAGCAGCATCAGCAGCAGCGGCAGCAGCAACAACAACAGCGGCAGCAGCAACAACAACAGCGGCAGCAGCAGCAGCAGCAGCGTAGCCAGCCACAGCCGCAGCGACGGACGGTCGCAGTGTCGGCTAAAGGCCAGCAGCAGCAGCAGCAGCAACCGCAGCGCCAGCAGCAGCGGCAACAACACCAGCCGATGCAGCAGCAGACGACCTGGGCAACGGTCGTGAGCGGTCGGAAAAGCCGAGCGCAACGTCCGGCTCAGCAGCAGCAGCAACCGCATCAGGAGGGTCGGCTGTACCAGCCGCCCCAGATGCGCCAGCAGCAGCAGCAGAGCCAGCAGCAACAACATCAGCAGCATCGTGCCCAGTCGAAGGGGCGTCCTGCACGTCCCGACCGCATTGCGGTGGTCCCAGGTTCGGACAAAACCTGGACAGAGATGTACGTGAAGCTGCGTACATCTCAGGAGCTGCAGGACGTCAGGGCGGACATCGGCATGGGGCGCCGGACCGTGCAAGGTCATCTGCTTGTACCATTGCGCAGGAATGTCGATAGCGCGGAGCTGGCTCGCCGGATCCAGCTAGCGCTAGGCGAGGACGGCGAAGCACGAGTGGTGACAGAGATGGGTGAGCTTCTCATCACCAACGTCGACTCTCTGGCCAAAGAGAGTGACGTGAAGCTTGCCATCAAAGAGAAGCTGGGAGCAGAGCCGGGAATAGCGCGCGTCGAGCTCTGGGAGCTTCGCGATGGTTCGAAGCGGGCGCGAGTTCGGCTCCCACTTTCGAAGGCGAGGACCCTCGTCGGACAGAAGCTGATGCTTTGCCAATGCGTCAGTGGCATCCGAGAGGTTCCGAAGAAGCAGCTGGACCAGCAACGCTGCTTCCGTTGCCTGTTGAAGGGCCACCTGGCGCGTGACTGTCGAGCCTTGACTGACCGGTCGGGTCAGTGTTTGCAGTGTGGCGAAGAGGGCCACCGCGTAAGCCAGTGCACTTCGGCAGCTAAGTGTATTGTCTGCCAGGGGCCCCATCGTGTGGGCCACTCATCGTGCCGCCAGAACCAGCCGTGGCGGGTGTAATGCGGGTTATGCAGGTCAACCTGGGTGGTGGACGCATCGCCCAGGATCTGGCCCTGCAAACAGCCCGCACGGAGCGGTTCGACGTGCTGCTGCTGTCAGAGGTGTATCGACCTCCAGAGGGCAGCGGAAACTGGACGGTGGATTCGTCGGGGAGAGCAGCTGTGGTGGCAACCGGCCACCTTCCGATCCAGCGGGTTTGGCGCTGTGCCATGCCCGGGTTGGCTGCTGCGCAGATTGGAGGGGTGGTGTTCATCAGCTGCTACGCCCCTCCACGTCTCAACACCGGCGATTTCGAGCAACTTCTGGAGGCGGTGGAGTTGGAGGCCCAACTCCACCCTCGCATCGTCTTGGCAGGCGATTTCAACGCCTGGAATGAGGAGTGGGGTAGCCAACGTACCACCCGGCGCGGTGAAGAGCTGCTGGACACAATTCGGCAGCTAGGGCTTGTGGTCCTGAACCAAGGATCGGTCCCGACGTTCATGGGCAACGGAGTCGCCACTCCCAGTGTCGTGGATGTGTCTTTCGCGAGCGCATCCATTGCTCGTCCAGACACTTGGGAGGTGGCAGCGAACACCACTTCGTGCCACTACACGGCGTCGGACCACCGGTACATCTTTTTCACCGTGGGGCCTCCAACTCTCGACCAGCAGCAGCGACGACAACAGCAGCAGCCCCAGCAGCAGCAGCACCAGCAGCAGCAGATCGTCACCCGAGCGGGAAGCAGCAGCGACAACAGCAGCAGCATCGCCAGCGGAGACAGGGGTCCTCTTCGTCTTCCACCACGTTTCGGCACGCTGGCCGTAGATGGAAGACGACGCAGTTTTCGGTAGAGGCATTCGTAGCCGCACTCCAGACGGCTGGTTTTCCGGAGCGAGCCGTCAGCCAGGAAGGGATGGTCGACGCCATGCTAGATGCATGCGACGACACGATGGAGCGCGTCACCATGTCGCATCGTGACCCCCATCGAGACCTCTTCTGGTGGACCCCGGAGATTCTACGTCTTCGGGAGGAGTGTGCGGCTGTGCACGAGCGGATGCTTCGAACCACCGACCTGCAGGAGCGCAGCATCGTGGCTGCACATCATCGGTCGGCGAGGAGAGCTGTTGAGAAGGCTGTCCGGGCTAGCAAGCGAGCGCAGCTCGACGAGCTGATTCAACAGGCGGAAACCAACGAGTTTGGGGCCGGCTATCGGGTGGTCATGTCTCGTCTTCGCGGCTGCTTCGTGCCACCTGAGACTGACCGTGTCGTGTTGGAGCGGATTGCCAACGATCTGTTCCCGACACATCCGCCTGTTGACTGGCCGGAAGCCGACGACACCGAGGAGCAGAGTTCTTCGCTGACTCCTGTCACCGTAGGCGAGCTGATGTCCATCGTGGGATCGATGACGAACCGGAAAGCGCCTGGACTTGACGGTATCCCCAATGCGGCGGTTAAGACGGCCATTAGGAAGTACCCGGAGGTTTTCGTCCGTTTGTACCAGGACTGCCTTGACCGGGGTGCGTTTCCTGCGCCCTGGAAGAGGCAACGACTGGTACTGCTGCCAAAGCCTGGCAAGGCTCCCGGGGAAAGCTCCTCCTACCGGCCGCTGTGCATGCTCGACGCACTCGGCTAGGTGTTGGAGCGCCTAATCCTTAACCGCCTCAACGAGTTCCTGGAGGAACCGGATGCGGAACGGCTGTCGGACGGGCAGTACGGGTTCCGGCGAGGCAGATCCACCGCACTGATGATCCAGCGCGTTGTCGAAGCGGGCAGGACGGCCATGTCCTTTCGCCGTACCAACGCCCGAAACAAGCGCTGCCTGATGGTGGTGGCATTGGATATCCGCAACGCCTTCAACTCAGCGCCCTGGCAGGCCATCGCCAACGCGCTGAAGGATAAGGGGGTACCGTCAGCGCTGCAACAGATTCTGAGGAGCTACTTCGAGGACCGGCGGCTGGTTATCGACACCAGCGAGGGCCCTGTCGAGCGGAACATCAGTGCGGGCGTTCCACAGGGTTCCATACTGGGACCCACGCTATGGAACGTACTGTACGACGGGGTCCTGGGTGTCCAGTTGCCTGAGGGGGCCGAGGTTATTGGCTATGCTGATGACCTTGTCGTCTTGGTCCCCGCAACGACACCCCAAGCCGCTTCCTCGACTGCTGAACGAGCCATCGCGGCAATCATGGACTGGCTGAACCGGAACCGTCTCTCGTTGGCGCCAGAGAAGACGGAAATGACGCTGATCTCCACCCTGAAGCGTCATCCGGTAGTCAGCATTAACATCGGAGGTGTGGTCGTGCAATCCCAGCGCTCCATCCGCTACCTTGGAGTTTGGTTGCACGATCACCTGTCATGGTTGCCACACGTTCAGCAGGTTGCAGCGAAGGCCATGAAGATTGCTGAAGCCGTCACGCGCCTCATGTCAAACCACAGTGGCCCGAAGTCGTCGCGCGCCCGACTGCTGGCGGCCGTAGCGGACTCCAACCTGCTTTACGGGGCCCCAGTATGGTCTGAGGGGCTGCAGCTGCGCCAATGTCGCAGATTGGTGCAGCGTGTGCAGAGGACGACGGCCATTCGTGTCTGTCGGGCTTTCCGGACGGTGAGGGGTGAGACGGCCGTGCTGCTGGCCGGTCTCATTCCGATATGCCTACAGATCGAGGAGGACAGCAGAGTCTATCACCGGTTACACGATCCAGCCAATGAAGTCTCCAGGTCTGGCATTCGGGAGCTGGAGCGTGACCGGACGTACGAACAGTGGCAGCAGCAATGGGACGCGGATGCTGCCAGCGATGACGCCAGTCGGTACACTCGGTGGACGCATCGAGTGCTACCTGACGTGAGGGCATGGCAGTCACGGTAGCATGGAGACGTGACGTTCCAGTTGGCGCAGGTATTGTCGCAGATGTCCTGGCGTCGCAGAGACGGCGGAACACGCCGTATTCAGCTGTCCGCGTTTTGCTGTTGCACGTGGGGAGCTGTTCGAGGGGGGTATATCGAGCCAGATAACCCCTGAGGATCTTGAGGCAGCTCTGCTCGAGAGCCCGGAGAGGTGGAGTGGCATTTGCGAGTTCGTCGCACGTGTTACCGACGAGCTCCAAGACGATTGGAACGCGGAGAGGGAGCAGTTGGCTTCGCAGGACCAGTTGTCAGCCGCACGCCTCCCCGACAACTCGGTGGCCGTTGCTCGCAACCAGCGCCGGAACGTTGCGAGGAATGCGGCTCGGGCAAGAGCTAGGGAGCTGCAGCGAGGTGGGCGGCCATCACCACCTCCATCGCCTACAACAGCGGCGCGTCTTGCGGCCATTCGCGAGCGGGTCGCGAGGTTCAGGGAGAGGCGAAGCTCTGTGGCCTCCCTGGCACGGCTGCACGGCGATGGAGCAGGATCCTCCAGCGAGGATGAGGATGTTTTTACACCAACCGTAGAGGTACCGGCCAGCGGTACTCAAACGGGAGGCCTCTCTGCCGCGGAAGCAGCCGCAACAGAGGCCGACACATCGTCCCGATAGGAGAGAAGGTGTCCGAGACCGTCGGAGACTTAGTGAAAAATCGAAAGGCCCAACGGGGGCGTGTTATTGAGAAGTCATTAGAAGACATTAGACATTAGAAGTTAGAAATAAATAGATGTGCAGGTGCATTTTTGCACGGATTGAGCGAAGCCTTTAGAGGCTATTAGACACCGGGTTGTATGAAATCCCTCGCGGGAAAAATGAACTCGGTTGGCGTGTAGGGGCACAAATTTCAATGTACTAAAATTGTTGAATAAACCTCTACTGTTATTTAAAAAAAAAGCCAGTTATCCCAGGTGTGCGTAGCTGTCAACCAAGCTGCTTGGACGTGCTTATGTGACGCTCTGTGTTTTTACACAAAAATTGTGTGTTAAACTGTATTAAACAGCGGAAAAATAGTTGAAAAAGACAAAGGACGTGATATTCTAAGTGGCTTTTGCAAAAGAATAACGTTTTACGGCGATTTATTGCGTAAAAACTTAGTGCAAAGTGTCCTCATACACTTTGTATGGGGAACTTTAGAAGCGGAAAAACACTATTAGTGCGTGTTAAAACATTCGACAAAGTTGTGAAATACGTGCTAGGGAGCAAGACACATTAATATCTAGCCTTGGAAAGTGTTTTAAAAAGAGCGGAAAACATAAAAAACTCGGTGCGAAAGTGAGTGCAAAAGCGTGGCACGAGTGGCGTCAGGTGTGTCGTCGCGTGTGCTTGTGCGACAACAACGGCACGAAGCGTTTTTTCGAGTAGAGGAGACACCAAACGGCGCCATCTATTGGATTCTACGGGAGCTTTCGCATGCAACGCCATCCATCGGGCGGTAGCCGAAGGTCTAGCCGGGACACACACCGGCAGCGTGCTATAAAACCGTAACGCAGATTGTATGCGCATTGCATACCTTCCCGGCGGTTAGTACGAAATAGACGGTTGATGGTAGTGGCGACGAACCCGATTAACGAACCGAGTGACTTCAACGACGCATAAGGAAACGAACCCATTTTCCGGAGATTTCGACGGGATATCAAGCGGCGAACCCCAAAACTGAAAAAATAAAGAAAATTGTTGGTTTTGTTTTATTTATTAATTCTTTTGGGGTTTTTAGAGGGTATATCTTCCGCTGCTGGCGTCCTCCTGCGAGGGGGAGTAAACCCAGTTTAAAGCGCGGGAAAGGTCGGAAAAGTAATTTTCGACCATGACGGAGCCACGCACGCTCCGGACAAAGCTGGGCAGCGTGGACCAGGCCAGGTCCACACTTAGCCGACCATCGGCAACGGCGGAGCCTCGTGTGCTGCTCACGAAGATGGCAGAAAAAGAAGCAACAACGAGTAGCGAGCAGCGACAGGCGGACTTAACGGCGGTGATCGAGAGGTTCCAGGAGCAAGTTGGGGCCCTCACTGCCGAAGTAACGATGCTGCGGGTACAGCTGCAGGACAGCGAGCGAAAGGCTGAGCTGCAGCAGAAGACAGCAGAAGACAGCAGAAAAGAGGGAGCAAGACCTGCGTGGGGACCTGGCTTTCCATAGGACGATGCTGCACGAGGAGCAACAGGCGATGCAGGCGCTCATAGCGCAGACGCTTGGTGCAACTACGAAAAGCCAAGCGCAAGAGCAGCACTGTGAGCAGCAGCAGCAGCAACAACAACAACATCGCGAGCAGCAGCAGCAGCAGCGACAGCAGGGTGCTGTGACGGCTGCGGTGGTGCCGTCTCCGGACCAGGAAGGCGGTTCCTGGGCCGAGGTGGTGCGCCGTAAGCCGGCACGCCAACCGGCGCGCACGCAGCAGCAGCAGCAGTGGCCGCAGCTGCCACAGCAACGGGCGAAGGTCCAGCGACAGGTGGTTACAGGACCATCATCACAGCAGCCCCAGCAACAGCAGGGCGTAGCCAGCCTGCCACACAGCGAGGCGGACGGCGTCAACGGCAGCGTAAAATCAAGCCGGACGCAATTGAGATCGCCCCAGCCGAGGGACAAACCTGGACTGAGGTTTACCAGGTTGTGCGTGGGGCTCCAGAAATGGAGAAGTATGCAGAGGCCCTCGGAGTCGGACGACGCACCACACGCTCCCGACTTGTAATGGAGCTGAAGGAAAGCGCGGACGCTGCAGAAGTACTGCAGTGCATACAGGAAGTGTGCGCGAAGGCGAAACTGCCGGCTTCAGCTCGGTTGGTGACGCCTATGGTCGACATCCGGATGGACGCAGTCGACCCTTTAGCGAAGGAGTCACACGTGGCGAAGGCACTCTCCGACCTGTGCCAACACACCGTGGAGGAGACATCGGTTCGGCTGCGACCAGCGTGGGACGGCACGAAGGTGGCGATAGCGCGGGTGTCAACGAAGGCGGCAGAGGAGCTGGACGGAAAATGCGTCAAAATCAAGTACACGTCCTGCCTGATCCGGAAGGTGGCTCCAATGCAGACGCGGCAGCAACGCTGCTACAAGTGCCTGGAGATGGGACACGTCCGGGCAGCGTGCAAGAGCGAGGTCGATCGCTCGGCCAGCTGCATTCGTTGCGGGAAGCCAGACCATCAGGCGAAAAGCTGCACGACGGAGGTGTGCTGTGCCGTGTGCAGTGGCCCGCATCCGGTCGGACATCTGACGTGCCGGCGTTAAAGGTGCTGCAGGTGAACCTTGGGCGAAGCAGGACAGCGCAGGACCTGCTGATGCAGACGGCTCGCGAGCTTGGTGTTCAGGTGGTGCTCGCCTGTGAGTTGTATCGGCCGCCTCGGGATGATCCGCGATGGGCTGTCGATGAGGAGCTGAGTGTGGCGATCGTCGCAACGGGGGCTTACCCCATTCAGCGCCTGTGGGGAAGCGTCGTCCCGAGACTGGTGGTTGCTACGATAGCGGGAGTCACGTTCGTCAGCTGTTACGTGTCGCCCAGCAGCGGTCCTGAAGACTTTGAGGACTTTCTTGGTGCGGTGGAGGTGTCGCTGGTGGGACACACAACATCGGTATTGGCCGGGGACTTCAACGCCTGGAAGGAAGAGTGGGGGAGTGCGCGCACTACCCGGAAGGGCCAGCAGCTCCTAGGCGTGGTGGAGCAGCTGGCGCTGCAGACGCTGAACCGTGGCAACGTGCCCACCTTCAAGGGCAACGGGGTTGCGCGGGAAAGCGTCATCGACGTCTCCTTCGCCAGCAAATCCATTGTGCGGCCGGACACATGGCGCGTGCTCAATCGCTTCTCCGGCAGTGATCACGCGTATATCGAGTTCCAGGTGGACGTTCCGGGTCAACGGAACAAGCGACGTGGCCAGCAGCATCAAAGCCAAGCAGCAGCCAGTGACGGGACAGCCAGGCATGCCGGAACACGGTGAAAGACGACGCACTTCGTCCGGAAGAGCTTCGACATCGCTTCGGACAGGTCGACACTCCGGAGGGGCTGGTTGGCGGACTCACCCGGGCGTGCGATGAGACCATGGAGAGAGTGCACGGGGCTACCTTCCATTGCAAGCCCCAGGTGTACTGGTGGTCTCCCGAAATCGAACGCCTGAGAGAAGAGTGTGAAGCAGCGGAGGCAGCCCATCGCCGGGCCCAACCGTCGGAGCGTGCTGTGACGTCTGCCGGACTGCAGGACTGTCGTTGTTTGCTGCAGGCCAGCATCCAGAACAGCAAGGAGAGCAGCCTTCAGGAGCTGATTGACGGCGTTAAGGCTGAGGTGTTTGGCCTCGGCTACATGGTCGTACTAGCGAAACTTCGCGGTCGGGCGCCACCGGAGACGAACCGAGCTGTTCTCGGCCCGATCGTCGACGCCTTGTTCCCGGAGCATCCAGCGTTCGAGTGGCCGGACATCGAAGGGAGCACCGCCTCACAAGTCTCTTTGAGGTCGGTCAGGAGTTCGGAGGTCCTGCTACTGGCTGAGCGGATGGCGTCGTCCAAGGCGCCAGGGTTGGATGGCATCCCCAACACTGCAGTGAAGGCAGCGATGCGGAAGCACCCTGAAGTCTTTGTGGACGTTTACAATCAGTTGCTCGAGCGAGGAGAGTTTCCTGCGGTGTTGAAGGAGGCTCGACTTGTGTTAATCGCGAAGCCGGGCAAGCCGCCGGGCAAGCCACCGGGCGACCCGTCGTCGTATCGTCCGCTGCTCATGCTGGGGGCAGTCGCTAAGGGGTTTGAACGGGTGATCCTAGATCGGCTGAACGACCACTTGGAGGACAGTGATGCACCTCGCCTGTCGTCGAGGCAGTACGGGTTCCGGTGCGGTCGTTCGACGATCCAGGCCATTGAACGAGTGATCGAGCGGTGGCAGCACGCGAGGACATTAAATCGCACCAACCAGAGGGATCCTCGATGTCTGGTGGTGGCAGCACTGGATGTCAGGAACGCGTTCAACTCCGCCAGTTGGGAGGCGATCGCGGCTGCCCTGCAGAAGCTGCAAGTCCCGGTAGCCCTCCAGAGAATGTTGCGCAGCTACTTCTCTGAGAGGAGGCTGGTGTACGAAACCAGCGAGGGACCAGTGCGGCGAACGGTCACGGCGGGCGTTCCACAGGGCTCAATCCTGGGCCCGACTCTGTGGAACGCCATGTACGACGGCGTGCTTCGGCTGGCGCTACCTGAGGGCGCCGAGGTGATCGGTTTCGCGGACGACGTCGTGGTGCTGGCGATTGGGATAATCAGCTTGTGGATGGCGCAACACCACCTGGAGCTTGCTCCGGCCAAGACCGAGCTGGTCATTGTGTCCACAATGCGGCGAGAGCGCACCCGCGTTCCAGTAAAGATCAACGGAGTGGAGAAGATTCCGACCCGCACGCTTAAGTACCTCGGGGTTATCCTTGAGGATCACTTGTCGTGGATGCCACACGTTGAGCAGGCCACGTCGAAGGCGCTCCGTGTGGCGCAGGCTATCTCTAGGCTGCTTCGCAACCATGGCGGTCCAAAGTGTGCGAAGCGACGGCTCTTGTCATCGGTGGTGGACTCCACTCTCCGCTACGCTGCGCCGATTTGGCATGAAGCGGTCCAGCTTCGGGCGTGTCGCAGGCAGCTGAACAGGGTGCAGGGCCTTTACACACGGCCGGTGGCCCGCACCTTCGTTACGGTGCGGAACGAGGTGGCAACGGTCCTTGCCAGCGTCATCCCCATCGTGCTGCAGGTGACGGAGGACGCTCGATGTTACCAGCGGCATCGGACTACGGGAGCGAGCTTGCGGGAACTGCGCATTGAGGAGCGCGTAAACACAATCGCCGAGTGGCAGCGGCAGGGGGACCAGCTGGAACCGGAAAGCCGCTACACACATCTGGGGTTAAACATCTGGCGCCATCCGCTGACTGTGTCAGGTGCCCGGGAGTGATAGAGAGCGCAGAACATGCGTTCTTCGACTGCCCGAGGTTCGCGGATGTTCGGCAAGGATTGCTTGGTGAGGAAGACGCAGCGGCTGTGACGCCTGAAACTCTTGTGGAGTTTATGCTGAGCAGCCCAGCAAGATGGAGCAGCGTTTGCGAAGCGGCACGCAACATCACCACATCTCTGCAGCAGGATTGGTACGTCGAGCGAGATGTTTTTCCGCAACACGATTCAGCTGTTGTTTCCTTATTTTAGAGTCCAAGATGCAGATAATCGGATGCATGAGACAATCGATCTTATATTCAGCAAAGTTTTTTTCGCGCAATGCAGTTGGACAGGATCTGGCGGAAAAAAAATTGCTTTTCGAGAGTACATAAATATTTTACGACTTTTCATGAGATTTGCTACCAATGATGTAGGAGTGCAAGTCGACCATAATTATGTAAAAGCATTTTTATTAAGGAAACTGAAACATGCCAAACAAAGAGTTTCGTTAACAGGCAAAATGATAACTAGTTGCCATAAACGGCGTAATAATAATCTTTATTAGTCAAAAGTTAATTTTGAAGGATTGAAAAGGCAATATTTTATTCATAAGGAACCAATATTATTACGTTTTAATCATATGTAAGCAAATGATAGCTGTGTCTGAAACGTTTTGCAATATTTAAAAGTAATTAGTTTTATTACATTAATCAAAATGTATTTCTCTCCTATTCATTATCATACATTTACGTACTATTCATTTGGAAATAAGTTTAAATCATAAGGCGATAACAGCACAAAGACTGTAACATGTTGTGATAGCAAAATTAAACTATTATTTACACTGACAACATCGACATAGTTGTGCCAAAACTAATAAATAAGTGTTAACAATGAAAATAGCATATATTTGTTTTTTGTTAGAGGACGTCCTGATTGCGTTGCATTTATTTTACATTTAGTTTACAAATTATAAAATAAGGGACTAGTTGCAACGGTTTCTACATGTAATAATTTTGTGTCTACATAAATTTATTATTGGATTATTGTCTCTAAGAGAGGTACGAACACGTAGCTGTTCTCGTCACTTCTAGTAGCTATCATTTTACATTTTATATCTGAAATTTTAAATAGGGCGGTCCGGTGGTGCATGTGATAAACGGCACCGGCTCACACGGCCGGACCGGGTTCAAATCCCATCCGGATCGTTCCCCCGTAGCAAGGACTGACTATCCGGCTACGTGGTAAAATAAGTCTAGTAAGCCAGAAATGGCCGGCGTGACCTTGTAAGGTCGTTAAGCCAAGAAGAAGAAGATCTAAAATTTTAAATACCATATCATGGGTCTTTCATCATCGGGGAATGATAATAAGAGTTTGATTCTGATATTTGGTTAAACGCTCTACCATAAATGTTTAGTTCAGACCCTTCAAATTTTGCACTGCTATATTGAACAATGTAATCAGTTGTAGTTAGGAACCAATCACTGTATTTTCCTGTCCTCAAACTAATGTTGGACTACTACTCCATTGCATTTATGTTCTAAATGCGGGAAAGTTGGTCTTGCACTAACGGAGGATGCATGCGTTGTGGTTTGCTTGGATATTCTATTTGCGGCCTGCACTAGAAGGCTATGACCATTGCGTATAGATTTTTTAATGTGTTGTAATTTGTTTTCAAAGGGATAAGAAGAAAAGGTGTTCAAGGGATCAAATCTACAAACGTCGTCATAAACATGCAACAAGTTATGAATGTTACTATTAACACGATCTACGCCATACAAAGGCTATACTCTTGTACAAACTGTTTTAACATGCGATCTGCCTCCGGCCAGTATTCTCTATAAGAGTTAGAAGAGAACATGGTTATAGCACAAAAATACAACATAAAGTGATTATACTCCACTTCTGGCAGTACACCCTTTAAAGCAATGAAGTTTGCATAATGCAAAAACATTTTGAATTCACTTGCTTTCCACAAATGAGAGTCTTCGATGGACCGAATTCTACGATGGAAATCTATAGGGAGTTCTACGTTGTACAAAATATTGTTAATTTTCTTAATTTGATCTACAGACCATTTGCGCCGTCCTGTTAGTTTTCCAGATTTCCACCCTTGTACCATTGTACGAGTACAGCCGTAGTCTAGTAGGTGTAGGCGATCCGAGGAAACGACATCTTTGATTATATCCAAATGATGGATATCAATAAGGGGGGTCTCTTCCCTGTGATGTTTACCCCAGGAAGATGTGCGTTTATGCCAGGAAAATAAACAACTTTTCGTCCGTTATGCCGTTGTCCTTGAACCGTACATTTTTGGCATCCTAATTTATGATTGAAATATGCAACACCTGGAAGAGGGGGAAATATTAGTTAACTGTTTTTTCGAAAGGTATTTTTATGTTTGGTACCTTTTATAAATGCGCGTGCTGGCGAATCTTCGATGAATGCTCGTACGCGTACATGTATCATCTTATTGGCGATTTCTATACATCTTTGCAATAATTCGTTGAGCTCATTGAGCTCGAACTAATGGCCGAAGATATTTTTCCGTGCTTTTGGGTTTGGATGTACCATAGTAATTTCCAACCATCAAAACTGGAACCTCTGGCATTTCATTAATGCTCAATAATATAGGCCAAAACTGCTTCCGAGTACTTTTGTGTAGCGGTAATCCATCGATGGACAAATTAAAGGAAAACGTATCCACTGTTGGTGGAACATCACTGAAAGAAAAGTAAAACGTAAATCTTTAGATTACTTTTATGTGTTACTTGAATGTTAAAGTTTTCCTTACCGAAAATAGTTGTTCAGAACCGCTCGTATTCCGGGATACCAAAATTCTCCTCCTGTGATTGAAACTATTTCCTTTCCACATTGCTTAGTTCTAAACAGCGTACGTGCATCTTTCGGAAGCGTGTAGTTTGTTTTAGCACGAAGGATTCGCAACAAACTATTGAGCGCTCGATGGGTTTGGTACGTTTTTAGTGCCCAGCTTCTAATCAATCATTCAATTTCTACCATTCGATGAATGGTAGTGTAAGGATTGAGAGGAGCGGAGAAAGCTAATAAAAAATGATAATGACTAATAGGAGAAAAAGGTATCGGAATAGTTGCGAACATCAGCATTAGAACTTAAAAAATTAATAGTTGCGAAAATGTACCGGTAAATTTAAAAATTTGACTAAGGCGAATTAGAAAGAGACAGAAAAACCGATGAAGTGAGAGAATCGGAGAGCGAAACCGTATGTGACAGCGGGTCGCAGCGTCCGGCATGGAATCAGTCTTGTGATTGATCGCGTATAGAAAGTAGCTGCTCTAAGTCTGTATCGATAAATCGAAATAAAATTAAAAATGTTACCCGTAAATCACGACAGGTAGGTTTTCATCAGATGTTTCCTGCGAACTTGCAGTTTCATCTTCTCCATCAAACATGCAGTCCTCTATGTCACTGTCGTCGATATTTATCCAGTCCTCGATGTATTCTTCGTACAAAGAATCTTCGTCCAAAGTACCATCATCAGAAAAAGTTTCCTCGGGAATGTTATTATCATCACCTGTAATGGATGCAAGGAAAAATTAATATATAATGAAATATTTATTCAAATAATATAAAAAAATTACTCACCCTCGAATGGCATTTGCACATAGGCACCAGAAGGATCTTCGGGAATTACATCATTTCTGCTTTCTGGAACTGACGTACTGGTCTCCCCAAATATGTGCCGTTCCAGGGCCTCGTCATTAATTTTAACCACTTTGTACAAAGATCGTGTGGCGCGTAATCTTTTGGCCATCTTTGAGCACTGCACTTAACAGATCTCACGCAGCCTGTGACATTTTTCCGCACAAAACACTGCAAATGATTTTCTCACTGCCGCTTGTAGTCGAAAAATCACAGTTAATAACACTTCACAGGGATATCACATATGCAGGAATATTAGCACTTCAATGTTCACAGTTCTAAACGATTAACACTTTAATGCTAGACACAACGGTAAAAACAGACGAACCACGACGACACGATGTGAGCTCTATGAAGATTGGTACGTTAATTGTTGTTTGGCCTACAACACCACATGTTTATAAACAATTCAAATGTATGCCAGAACAATCATTTTTACACATCGATATCAACGCAAACAGGATGAAAATTATTCTAAGTCCCAAAGCGTGTTTGCACTTTATTTTCGTTCTTTGACAACTGGTCGACCACAAAGCTAAAACGAAATCGCTAGATCCTTAGCACGAGCAGGAAACAGTTTCGACACCGCCCATAATTGCTTTCGACCGTTTCAGGCGCTGTCAGCTTACGCATACAATCAAAAAATCTTTCTTTTTACACGGATCCGCTCTAAAAACAGCCACGTTTCGGAGAGAGAAACCGTCTCGATCAACTTTGTCCGAAACTTTTACCGAAACTATACGTCAACGGACCAAAATGGTCCGTTCATCTCTCTCTTTGCGCACCGGGTATTTACTCATTTGCTCAAAAACTGTGATCCTTGCAACGTCAATTCTGTGATCTAGCGACAAGATGTACGTTAAAGTATTTTGTTTTTTTTTTTTTTTTATTTATTCTTTAACACGTTGGTTGTCTTGGCAATAATTTTTGATAGAATGTATCAGAATGTATGTGAATTTGGTATACGAATCGTGTATCAAAATGTAAATCATATGGAGATCACTTTCATTCAAGACAATGCTTGGCAATGAACGTGTTTAGTGTAGAATGCATATTTTCGAAAATTGATATAATTTTTGTTTAGGAACCGTACACCAATAACAAAAAAACCTATTCGGTAAACTGGTAGACCTGATGGAAGAACGACCAGATATTGCAGATAGGTACTTTGGACGGATAGCATGGTGGCATTGTCATGCATACGCACGGATCCGAGGAATTACAGACCGTTCGTCGCCAATCGAGTGGCGGAGATTCAAGAGAAGTCGGATCTCACCGAATTGCGATGGCTGCCCACTCACGGGCTGGGGGATGTTACGAAAGCAACGTAGGCGAACCCTGCAACCGGGCGAAACGGTTGTCGGAAGCGCCCGCTCCGACAGCGCGCAAGCTGGCCACACTGCTGCTGAGCCGAATTAGTAGCGTGTGTGAGTGTGTGAGCTGTTCGGGTTCGATCGGGCAGTTGGATCGGAGAGATAAAAGGCAGCGGAGCAAAGGACCTTTTTTGAAGTTTTTCCTTTGTGTATTAATTCAAGAATTTTATAATAAAAATAAATTACTATCAAACGCCGAAACGCGCCGCTATTATCTCTACAGTCGTTTAGCCTTTTCCAGAGCTGGACCCTTCAAGAATTTCTTCTGGCAACAACTCGCTTTAGAGCTAAACATGTTTGGGCCACCTTTTACAAGTGCAGAGGAATGGACAACGGTAAAACGGTTAGCAAAATAAAATGTTATATGTACTACTTTGAAACTATTTTAATGCTTGTAATACAAACCCGTACGTATGTAAAAACTTGAAATATAGCACTAAGAAGAAATGGGCCAAGATCCAAAGGAATATCACGGCAACGGGAGCCCCTCGACTGCAGTGCCGTCGTTAACCGCATTGGAGGAGAGAATTGCTCTCCTCCTTTGTTTTACAGACGATGACGAGGGCCATGCAGGAAACATATACGGCATAGATGGCAATAGCGACCAGTTTCTACAAGACACAAATACACACAGTTCTCCATCCGCAACCATCAGCTCTAATACCAGTAACAGCACTAACAATTCCTCATTGGATCCACATCAACAGTCCAGCATTTTCATAACTGATAGTGACGAAGAAAACCAGCCACAACAAAAAAGCAGAAAATCAAACCCTCATCCTACAAGAACTTAGAAAAATCAACCAAAAACCTGAAACGCCAAAATTGAAACCTTGTGATATAGTATAGTGCCTGTTATTTTTACTTAATTTCTTGCTTTTAATTTTCTTCAAATGCTCTATTTCACCTACTTTAGTAATACAAACATATTTTTTCCTTAATTTTATCTTAGTCATTCACTTTAAGCAATACTAGATGTAAATAGTGCTATTAGCTGAACATGTATTAGACGCTATGTTCTTCTTCAAACAGCCTTTTTTATAAGTCCAGTTCGATTACCATGGTATGCATTCAATGCAATAGGTAAGCTTCAAAAATCTAGTTTACATAAACCAAAATAAAATCTTTCCATCTTTTGTGATAACCAGAATGATTTTTTATTGATGTTGAAATTAAGTGTCATATAAAACTTTCTTTAAAATCAAGGAGTATAAATGGACACGAAATGCAATGCAGTTTATAAGGAAAAGTTTTCTTGAAATGTTTTTCAATGAGGTGGTTGCTACGATACAAAAGCAAAATCATGTAGGTACAATCACATGAGCATGAACGTGTCGGAAGATCCAAACATAGTGCACCAATCATTCATCGCGAAAAAGAACCGCATTCGAAAGGCTGGGGCAGATTTGAAAATGGAAAGCAGTAGCGAATCATTCTTCTTGAAGGAGCTGAGCGAAAAGCTAGTGGAGGATCCTTCACTAGTGTGTTCTTACACTCTGTCATTGTGTTGCATGTTCTAAGTAACCAGATGTTGTGGACACGTCTTGTCTCACGCGACAACGTCATCTGGGCTTCTCACGACGTGCGACATCCTTAGATGACAAGAGATGTCCTCCCAGCGATCCCACGTGCTAGGCTCGTGGGCGCAACCATGTTTCCCTCATTTTGGATACTAGCAAGGACGTTGGCACGGGACGGCCGTTCGATCACCGGCCATTCGGGTTTGTAGCGTTCGATAATGCAGAGCTCGCGTCGCGTTAATATTGTCGTATTGAAATAAATAGTAATAGTTATTATCTATATATTTGGGTTCCGTGATTACCCACAAAAGAATATCACAGCGCGTGAGAACACAAAACCAGATTTTCAAGGCCTCGAAAGAATGAGACTCCATGCGGTTGTCTACTTCGCCCACCGTTAGATCCGCCACTGGCCAAGTGTAATGTTCTAAACAATACAACTCGACCTAATACGTTTTATTACGTTAAACGATGCGATTCTGGCTGCACCATGTTTAGTCTATTTCACCAGTAGATACACGCAAGCACAGTGTACTACCGATCTACGGATAAGGCAAAAGTTTACGATCTCATCGCTCAACTAGTGACACAACCTTGCGACAATCAAAGCTCTTCGTTCACACATCTCTGGTTTCTCCACATTTACTTGTCTATTGTTGTGTACCTCAATTTAGTTAGTAAAACACAAATAAACGACCATGATTTGTTATGAATTTATTCCATGTTCGATGCACATGTTGTGAAGCGCACAACATACATTTATTATTTTAACACATTTGGAAGGTGCATATTGTAGCTCTCGTGTTCCGGCAAGACATCGAAATCTGCTTTTTAAAACTCCAAACGTTCGCTCAATTATAATACGTCCTGCAGTGTGTCGTTCGTTGTACTGAGCATCTGCAGAGCTCGGATTTGCATCTCTGACAGGTATGAGTAACCAGTCTTTTCTTGGATATGCTGAATCACCTATTAGACAACAGAATAAATTATTAATTAATGTTAAAAACATTACATTTTCTTGGCGTAACGAATAATAAGGTTGTGGTGATCATACCACCTAATGAGTACACGTAAGGTGTTACGTTTTTGTGGCCAGCACTGTATCCCCGGCAATAAAACCGCGACGTTATTCTAGTGTCCACTAGATGGCATCTTACCAGGATGAGGATAGATAGAATAGGGAATAGTAACGCTTAGGGCCGAACGTTAACAAGTACCTTCGTTACGACGAACGACAAAGATCAGGGACAAACGAAAGATCGCACCGAGCGATCTCACTATTATCATTACGACCGCCGAGGCGAGCAAGTGGCGCAATCCCCGACAGTTGCGCGTGATCCCCCGACAGTTTCCAGATCCTTTATTAATTCGAACTGTACCGTTGATCAGACAAGACTAATCAATCTTACACGCTTATCAACCGGGTGCGCACACCATTCTAACTTTGACATTTCTGCACAAGGTTCGTACATATACGTTTGAACATTGCATGTCACAACACTCCCGCTGAATGTTCAGAACGTAATAACCCTAAATTACTTCGATGTTTCTGAATACTATTTACAGCTAAACCATTCGTCATTATATCAGCGATCTGTTCTCCTGTAGGTACATAACTAACTTTAATATGCCCCCGCTAAATTTCTTCATGTACGAAACGATGTCTAACATCCACGTGATTTAAACGACCGTTATCTTTTTCATCTTCGACTTCTCGAATTGTGGACTGATTGTCTTCATGATGAACGACCGGCTGTTTCTGTTCTATATCCAAATCCTTCAACAATCGTACAAGCCATTTACCATGACATACAGCTACACTTAGCGCCACTAATTTTGCTTCCGTCGACGATAACGCTATAGTTGACTGCTTTTTAGTCAACCAACTAACTGTTCATCCATATACACGAAATATATATGCCGAACGAATGCCTATCTATTGTGTCATTTGCCCAGTCGGCGTCAGCATATGCCTCGATTATCGGCGATATTTCTTTTACCTCAAAAACTAGTCCAATGTCCTTTCCTTTATTAAAAGATAATATTAAAGTTTATTATTTTAATTACCACAGCTCTGGAATTGGCTGAGATAGTTAACTGCAGCACAAAGGTCTGGTCAAGATGTTAATGTTACATACATAAGACACCCTATCGATTGTCTATAAGGTTTGTCCGTACACTCATCTTCATTTCCTTTCTTTAAACGTAAATTACATTCCATAGGTGTTGCTACAACATTACAATCTTGCATATTAAAGCGAATGAGTAAGTTTACGAGAAAATTGCGCTGTGGAATACGAATACATCTTTCATCTCTATTTCGTTCAATTTTCGTTCCGAGAAATGTGTTCACTTCTCCTAAGTCTGATATCTCGAATTCACTTGAAAAACATTTCTTTACTGAAATTGCTGTATTCATATTATGACCAATAACGAGCAAATCATCAACATAAAACACTAACAATACTTTGTGCATACCTTTTCCCATAGTGTACAAATACTAATCGCTGTAGGTCCGTTGAAATCCTAGCTTTTCCACAAAACTATGAAATCTATCATTCCAAGCTCTTGAAGCTTGCTTTAACCCATAAAGCGATCGATTTAAACGACATACAAAATTCTCATTATTTTCGAATCCTTCTGGTGGGGTCATATAGATCTCTTCATTCAACTTTCCATTTAAGAAGGCCATTTTCACATCCATTTGATGTACCAGCATCCTTTGTTCATTAGCCACAGCCATTACAATACGTACGGTATCCAATCGCGCAACAGGAGAATACGTTTCAGAATAGTCAAAACCTAATCTTTGACTAAATCCACGCGCTACTAACCTTGCTTTGTACCGGTCTTCTCCACGTGATTCTCCATGTTTAACCTTGAATACCCATTTGCACGATATTGGTACTCGTCCTTCAGGCAGCTTCACAAGTGTCCACGATTTATTACGTTGTAGTGCATCCATCTCGTCTCGAACCGCAGCTTGCCACTTTTTCGCGTTGGCAGCTGATCCACGCAGTTTAGTGCGTGAAATGCATATCCTGCGTAATGCATTTCATTGTCATTTTGCCAGGTAGGAGGCTTCCGGGTTCGAACACTGCGTTCCTTTGATGATTCTTCGACTTCCCGAACTTCAGCATCATCATTACCGAAACAGCTACTAAAGCTGTCATCACCAGCAGTTCCAACCGATCGTTCAATCGATTGTTCATCGGAACTTGTAGTATCACCTTTTCGTTTTACTGGAACGATCTTCTCTTTAACGTCACTTTCGTCGTCAAATATGTATCTTGACCCATGCATACGAAACTCAGAAACTCAGAAACATCATTCGATTTTGAGAATGTTTTTGATTCAATTATACTCTCACTCTCTACGAAATCTACATCTCTTGCGACACCCATTTTCTTATTCTTCGGATGCCATATACGATATCCACACGTATCATATCCGATGAAAACACCTTTCCATGATTCCGCATCGAGTTTCTGATGTTGTTCTTTTGGTATGTGCATGTACATAACACTCCCAAATACACGCAAATTTCGTACGTTCGGTTTACAGTTCTCCCAAATTTCATACGGTGTCTTTTGACTTCCAAGTGCACTGGCTGAACTACAAGTCGCCAATTACGCAGCCGTCTGAATCGCTGGAGGCCAAAACTCGTTTCCAATACCACAATTGTCAATCATAGAACGAACCTTGTCAACCAAAGTTCGATTCATTCGTTCACTCACACCATTTTGTTCAGGAGAATATGGGACAGTCCATTCGATTCGAATTCCTTTATTCTTGCAGAATGTTTTAAACTCACGTCCAACATATTCGCCTCCGTTATCGCAACGCAGTCGTGAAATATTCTGACCGAACTTAGCATGTACGAATGCTTCATAATCAACGAACTTGTCCAACACCTCATCCTTTGAGCTAATTGGAAACACCATGGTGAACCGACTCCAGTCGTCGATAAAGGTTACGAAATAACGCTCACCATTTATTCCGATTTTAGTGAAGGGTCCACACACATCCGAGTGTATTAATTCAATAACCCGCTTTGACTTTCGGCCTTCACATGGTTTGAACGATTTTCATATCTGTTTTAATGCATGGTACGATTCGCAAATGATTTCACTTTCTGGATGTTTTATGTCGATATTCATTCCATCAACCATCGATTTGCTCACTAACGCCTTTAAATTTTTCGCGCTAAGATGCCCGTAGCGTCGATGCCACAACATCAATTCTTTCGGCACACGACCACATTAATCGCAAGCGAAACAAAACGTGGAGAGTCGAGGCAATTTTTGGGGCAAGCACGGGGCCCCATTCTTGCCACGATATTTGCTCCGTAATCAGAAACGAACGGGGCCAAAATGAACACGCTTCAAAAGAAATGTGACGTTGCCGTATTTGCAAGGTGAAAATTAAAAAAAATATATATTTTGATATCGGCGGTTCTTCTCTCTCTCTCTTTCACTTGGCCTGTTTCATTCTCCACAGCTGATTTTTGAGGGGATATATGTATATAGATTGTGCGATACGTGTGTATACACGTTTCAACATTGTGTATCCAATGTTTTTCTGCTGCTGTAATTTTGAATGAGGAAGAGGTTCGAACATATATTTATTTCAATTAGATAATTACCGTTGCATTTGCTTCGTCGGCGTTACAATCAGGCTGTTGGTTCCAATATGGTGGAACATCATTATGAGTGAGTTTTATTTTAGGCACACCGAAATACCTTGCAAGTTTCTACAACATGCCCGGCCTGAGTTAGAATCTCGACGCAACCTATTATTTTCTGTGGGATATTCTGTCGTAGAATTGTTGGGGTTAGGGGTTGGGATATTCAATTGTTGTTCCGTTGCGTCAGTAAGTACAATTACATGCAATTTGCGAATGTTTTGGGTTTGAATATATACATCACTTCAAAAAATCTTGTCCATTATTGTTGATGCGTTACAGGGAAACGCACATGATAAGCTGCGGAGAGCCCACTTTTGGAAATCGGGCAAGCGAATATGAAAGTAGGGAAGTGTTTTGTCACGGATAAACTGATTTATTTAGTGCACTTCACTTAAACTTTTACTTCTCCCTACGTTGTGTTGTTTTTTGCGATTGGCTCAAAGGCTCAAAGGAGGACTGTTGCTGCGCGAGGCCAGAGTCTTCCCCGTTGCGGCTAAAGCCAGAGAGCGTCTTCCTTCCTTCGTGGGGCTAAAGCCAGAGAGCGTCTTCCTTCCTCGTGGGGCTAAAGCCAGAGAGCGTCTTCCTCCTCGTAGGGCTAAAGCCAGAGAGCGTCTTCCTTCCTCGTGGGGCTAAAGCCAGAGAGCGTCTTCCTTCCTCGTGGGGCTAAAGCCAGAGAGCGTCTTCCTTCCTCGTGGGGTCTAAAGCCAGAGAGCGTCTTCCTCGATGGGGCTAGCGGGCTGCTGGACCGGTGCTGCTGCTTCCACTTCAGACCGAACACTAATCTTCCTCGCCCCTCGCTACTCCTTTTATAGCACTTTTCGGATCACGCGCGCGCACTCGAGAACGCCACGCTGGTGCACTCGAGAACGCTACGCTCGCGTAGCATAGTTGTGAATATAATGATTTTTTGTTTTGTTTTGGACACAACAGGTAGGTTGATACGGAAACACCCAATATGTTAGCAAATCTCCCAAAATAGATAGGAAATCGCGTGCAATTGATATAAAATGTCAGATTGGCGAGGCGGATTGAATGCTGGGTATATATTTGTCGGTTCGAGAGTTGAAAAATGTAAACAAATATTTTTAAATTAATTTTTAATTAAATTAAGTAGTTTGTGCATTCGAAAATCGAATCAAAATTATTGTTTAATAAGATTATTGTAATATTATCTCACTCAAACTGAAATTGCGAACTATAACTGTAGACTGTATTTCAAAAACATGCTAAAATTCAAATTGGAGATTTAAACCAGTGCCTATATACACCCGTGTTCAAAAATGTTCTGTTGAGAAGGCTAAAATTCGTTAGGATATAGAAAATATTTCACATTGGTCTACAAGCGAAGCGTCTACAGTTTTACGGATTAATCTTTGGCAAATTTTGTGTGCTTTGTGGATATTTACAAAATAGCATAACGTACGTTAGTTTTTGGTGTATACAATCATGCCCCTGAAGGTATGTATACGTTTAAAATAGTTCAACAGTTGTTTAAAATAGTGTAAAAGTTTAAAATTTCCGTGCCTTTTCATGTCTTGCAGGCGCTTGAGTACGAAAGGAGTAATTTCTTTGCCGATGAATTTTTGCTTCCAGAACGTACCGTGTAAGAGTAAAGTAAGTTACAATCGAGCAAAGGATTGAGGCAATCTAACTGTAACTAAAATCGGCAATTTTTCATTTATATAAGCAAACACGTTTTCTAGCCAAAGCTCTGAACTAGCTCAAAGTGCGAACGGGGCAGTGCAAGCACTTCGACGTCGAGAGACTACGAGCAACGAAGATAGAGCGCGTGGTAACAACGTATGAAAATGGAGCAACTCATGCTGCCATTAGCCAAATGCTGAATATATAACTAACAACAGTTTACGGTATTGTCAAAAAATACCAAACAGCATTTCAGGTCGAAGCCAAGAAACGTGGTGGCAATGGGCAGAAAATATTATCGCAGCAAGCCATAAGCGATATTCAATGCTGGATCAATGACGATTGTACGGTGACGCTAAAATCACTCGCACAAAAATTGTTGCAGGAACACGGTGTGCGAGTTTCCACTACCACCCTAGCGAGGGAAATAAAAGGCTTCAACTACCCCTTGAAGATGGTGAAGCTAATATCGGAGCGGCGTAACGCACCGACGACCATCGAGGATCGGAAAATGTACTCCACACAATTTTATGGCGTGGCGCGCAAAGTTGGATTTAATGTCAGCATGCGCACGCTTAAAGAACGATCTCGGAAAGGTACGCCGGCCACCGCCACCGTACCACAAACTACGTAATATTAATATTAAATATATTAATATTAAACATTAATAAATAAAATTAAATATTATATTATATTAAAATAATTAATATTAAAAATAAGTAATATTAAAAAATATTTTTAAAATGTTTGTTTACATTTTTCAACTCTTGAACCGACAAGTATATACCCAGCATTCAATACGCCTCGCCAATCTGACATTTTATATCAATTGCACGCGATTTCCTATCTATTTTGGGAGATTTGCTAACATATTGGGTGTTTCCGTATCAACCTTCCCTACTTTCATATTCGCTTGCGCGATTTCCAAAAGTGGGCTCTCCGCAGCTTATCATGTGTGTTTCCCTGTAATGGTGGCAGTTATTTCAAAACAAAACTCAAGAGTGAGTGCGAGAGAAAATGTGAATGTATAGCCAGGCATAAAAAAGCAAAGCAGACGAAGAAGAGCTAAGGAAGAAACCGTCAGACGATATCGAACGATAGACACACGGGAGGAAGAGGTAATGAAACAGCGTTGGCGGGGGTAAAAATATTGCCTGACAGCGCGCTCTCCCATACAAACGGCAGCAAAATTGACAGCGTCCCATACATTTTACAGCTCGATTGTTGTGTGGGTTCGTTTCTGGCAATCGACCGTCCCACACCCTTTTAATTAAGAAAGAATTCTTAACTCGCACAATACTAATTTTTTCAATCCATCTACGTATCGCAAAACTTCTGAAATGAGAAAAAAACATTTCTAGCAATCCCGCGAGTTAGCTATTGCGACAACTGCTGACCATCGCTGAATGGACAAAAACACGTAGGGTTAACGTTTGGAGTTAACCCAGTTTTCAGCGGGTCTTACTCAGCACAACGGCATTGGCGTTGGCATCGAAGAATGGAATAATAAATTAGTTCGTTTCTGGCAATCGACCGTCCCACACCCTTTTGATTAAGAAAGAAAACTTGACTCGCGCTAACCAGCGCCCCAAACACAAACCAAAACAACGGTGCGTGTTGTGAACGCAACAATCAATCGTTCTGATTCGCGCTTTTAAACACATTTCAAACTATTATATGCTCATTTAAGAGAATTACAAGCCCATAGATTAGACTCGAAGTCGATCAGGTCGAACGTAGCACAGGCAATAAGTTCTAGAAGAAAACGAACAAAGAATGGTACGTCGTTCTAAATAAACAGGATGCTACGCGGGATCGCCTGACAAACTCAGGTTCATATTTACAACATGCGGCTGTATAAACACTGCAACAAGAAAGGCTAGGTAATAAACGCGCTTCAATATACCCAAGCGTGCAAATTCATAATTAGGGACCGCCAGTCCGATATTCTAAAAAAGCGATTACACGAAATATTAAAAATACAAAGCATCTCGTTATGATAATTTGGTAAAAAAAGGATCTCGACAAGCATGAACAATACAATAAAATAGCATCCTTTGTACGAACAAACGCGATACCCAAAATAGCAATAACCAACATACGCCCACACGCCGTAGGCACAGGTAGCATGCAATATTCTGCATCCGACCCCTTAAAGAACTACCCGATCAGGCAACATATTTGCTTCTAGGACAGATAGGGACCGGCAAGGTAAAAAAGCATCAATACACTCGGTGCAATTAACTAAAACGGCCAAATCGGACGAGCACCGACAAATCCTAAAACAACTAACGGGTAAAACCAGGATTTTACCTCCAACGTTCTCGAAACTAACACAAACTCACGGCGTGTAGGATAAGAACCAACACCATCAACACTTGTTAATATATAAGGATATATTGTAGAAATATAGAGCACTTACAAGTTTACAACGTAACAGAACGGTCGTATCCGCGTTTCAGTCTCCTTTAAACTTCTAGAAAAATATCGCGTCTTCGCGTGAATCCCACTTCAGTGGATTATATGGTTGCTCCAGAGAGGAGTTGAAGTGATAAAGTGTAAAATCTTGTTAAAACTCAACTCCAGTGTCGAACTGTTCAAATTTAATGTGAATATCAGTTCAAATTAACTTGTTTGAAAAGTTAGTGAACTGAAATAGCGTTTATAGAAAGTGTTTGTAGTTGTGAACAATGTTGTAACGTCAACCATTTTATTCCCTCAATGAGTTTCTTCGTTACAAGTTGTACTTCAGAGGAGGAGTACCACGATCGACTAGGTTTTGTTCCGGACTAGGACAATACTGAGGAATTAGCAAACGACTTGCTAAAATGCCACACGACGATTCAGCACGCGGTGCCGTAGGTCTTAGAAAGAGACATCCAAACAACGGTGAATCTCTTCCGAGCCGGAAAGATCTGGCCACGACTCTGTCACAGCATCCTCTGCAAGCTGGGAGCTGATCTGCATCGAGAGCGGTAAACCGCTAAACGAAAAACGCAGTAACCTGGAGGAAAACTTAAAATCTTGGGGAATAAAAATTGTAAAACTGTAAACTTCGATTACAGAGATTATTTCAAAGAAACCCGAAAGAAAATTGTTCGCTTCTGAAATTTCGCTTCCACTATATTCAAAAATCATCTCGTTAAGAAAGAAATTTTCGCCGTCGAAATCAATCTCATTAAGAAAGAAATCTCCGCCGTCGAAATTCACCTCGTTAAGTACTCGTCGCTCTAAGTGTTGTGCTCGATTAACTATTAAAGGAACATTCGTGCTTACGCTGTGTTGAAAAGGTTTATAAAAGAAACTATTGTGAAAGACATTTGATCCGCCACAAGCGAGAAACATCAGAAGTACCGTGCATCATCATCACAAGCGAAGCCATCCAAGTTCCAGCCGAAATAAAAGAAGGAAAGTATCAGCTTATTCAGATAAGCCAATTTTCTTATCATACGGCAAGGAAATCGCAGATTCGTCCAAAATGCCTTTCAACTTTGTTAAAAACCGCAATGGTAGCTGCCGCCTATGTGAAGGTATTGATACCTCCGAAGAAGCAATGGCGGAATGCTTCGAATGCGACCGATGGCTCCATTTGCAGTGCGTTAGACTGACTCGCAGTCCAACACCAGCCGAATGCTGGTTATGCCCAAAGTGCCAAAAGATTAAATACGAGTTTAAACGTATGGAATCTGCAATGGAGGCATATGCAAAAAAGGATGAGGAAAGAACAAAGGAAAACATGGACGAGTCCAGTATGGACACCACTATGAAAGAAATGGTTATCAACCAAGGGAAAATGGTAGATAACCAAAAACAACAAATGGAATAGTTTTTCGACGCATTTAAATCTATGATGAATGAAAGAACGGGCCCATCAAACATGGAAATCTTCTTACGAAGACAATCCTTAAATAAACTGCCAATGTTTGAAGGTGATCCAAAAGAATGGACAAACTTCAAGCAAACGTTTGACAAAACAAACGAAGAAGGCAAATTTATGGATTTAGAAAATCTAAACCGTTTAAGACAAGCTTTGAACGGAGACGCCTTAAGGCACGTTCAACAGCTTATGATGGAATCTAAAAACGTAGGCGAAATTATTAAAAGGTTAGAAGAAAAATTTGGAGGAACAGATCTAATTTATTTAGAACTGTTGAATGGATTACAACGACTAAAAAAAGATTCAAAGAATGTTCGACAGCTCGCAACTTAGATAATATTTCGGATCGTTCGGGATCACTGATTCGTCCGGGGATTACATTAAGACTAATTTACATTTATTTTCAGGTACTCTATTATACTCACTAACTTATAAACTATGCACTAATACTAACGTAAACTGTAATCCGTAATTCTCTCTTTCCTAATGCACGTGTTGCGTGTTGCCTACGCATAGGCGCAAACATTCCCGACCACCTAAAAATTCTTAATTTTTACTCAATTCCGCAATCTATTCCAAATTCAATAATTCATTACTTAGGTGACCTTATTTACAATCTTACTTATTCAAATGGGTAAATTCCGATTCCTAATTCTATCTGAAATTCCCGACGAACTTACTGATTACATGAAATTCAAATCAAACTCTTCTACTACAGCTCAGATTTTACTCCTAATATTTCATTTCACTTCTGCCTAACACAGTATACGTACATAATTTTCCTCTGAGTGTAAAGACCAATTTCAAATTTATAATACAAGTTATCAACCTAATTTTCACCTTCCTTCATCGGTAAAATGCATAATCTGACCGCTGGTCTCTGAACCTCCTTTCCATTCGCGGTTCGCACAGTTACAACTCGCACTACTCCGTCGTTACCAGGATGTACCTTTGAAACTCTAGCGAGTGGCCAACTTGTAGGAGGTACATTGTCCTCCCGTAATAAGACCAGCATACCTGGTACAATCGCTGTCGCTGGAATATTCCACTTCGTTCTCACTTGGAGTTGTTGGAGGTACTCTGTCTTCCATCTGATCCAGAATTGCTGCACCCGTTTTCGTACCAGACGCCAATGGTTCAAACGGTTGTCTGGGACGTCCCTCAAGTTGATATCGACCACGTTTTGCAAATGCGATCCAGTTAGGAAATGCCCTGGTGTCAATGCCTCGAAATCTGACGGATCATCCGATAGTGGAGTAATTGGCCTCGAGTTCAAGCACGCTTCGATTTCTGTAAGTAAAGTGGTCATGTCTTCGTAGGAAACAGAAGCCATTCCCAAAACTCTTATTAAATGAAACTTCATCGATTTTACGGCCGCTTCCCACAATCCTCCAAAATGAGGGGCCCTGGGTGGGATGAACTTCCAGCTGATCGCGTTCTCAGCGCTCCACGATGATACCTCTTCCTTATGCTTCGTTGATCGTAGAAGCTCATACAGATGACGTAACTCATTTGCAGCTCCCTTAAAGTTGGTGCCATTGTCGGAATGCAATTCTGTCACCAATCCTCGTCGTGCAACGAATCTCCGTAGTGCAGCCAAAAATGCAGGAGTGCTCAAATCTGACACTAACTCCAAATGGACGGCACGGGTTACGAAGCACACAAATACTGCAACAAACGCTTTGGTAGGAGCTCCCTTCCGATGTTGCGCCTTAATCCATACTGGTCCGCAGTAATCCACTCCTGAAACTGCAAACGGTCTAGCTTCTGTCACTCTATTTTCCGGCAAGTCGGCCATCGGTTGATTTATTCCTTTCGGTTTGCACTTGAAACATCTCACACATTTGTGGCAGACCTGCTTCACAATGGATCTTGCTCCAAATATCCAAAAACGTTGTCGAATCGCTGTTATAGTTGTTTGTGGTCCGGCGTGTAGAAGCTTGTGATGATAATATTCGACTAACATTCTTCCCAGTACGTGATCCTTAGGAACGGCTAAAGGATTTTTGGCATCCATTCCTAACTGCGAATGTTGAAGTCTTCCATTTAGTCGAATGACGCCTTCAGCATCTATGAATGGCTTAAAACCTCTCAATTGTGATGACCGCGGCAATTCCTTCCCACTGCTCAAACACTTTATCTCCCTGTCATAACACTGCTGTTGAGCTAACCGACACAATACGCGTTCTGATCGCAGCCGTTCTTCTGTGGTGAGAGTTGGCGTATCGTATTGAAAACCTGAAGATCCATGTTGTTCTGGCTCTTTCCTTAAGCGCATTCGCACACCATGTAGGTACCGTAAACAGTAACCCACTACTAGTCGAAGCTTGGTGAAAGATGAATAACGATCGAACAACCAGTCAACCAAGTTCTCTTCATTACAAGAAGAGATTATTAACTCCACCTTACGTTCCTCGCCTGTAGTTATTGCTCTGACTTCAGGCAATGCTGGCCATTTCTCTTCAGATTCTGTTAGCCATGTTGGCCCCGACCACCATAGTGCATTGTTTACTAATCGACTTGGTTCACAACCCCTCGACACTAAATCGGCTGGATTTTCAACACCTGGAACGTGTCGCCAATTGCAGTTTGTAGTTAATTCCTGGATCTTAGCCGTGCGGTTTCCGACAAACGTTTTCCAAAGATGGTGCGGGGACTGAATCCAATACCAGGTTGTCATAGAGTCAGTCCACAAGAAACAAGGGCTTTCCGGCAAACGACCCTTTCTTGCAAAATCCCATAATCGACTTCCTAGCAGCGCCGCACACAATTCCAGTCTAGCAATCGTTGTTCTCTTTGCCAATGGTGCAACCTTGGACCGAGAAATCAGCAGCTGTACTCTTGATTCTCCCGTTGAGAAGATACTCCGTATGTACATGCAAGCTCCATACCCTTTTTCAGAAGCATCACAAAATATGTGATACTGAATCACCTCTCCTGAACACACTAACCGTGGTAGCTTTATCTCTTGCAGTACATGAAGTTGTCTCACCAGAGCGGTCCATTCACTACACAGGCTCTCCGGCAATTCTTTGTCCCAAGGCCAAGCCTGTCCATCGATATCTTTCAATCTCCACAATTGCTGCATGAAGATTTTTGCTACCATTTTAACCGGGTCTACAAATCCTAAAGGGTCGTAAATCCTTGCAATCGTGCCCATTACATTTCTCTTGGTAATACTAGTAGACATTCTTATATGTGGCACTCGCACCCTTACTAAATCAGTTTTGGGCTCCCATATTACACCCAAAGTGGTAACCGACGTTCCTTCCACATTTAACTCGTGCATCTCTGTCGTCGCTAGTTCTTCTTCGGGCAGTCCTTCTAATGCAGCTGCTGTATTTGATGCCCATTTTCGAAGTTTGAATCCTGCCTTCGCCAACATTTCAATCACCTCATGACGGATCTCTTTGGCTCTCTCTGGTGTGTCTGCCCCCGAAATAAGATCATCAACGTAGAAATCTTCGTACCACTCTTTAGATGCTGGAAATTCGTTTCCTCCATCCTCGAAGACTCTTCTCAGGGTTCGTATGGCCAAATAAGGAGCACAGGCGGTACCATACGTTACAGTATTTAGTCGAACTATACTCACAGGCTCTGATTCACTGGACCTCCAAAAAATCCGCTGTAGGTCTCTATCTTTCTCATCGACTAATACCTGCCGGTACATTTTTTCCACATCGGCAACCATTGCTACCCTTTTCAATCGAAAGCGTAACAGAATAGAGACAAGGTCGTCTTGCAGTTGAGGTCCAGTTAACAATATATCATTCAAAGATTTCCCACTGTCTGTTCTACACGAAGCATCAAACACGACTCTGCATTTTGTAGTAGTGCTGTCTAGCTTCCATACTGCATGATGAGGTAGATAGTAATGTTTACCTTGGTTGTTCGTCTCATCTGCTACTCTTGTCATATGACCCAGCTTGATGTATTCGTTCATAAACTTATGGTATTCTTTACTCAACTCTGCATCTCTCTTCATTCGTCGTTCTACAGCTCCAAATCTTTTAAGCGAGATATCATATGATTCTCCAATTTCTCCTTCATAATCTGCTACTTTAGGCAGTTGTACCACATATCTGCCATCCTTATCTTGACGTGTTGTTTCTGAATACCATTTTTCACACAACTTCTCCTCTGTAGACATCAACTTGCCAGTCGGAATGTCTTCAAGCTGGACCAGCCTTTCCATTACAGCGTTGAAGTTATCGTCAAACGCACAACCCACAAAGCTTTCACTGCTGCTTTCTTCATTGGCCTCCGACATCTTTCCGCTGACAATCCATCCAAACTTAGTTTCCAGCAATCTGGGCAAATGCGAAGCCAATTTCAAACTTCCTCTTTCTAACAATTCGGCAAACAATCCTGCTCCGATCAGGAGGTCGATTCGCTCTGGCTTGTTGAAAGCAGGATCTGCCAAAAGTATTCCGGGAGGAATGTTCCACTGGTTCACCTCTACCATTCGACTTGGATAATCCGAAGTGACTCGCGGTAATACTAAGCACTGCAGCGTTGTTTGGAAATTAGACACCCGTGATCTGATTCTCGTAGACACTAAACTGGTTGCCGTGACCGATATCGCACCAATTCCAGACAATGGTTTGGACATTCGCATTCTCTTTAATCTGAGTTGTTGCGCAAGACGTTCTGATATAAAATTGGATTGCGATCCTTGGTCTAATAACGCCCTCGCCGGCATCTCTTCTCCATCCCTACTGCGAATCCACACCAGTGCAGTCGATAACCACACCATATTTCTCGTTCTACCGGAATCCCGGGTGGTAGCATTAATCGTTGCAGTGTTCTCTTCTTCCGGTGATGACTTGTCTAGTTGCATTACGTTCGCTGGTGGCTGGGCCTCTCTTCGTTTGCACAGCAGTGTATGGTGTCTTCCATTGCAATGACTGCACTTGCCAACGTTGCGACAGAACTTCATTTGATGGTTTCCTTTCAAGCAGCAAAAACATAATCTGTTGCTCTTCGCCAACCCTTCACGCTGCAGAATCGTCATACCTTCAAACGTAGAACATTTGCTTATTAGATGGTCTGCTTTGCAAGCTGGACAAACCTTCTTATCATTGAACGCTGCTTGCGCAGAACAAGTGACAGCGTAAGCGTGAGGTGATCTCTGCCACTTCTGGTCTGCGCCACGAATCCGCTGGATCGGTTTTGGAGCTGCCTTTGTCCCAATGACACCGGTATTGTGAAGTGCCGTGCTGTTCAAAATCCGAATTCGTTTTTCACAGAAGTCCATCAATTGGTCATAGCTGTCGGTCGCGTTTTCCACTGCAAATTGTTCCCAAGCCATTAATGTGGTTCTATCAAATTTATATATTACCAATGTCGTAAGTGGTGTGTTCCAGTGCTGAATCGGTTCTTCAAGCCGCTTCATTCCTTGAACCAGTCGTCTGGCTTCGTTGACAATTCTGGTCAGTTCCGTTGACGTTGCACCATTCATCGGCTCCAATTGCACCAAGGCTTTGAAGTACTCCCTTCGAAGTAATTTGTTGTCATCGTATCGCTGCAATAAGGTCTCCCACGTTGGAGCATAGCTCTTCTCTTCCAGTGGCACGTGCTCAAACTGCAATGCAGCTTCTCCCTTCAATGAAGCCAACAGGTACTGAAGTTTGGCCACTTCCGGTAGCTCCGGCACATCATGCACCAACGACATAAACCGGTCCTTATACGTCACCCACTGTGTAATGTTCCCATCAAATGATGGCAGTTCCAGTTTTGGTAAACGCAACTTAACACTCGCGCATGTCGTATTTGCCATCGTACTGTTGGCAATCGGATGGGCACTTTCGTCTCCTCGTTGTAAGTCCATAATGAAACCTTTCACTTTATGATAACCTTTAAAAAAGTCCCTTCTTTCGATCCGCATTTGTGCCTCATCCGCATCCTCATCTTCCAACAGCAACTTTTCTCTGGCCTCCTCGAAAGCCCCCTTTGCTTCTTCTAATGCTTTCAGTTGACTCGCTAATTCAGCTCGATGCTCTGATTCTTTATAATTTGTAATAAACTCCACAAATTCTTCGATCCAAGACCGACGGTCTTTATATACTTTCGTAAGTTTTTTCACTTTACTGTCTGGCGGCATTATTTTTCCTACACAAAAAACCGAAGCCTACTTAACGCGCGCAGTGCACCAAAACGTAATGGCTGATTCTAGTTACGTTGTAATACGGACGATGACCGAACCGACGCCAACTATCGCGCTTCACCAACACAAGTGCAATGGCTGATCCTATCTTCCTTTACTAAGGGCAATGACCAAGGACGACGCCAACTAATGTACGATTATCGCCACGCGCTAAGCTCGTAGTTAATTTCACTGTTCTTCACACGCGCTTCTCGAATACGTTTGTAACAGCGGTTTCACTCAATTGTTCAACATTCCAATTCTTAATTTGTTCACTTGAGTCTTAGATCCTGTAACCCGTTTCACCGATTCACTACTACGCGTAAAGCGATACGGACTCGTGAATTCACTCTTTAACCAACCGAACGATTTTCTACCGAAATAACATAAACGACAAACAAATAATCTTGAACGATTAACTCAATGTTAACTTCTCTTATCCGGTTCGAAGGACCAATGTTCGACAGCTCGCAACTTAGATAATATTTCGGATCGTTCGGGATCACTGATTCGTCCGGGGATTACATTAAGACTAATTTACATTTATTTTCAGGTACTCTATTATACTCACTAACTTATAAACTATGCACTAATACTAACGTAAACTGTAATCCGTAATTCTCTCTTTCCTAATGCACGTGTTGCGTGTTGCCTACGCATAGGCGCAAACAATAGTCGTTGATCTGATAAATGCATTAGAAAATTTAGTGCATACAATTAAACTCATGGAAGAACCATCTTATCTCAGTGATCATAGATTGGTGCTCGAGTTAACTTCCAAGCTTCCCTATAACATACAACTCGATAGAGCCAAGTATGTTACAAAGGAAAAAGTCAGCCTAAGGGATCAAACATTAGACGAATTATGCGAATGGCTTAAACCTTATGCGAAAACCGTAACTGTTATGAGTACGTTACAATCGTTTACTCAAAAGGGACACGTTAATATCCATGAGTCAAAGGGCGAGACTAAATCAAAGCCAAAAAAGCTAGGATCCGATCAACCGGAAACCAGTAAACAAAAGGGAAAATGCTTAATATGCAACAAGCCACATGAAACTATCAAATGTTACGCTTTAGTGAATAAAAATGTCACAGAGCGTCAACAGATAGTTAAAAACAAACGTCTTTGTGCAGGATGTTTAAAATCAAACAATCATGCCATAGAAGCTTGTAGAAGCGCACAAAAGTGTGGTATTAATGGATGTACATCAAAACATCACAAAATGCTTCATCCTTCGGGAACAACTCCAGCAGTTGAACAAGAAGCCGTTAATAACCATCACGAAGTACAAGTGCCGTCTTCGACACATTATCAAGTGTTACCAGTAACATTGATGAACAAAGATAAATCTGTTCAAACATATGCCTTCTTAGATCCGGGTTCATCTCTAACCCTATTAGATGCAAAAATCGCCAGGAAACTCTCTTTAACGGGAGAAAATATTCCACTTCAACTGGTTTGGGCTCAAGGCACAAAGGCACACCATGAAGGAAGCCAGAGCGTAGATTTGAAAATTAGAGGCGCATCAAAAAAGACCTTTAAACTAAAAGATGTTAGAACAATTAAAAATTTAATGTTACCAATACAAACATAAAATTACAATGAATTGTGTCTCAAGTACTCTTATTTGAAAAATTTACCGAATAATGAATTTGACAATGTACAGCCGACAATCGTAATCGGCATAAAACACAATCAATTATTAATGGGGCTAAAGCATCGATATGGAAAACAGGGAGAGTCCATCGCAATGAAAACCAAATTAGGTTGGCTTGTTTACGGAAGGAATTCAGATCAAGAAAATACAAACTTTTCAATGGTCATTCAAGAACAGGAAGACATCCAAAAGATGATGTCTAACTATTTTTCGGTTGAAGATTTTGGTGTAAAACCAATAAAACAACTTCCGGAATCGGAAGAAGAAAAAAGGGCAAAACAAATCCTAGCAAGCACTTTGAAATTCAAAGATGGACGTTATGAAGTTGGTTTGTTATGGAAAAAGGATAATCATCAATTTCCCGCTAGCCTTGCGTCACTATGCACTATGCAATGTCAAGAATCATAAGCTTGGAGAAGAAATTGCAAAGAGATCCAGAACTAAAGGACTGGTGTTACGGACGCGACAAAATTCACAAGCGTACGCGTGAGAAAATTCGATCTATCGTAAGAAAGAAAAAGATTCACTTTCACCAGGCAGGAGGCATGCAAGGTTAATCAATAGTTGGCATTGAAAAATGTCACATGGGTTTTGGATTAGACCAAATTAGATAAGAACATTAGGAAGGTCTGTTCTACGGCAATTAAATCACGCGTTGCGTAGGTCATGCGAAGGAGGTCTAAAACGGAAAAATAGAATAACCTACTCAAGTGCGTTCAACCCAGGGTAAGGAACGCATGTGCAGCACAATGACCTGCTTTCAATAGCATAAACATTTAATTATTTGGATGCAAATAAACTAAAAAGGTTTAGGATAGGGCACCAAAACATACCCTAGCCATGTGTCTATTTAGAATAAACACAAAGGAGGAAAACAATGCGGTCTAGTGCCACCACATTGCGGTAGCAAGTAATAAACACATTACAAGGATCGGCTTGTGCGAGCCTTGATATCTTAAACAATCGATTACCCGAAATAGCTAAAAAAGGGGCATCTTGAAATGCTAATATCGGTAAGGTTCCGACGCGGGTAAACGACATTCTTTTACGAACGAAAGGAATACGAAAATAGCGATAAGCATACGCCCGCGCGTCGTAGCACGTGGCGGGTAATAAAACTGCACTTGAACCCTTATAACAATCCCATCCGGTAACCGCTTGCATCTGGGTAACGTACGCACAGAAGCGGCAAGGAAACACGCGCCTATGTGCTCGGTGCAATTAACTAAACAAGGCCGAATCGGATCGCATTACAGAATCCTAAACTAACATTAGGAGGTAAACTAGGAATTTACCCTTACGTTCTTGAAACTAACACACACTTGCGGCGTGTAGAATAAGAACTAATACTACTACACTTTGTTAGTATATAAGCTGGATAATTTTCAATAAAACTTCACTTGTTATCCGAAATCCGAACTTACGAGTCTTTTTCTGTAAGCGATTCGAGCGGCACTCCACATTAGGAATTGATATTGAGTTTTCAATACACAGCCTACTGTCAGAACTGCTCAATTGCCGATCAACGGAAAAAAGCCTATTAACGGCAAAAGAAACTGGCGCAAGAAGTTTCCAGTTGACTATCCTTCGCGTAGTCAACTTACAGGGAAACACACATGATAAGCTGCGGAGAGCCCACTTTTGGAAATCGCGCAAGCGAATATGAAAGTAGGGAAGGTTGATACGGAAACACCCAATATGTTAGCAAATCGCCCAATATAGATACGAAATCGCGTGCAATTGATATAAAATGTCAGATTGGCGAGGCGGATTGAATGCTGGGTATATACTTGTCGGTTCAAGAGTTGAAAAATGTAAACAAACATTTTAAAAATATTTTTTAATTATATTACGTAGTTGGTGCATTCGAAAATCGTATCAAAATTATTGTTTAATAATATAATTATAATATTATCTCGCTCAAACTGAAATTGCGAACTATAACTGTAAACTGTATTTCAAAAACATGCTAAAATTCAAATTGGAGATTTAAACCAGTGCCTATATACACCCTTGTTCAAAACTGTTCTGTTGAGAAGGCTAAAATTCGTTGGGATATAGAAAAAATTTCATATTGGTCTACATGCGGAGCGTCTACAGTTTTACGGATTAACCTTTGGCAAATTTTGTGTGCTTTGTGGATATTTACAAAATAGCATAACGTACGTTAGTTTTTGGTGTATACAATCATGCCCCTGAAGGTATGTATACGTTTAAAATAGTTCAATAGTTCATTTAAAATAGTGTAAAAGTTTAAAATTTCCGTGCCTTTTCATGTCTTGCAGGCGCTTGAGTACGAAAGGAGTAATTTCTTTGCCGATGAATTTTTGCTTCAAGAACGTACCGTGTAAGAGTAAAGTAGGTTACAATCGAGCAAAGTACTGAGACAAACTAACTTAACTAAAATCGGCAATTTTTCATTTATATAAGCAAACATGAGCTCTAGCCAAAGCTCTGAACTACCTCAAAGTGCAAACGGGGCAGTGCAGGCACTTCGACGTCGAAAGACTACGAGCAACGAAGATAGAGAGCGCGTGGTAACGGCGTATGAAAATGGAGCAACTCGTGCTGCCATTAGCCAAATACTGAATATAAAACTAGCGACAGTTTACGGTATTGTCAAAAAATGTCAAACAGCATTTCAGGTCGAAGCCAAGAACCGTGGTGGCAACGGGCAGAAAATATTAGCGCAGCAAGCCATAAGCGATATTCAATGCTGGATCAACGACGATTGTACGGTGACGCTAAAATCACTCGCACAAAAATTGTTGCAGGAACACAGTGTGCGAGTTTCCACTACCACCATAGCGAGGGAAATAAAAGGCTTCAACTACCCCTTGAAGATGGTGAAGCTAATACCGGAGCGGCGTAACGCACCGACGACCATCGAGGATCGGTAAATGTACGCCACACAATTTTATGGCGTGGCGCGCGAAGTTGGATTTAATGTCAGCATGCGCACGCTTAAAGAACGATCTCGGAAAGGTACGCCGGCCACCGCCAACGTACCACAAACTACGTAATTTAATTAAAAATTGTTTTAAAATATTTGTTTACATTTTTCAACTCTCGAACCGACAAGTATATACCCAGCATTCAAACCGCCTCGCCAATCTGACATTTTATATCAATTGCACGCGATTTCGTATCTATATTGGGCGATTTGCTAACATATTGGGTGTTTCCGTATCAACCTTCCCTACTTTCATATTCGCTTGCGCGATTTCCAAAAGTGGGCTCTCCGCAGCTTATCATGTGTGTTTCCCTGTAATACGGCGGACCGTCAGTAACAAATGGTGGCTCAAGAGAGGAGTTTGCAAGCTTGCGCATAATTGCATCCTCTGTGATCGAACTCACAAAAGTACGGTGTGCTGTCGCCAAAAGAACAGCAATATAAGTTCTGTGACTAGTGACTAGTGAAGACGGTTAAAAGTGGTTAAGCGTCAATACAAAAGCAGAACTTTCAGTGAAAAAAGAAAACCCAGCAAATTAAATGTGTACTCCCTACGACAACATCGCGCAAGAGGAGGAATTTCCGGTGGACCCTGTTATAACCCGACCGACGAGGAAAACTGGGACGAGCGAGACCCGCTCCCAGTATACAATTGGTCAGTAATAGTCACGATCGAGGAACCATCACCAATAGAAGATTGGGAAGCCAATCTATCTCCGTACGATACGCCGCAGGAAGAATTCGAAGCCAGGCTGCCATTCATCCCCGACTGGGAGAACACCGAAGATCTGATCTTGGAAATAGGATTGGAAATATTGCGGGCCTTTCAACAAGGTCAGACAATAAGCGAAGCCGTTTTGGACGAATTCGAGGGGGTAGTCCGTGAATTCCGAGATATTCGGATTTTACCGAGAAGGGCATACCCTATTTTGTCTGATCTGTTGTATGAAGTAATAAAAGAACATTAAATGAAGTTTTGGTGAATGTGTATAGAAGAACTGAAAGAAACATTTACGAAAGAAAAAACTTTGAAAGAAACTTAATAGTGAGTCATCCGAAAACAACGTTCGTAAGGAATCATTGTTTGTGCTTCGCCAATAAGAGTCCAGTCGGTGCTTTAGGAAAGAAATTCAGACCAAGGAATCGGGTAAGTGAAATTATATTCTTATAAGCAAGGCTGGAAATCTCTGATTCGTCCAAAATGCCTTATCCGTTTGTTTTGAATGTTAAGGGCAGTTGCCGACTCTGCACAGCGGAGGATACCGCTGAGGAGAGTATGATTGCTTGCACAGAGTGTGACCGATGGTTTCACTTGAAATGTGCTAGCTGCACTTTTGCAGCGGAGTGCTGGTTATGCCGCAAATGCCAACAGATTAAGTATGAACTTAAGCGGCAAAAGGACGAGCTTAAAGCTTCTCTAGAAAGAGAGGCTAAGAATAAGGAGGAAATAAAAGCCCTTCAAGAATTAGAAGCGAAAAATAGGGATGATATCAGGGCCTTAACAGAAGGCGCAAATAAGGTTGAAATAGCCGAACAGGAATCAACCGAAGTAGAAGGAATTCCAGTAAAGGAACAATCCTTTGAGAAAATGATTTCTCAATTAATAGTTAGCCAACAACAGCAAACGAAGGAGTTCGTTAAACTGATGGCAACTAATAATGGAGAATCCGCCAAAATGGGGGTCCTGATCAGAAGACAGGCCCTAATGCAACTACCTAGATTTGATGGCAGTCCTAAACTATGGCCAAATTAAAAAAAAAAAAAAAAAACAATGGAAGCCGAAAATGTACCAGAGATTATAAAACGTTTGGATGAACTTTTCGGAAGACCCGATTTGGTATATTTGGAGCTACTGAGTGATCTCCAAAAATTACAAAAAGATTCAAGAAACATAATCTCGGACATGACTAGTGCACTGGAAAACATCATCAAAAATGTTATTCTAATGGGGCAACCGATATATCTAAATGACCATAGACTAGTGATGGATTTAACGGCCAAGTTACCGCATCACATTCAAGTGAAAAGAGCGGAACACATGGTGGCCGCTTCATCGCCACTAGCTGTTCAAAATTTAGAGGAACTATGTCAGTGGCTGAAACCATACGCCAAGACGGCGGAAATGATGAACACAATTTCAATCCATACCCAAAAGGGAAATATCCATTTGCATGAACAGGGAAAGTCAGGAAGACAAGCCACGAATTACAGGGAAAAGCAATTAACGCAGACAAACAAGGGTTGTCTGATATGTAATAAACCGCATGCGACGGTTAAATGCTACGCATTGGTGAAACAAACTCCTCCTGAGCGAGTAAAGACTGCAATTGGTAAACAGCTGTGTTTTGGGTGTTTGAACTCAAACAAACACAGCATGAAGGATTGCAAGATCGCAAAACCGTGCGGAATAGCAGGCTGTTCGGATAAACATAATAAGATGCTTCACGTAAAGCAAGTCGTTCCGATACAACCCGAACAGATAAACAGCCACCACGATGTGGAAGTAACATGGACAACTCATTATCAGACCTTACCGGTCAAGTTGATAAATGGGGATAAGACTATTCAGACTTATGCGTTCTTGGACCCGGGATCATCGCTGACAATGGGGCAGATCACGGCTTAAGCTTTTTTTTTGTATGCGTTTTGACGTTTCGAGGCTTATCCGCTGTCAGTTCCCCATACAAATCGGCAGCCAAGTTCAGCCTAGGAAATATGGATTAGAAAGTTTTCCTAATGAAAACTGCTCGATAAGCTCGATCAGCTGCTCGACAAATATGTAAATAAACCAATTTGCAAGCAGTTAAAAACAGGGTAAGGCCATGTTACCCATATGCTGAAAATGTAAACGAATCAACAAATATCCATAAATGCACATAAATTTAACACGTTTCAACATGTAATGTGTTGTTAAAATTAATTAATTTAAATTAATATTCTTTTTCGTTAGAACGGCCGGGCCATATTGACTTATTTTTTACCACGTAGCCGGATAGTCATTCCTTGCGACGGGGGTTTGGTAAGAATAGGATTTGAAATATGGATCTGAATGGTAAACGCAACGGTGTTAAATGTATTAAAACGGTATTAAACGACACATGATATAAACTGTGCTTTCAAACTACGAACCATTGCGCTACTGTTTTCTGCTACGTATATTTCAGAGGTGTTCTTATTCTTTATCATACAAGAACAGCATCCAACCTAACCTTTTGTGCATCATGCAGTACTTTACTTTGATTAATACCGTTGCGTTTACCATTCAGATCCAGATTTCAAACTAAAATTTATTTTCCTCATATTTTGGTTCAGTAAAAAATACCTTATGTTGTCCTTAATGATACAACCCGGTACCTTTTCACTGCTCGATATCTGCTCGATTATCTGACAGATGCCGGCTTACAGCTTAAGCTTTCTAACTTAAACCGTGATGTGCCCCAATGATAGAAGCAAAGGTTGTTAGTCTATTGAATTTAGAAGGGCTGAACATACCGCTTCAACTTACTTGGGCACAAGGTATAAAAGCGGTCCAAGAAACCAGTCAGCAGGTCCAGTTGGTTATCAAAGGCGCTACAAAAAAGGGTTATCGTTTAAAGGATGTAAGAACAATCAAAGAATTGAAATTACCCCTACAATCGTTACATTATGGCGAAATAAGTGAAAGATACCCATATTTGAGAGGACTACCGATAGAAAGTTGTAATAACGTACGTCCTACGATCCTGATAAGATTGAATAATAACCATTTATTAATGGGTCTTAAGCATAGACCAGGTAAACCGGGGGAACCGATTGGTATGAAAACCAGACTAGGCTGGTTAATCTTCGGAAAATTGAGCAACGAGGGAACAAAGAATGATCACACCATGATAATCCAAGAGGAGGATAACATGCGTGAAATGATGCAGAAATACTTCTCGGTAGAAGATTTCGGAGTAAAACCAGTTGCACAATTGCCAGAATCCGAAGAAGAAAAACGAGCAAAAACCATCTTAAAAAATACCTTGACTTTTAAAGATGGACGATATGAGGTTGGTTTGTTGTGGAGAAAAGATAACCACGTGTTTCCATGAAGTCTGGACAACGCCATGTCAAGACTAAAGGGACTGGAAAATAAGTTGGAAAAGGATCCAGCCTTAAAAGAATGGGCAATAACTACGTTTAAAAGCTACGTAGAAAAGGGTTACGCCAGAAAACTCGAACCTGTGGAGATAATAAAAAATGTCTCACCATTGTTTTACCTGCCTCATTTCATTGTTGTCAACCGCAACCGCCGCCGCCGCAACCGCAATAAGCAACCGCCGAAGCCGCGGTTAGTTTTTGATGCGGCAGCAAAAATAATGTTGGCAGTAAATAAATGTTCCACCAAGTGAGGATTCGTAAGGAAGATCAGAACGCTCAGCGTTTCATATGGCGTAATTGCGAAAACCGATACCCGGATATGTATGTCATGCAAGTAATGACATTCGGGTCGACATGCTCGCCATCATGCGCGCAAGCGGCTCAAAATGCAAACGCTGAACGATTAAAACAAAAGTATCCGACGGCATTAATACCAATAATAAATCAACACTACGTCGATGATTACGACGACAGTTTTAATTCGCTCGATACAGCAAAAGAGACTGTCCAACAAGTAATTCAAGCGTACGACGAGGGTGGATTTTTTATCACCAAATTCTGTTCAAATAGCAAGGAATTAATTGCATCCGTACCAACAAATAGAGTTGACACGGAAGCTATTAAGATGTTAGATGACTAAGAAGGGGATTCACCCCAGATCTTGGGGGTTTACTGAAATACGGCCAAGGATAAGTTGGGATTTCGCTTTAAATTAACGGCGCTTCCACAAGAGGTTTTAACCAGATTGAGGCCTCCTACAAAAAGGGAAGTATTGTCCTTCATCATGAGCGCATTCGACCCACTTGGATTGATATCACACATAACGATTCACGGGAAAATATTGATACAAAAGCTACACAAAGAAACAAGCGAATGGGATGTTCCATTATCGCAAAAATTATTCGAAACATGGAACTCATACCTTGAGAGTATCGAACAATTGAACCACGTTAGAATTCCAAGATGGATCTTAAACACGCCAGGATCAGAAATTGAATTGCATGTTTTCGTTGACGCCTCCGAATTGGTCTTCGCAACCGTAATTTATGCAAGAAGCAAGGGAACATGCGGAAAACCGCATGTAGAACTTCTTGTAGCAAAAGCCAGAGTGGCTCCAATAAAAAAGCTATCAATTCCTCGTTTAGAATTGCAAGCTGCATTATTGGGAGTAAGACTCCTGGATACGATTAAGAAGGAAACAAGATTGACGGTTACCAGATCAATCTTGTGGAGTGACTCAAAAACGGTATTAGCTTGGATTAACTCCTCACACCGTAAATACAAGCAGTTTGTTGCTCATCGCATAGGAGAAATCCTAGAAACAACAACCATCGATCAATGGCGGTGGGTACCAACGGGTCAAAACCCGGCTGATGAGGCAACAAAAAAAGTAGCGAAAACACCAAAATGGTTTACAGGTCCCGACTTCCTTTTGGCACCCGAAATAGAGTGGCCCCAATCGGTCATTACGGAAACTATCGAAGAGTCGAATTCCGTAAATTTGCATCAGGATGGCGAAAATTACATCCAAGAGATGAAATTCTCCAACTGGTGGAGATTAATATCCCGAATATGCATAATGATGAAAATCATTGAATATGGGCTCAAACGCGAAACATTTAGTAAGCGCTATACGGTTGAAGACCGTAAAAGAGCCGAAAATATTCTATATAGAAAGGCGCAAAGAGACGTCTATCCGGATGAAATTAGCGATCTAAAGCAAAACAAAGAGCTGACCACGATAGGCCCGCTGTCAAAACTCACACCCATGTTAGACGAGAATGGGGTGATGCGTTTCAGGAGTAGATTAGAATATGTCGAACAGTTGCCTAAACCGGCCAGAGTACCAGTTATATTGCCCAAGCACCACCACATTACTTATCTGATCGTACAATGGTATCACGAAATGTACAATCACCAATCCGACAAAATTGTCCTAGCTAGCTTGCAACAAAGATATTTCATAATTCGATTAAATACAACCTTCCGTTATGTAAAGGCTAGATGCCAATATTGTAAAAACGCTAGGGCTAAACCGGTACCACCGGTAATAATGGCACCATTACTGGAAAGTCGAACGGACGCATACGTCTACCCATTTACACATACGGGTATTGATTATTTTGGACCTTTCGATGTAACGGTTAAACGATCGGTCGAAAAACGGTGGGGGGTCATATTTACGTGTATGACGACACGTGCGAGCCATATAGAATTGGCAGAAAAAATGGATACGGACTTCTTCCTACTCTGTTTTATGAACTTTCAAGGAAGAAGAGGAGCCGTGTCGCACGTCTACAGCGACAACGGAACTAACTTCGTTGGAGCGAACAATGAGTTGCTAAAACTGGTAAAACAAATAAACTCGGTAAAAAGAAAGCGGAAGAGCAATGAAGCTAAACATTGCATGACATTTCAACCCGCCAGTAGCACCGCATTTCGGCGGTTCATGGGAAAGACTAATTCGCATTATAAAATCAAATCTAAAGGAAATGATACACAGCCGGCAGCATCGTCCGCCTCCAGTAGAAGCATTAAGAGGATCCAGTAGAAGCATTAATACACGCGGAATTTATTTTAAATTCGCGACCTCTAACCCATATTCCGCTCAATCAGGAAGATGACGAACCGCTAACACCGTTCCACATCCTTATAGGAAGAGCAGGTAATTATTCTGTAGCAACAGAATTCCAAACGCAAAATCTGGAACGAAAGTTGTGGCGACTGTCGTTATACTACGCCAGGGTATTTTGGGAAAAATGGAAAAAACAATACCTCCCATTAATCGCTCAACGTCCAAAATGGAACCAACGATCGGAACCCATTAAAATAGACGATATCGTCATCATAACTGATTCAACCAACAAAATAGGAGCATGGTTAAAGGGGCGTGTAGTAGAACTCCATAAAGGCAAGGACGGTGAAATCAGATCAGCAAAGATAAAAACCTTGCAGGGCACATACTGTCGCCCAGTTACTGGCATAGCCGTGTTGGATGTCTATAACAAGCAAGACGAAAAAACACAGGCACTCGATAAAAAACCGATTGATGAACAATCAGTTAAAGAAAATCCGGTTGAACGTGACTTCCTGGGTATTATTCAAGAAGGAAACCCCAATAGGAAGATGGATAGCATACCTGTAAGAAGAAAAGAGAAAAAAGGGTAAGACCTTGTAATTGGGGATCAGAAAACTTACAGACAAGAACAAAATATGTTACTGCCATCACCCCATATAACAAACAAGTACAAGAGAAGAATAACAATTCTAAAATATTATCATTAAATACGTGGAGCATTTTAATAATATGTCTTCTCTTTGCAGCCCAAGCATTTGGTAGTCCAATCAATGGTTTAATCGCGTACGATTGCGCGAATGATAATATAAACATTACTAGCTATTCGTTGATGAAAGTAGCTTCTTGCATGCCACAAACGAAAAACGTAACTACGGTCGAAACAAAGATTCAGGTATTACAACGTAGCCCAAAAACATTAACTCACGTTCGTCAATGTAAGGTAATAATTAAACGCTCGATTAAACACTGCGGGGCCTGGTCGCACACCTCTGAATATGAAAATGGATTTGCGTATATAGTAACGGTATTTACTCCAAACGAATGTCAACACGCTCAAACAGTAGGAGAAATCTCGCTCTCTCACAATTATAAGATTAGGGAACTACGTCGCAACCATACCACCAGGGGACAGGCGTTAATCATCGGCAGCGTCTCAGGGTCATCATGCGAAGGGGGCGTCTATTCAACACCATCCTACACGTGGACGAAGGCGTTTTTTTTTTTTTTTTTTTACATCATGGAAAATCTTCAAAAGATACGGGCGACACCGCATGCCGGATTTTTACCGACTAAAAAACCATGATGTGCGCAACCTGCATCTCCCCCATGTTTAGCCGCGTGGCTTTCTGAGGGATGAGGTCTGGCCCTTATAATCGAGCATTAACGCATGCGACCCTTACGTACACTTGTAGCCATTTTTTTGGACTCCGAAAAAGAAGCTGCTCACCGATTTTGCTGGAAGGGTGCTGACTGCACCGCACTGCTAAATTATGCTGCAGCTTTAGCGACCGGATGTCGTGGCGGCAGTGACAGCCGCCTCCTCGTCGGCCGACATGGAGTGTCGTCTCGACTGGTCGCTGTTGTCACTATCAGGCTCTACGAATGGCAAGTCCGCTGGACCAGGTGGAGAGATATCCTCGTCCTGTTGCTGCTGTTGTTGTTGCCGCATCTCACGAACACGTTGTCGGTACCGTCGCATTCGCTCTCTAACCAGGAATCTTCTGACAAGAATCAGCAAAGGCGGTGGTGTTGCAGGAGGGGCATTACGCTGCCTCTCCTCCCTGGCCAGAGCGCGAGCATGTCGACGTGCCTCGTTCCGCCGCTGGTTGCGTGCAGCCAATACTGGACGAAGGCGTTGGTGTACTACGAATACGAGATCAGCATGTACGACTACGTGACAACAGCAGACATCGAGGAAGATCAAGTGACGCTTCGAAATGGGATCGTGTGCACGTACAGTGTCGGTTGGTGTTTGGATGCGGAACACGGCTATCTCACTTGGGAGATAGATCACCAAAAGTTGTGCGAGAGAACCGACTTCGACATCATCTGCGAAGGTACGGTCAACAAAACGTTCGACACCAACGGAGGCGATCGCGCAAATACCGTGTATACCTTGCTAACGCACGAACAAATGTTTTCAATCAGAGCACGAGACGTAAAGCAGATCTGCGGCTTCGACAGTTTCGATACGGATCATCCAAGAATCTTTATTCTTGAATCAAACGGTTATCAATCGCCGTTTAAACGCAAAGCGGTAAATGGGAGAAACCTGGATCTCTTTACCTACTTCAACTCCAAAATAACGTTAGTGGAAAGCTATCTCGGCCAAAAACTAAATGATGAGTATACCACAGTAATGACCGAAATATGTAAGGTGGACAAGGCGCTGATGGAAACGAAGCTAACTCTAGCGCGCCTGAACCCTCATGAATTTGCCGCAAATCTAATAAAACGACCAGGGCATACAGCAGTAGTTGCAGCGGAAGTGCTATACATCCTCGAATGCAAGCCAGTTTTCGTCACTTATGAAAAGAGGGATGAATGTTATCAAGAGATACCAGTAAAATACAACAACCAATCGATGTTCATTGCTCCGGTAACCAGAATGTTGCAACTTCGAGGTACTCAAATAGCCTGCACTCCGCTCCTGCCCGCTAAATTCAACATTGGCGGTAGATGGTATACGACAGATCAGAGACTGAGGGAAACGACACCGCCGCAGGAGATAACGACGGACGTCGTGACAAGCTGGTCGTACACTCCCTTACCAAGCCTAATGGAAAGTGGTGTGTATGATTATGAAAATCTACAGCGAATGAAGGACACGGTGTACGAGCAAAGTAATAAAAGGGTCGCTTCATCAGTCGTACACAAAATAATATCCGGTCAACACCCCAATCTCCAAGGCTTCTCTTTCGAAGCACTAGTATCCGAGAACATAGTCCACAACGCCCTCGAGAAGTACTGGTCTAAATTCCTATCATGGTCAACATGGCTGGGCAACGTTACCTCAACGGCACTTGGGATCTACATTATCGTTAGAACTCTCAAATTCATCATTGACACCATAATACATGGCAGAATACTGTACGACATCTATGGCTTTGGCTGGCAACTCCTAGCTTCATTTTGGGATTCGCTCACGAATCTGCTATCGCATCGAAACCACATGACAATGGGCCAGAACGCATACACTCAACCCGAAGCAGATATAATGTTAGAACCACACGATGACCAACCACCAGCACCTCGTCTTCCAAACACCAGAACCAATCTATACCCCAACACAGCGAACGAAATGCAGAAATTGCGAATTCAACATACCGACTTCAGTTCATCGTGATTCTACAAGCTTCATCCACATCGGCCCATTCTTCAGTCATCAATGGTTGAAATCAAGCTAGGATCAGTTCAATGAGACAGAAATCAATTGATAATAGGATCGCGTTAGTTTGTAAAACTGATTGTTTTACTAGGGGTGGAATGTTGCGAACGCGACCAAAAGGAATCAAAAATATGAAACATTAAATATTTTAAACCAATCGTTTTCTGCGACCTTAGGTTTAGGTAACAAACGCGAGCATAACGGAAAGATCGAAAAAAGGGAATTTGAAATAGCTACGCCAACATAAACTTGTTGACATCCTAGAAAAGCCATGTGTGTAATCTCAGCTTTCAGGTCAAAATAATGTTCTACCAAAAAGGGCGTAAGCGCAATAACATATCGGTGCATCTCAAGGACCATATGTATAACATTAACCCAAATCCTTACCCGCTTCATACGTTACGTAAGATGATCATAGTTTCGGGCAAAATCATAAAACGTCCAAAAAGGACGAAGCACTTGACAATCGAACTAAACACATTACCCGGCAATAGGCAAAGGCAGCATAACTGCATACGGTCAAACTATAACCGAGGAAAGTAAAACAAGAAAAGGGTACACAACTTAAGTGGTACCACATGTACCGAAATGCGTGTGAGATATTGGTACAGCCTTAGAATGCCTACCCAGAACTCATGTAAACATATGCCTGGATAAGGAATCTAGGACAACGTTATCCACAAGCAAACTATCTCTTTCTTATTACCCTTCTCGCTCTTACCTTCATTTTCTACAGCTAATTTTTGGTATATAAGAAACAAAAATTTTCAATAAACTTCACTTGCAATCTAACCGGCTTCGAGTCATTAGTTGAGTTGGTAGTCAATTGAACGGAGGTCCGCCGCTAGAAACTTCTTTCGAACTATTCGGAAAAAAGGCTACCCGGGTATCAAAATATGGCCATTTAAACTGCTTGATTCGCTTCCACTGCTGGAATCGGAAAACCCTATGTGCCTCTCGCGCGCCCGTATTCAAAAACGTATCGCGACCTCTCGTTCTGTTTTCGAATTTTTGAGCTTTGTTCGAGCCTGGCTGTGGGTCGATAGCTTCTGGTTTTCTTTCTTCTTCGAAGGACCAATCTTTTCACTTTGGAGGTTGACACTAGACTCAATTTATTTGTCACATTTCACATACAGTTCCCCGCTTCTGTCAATAGTGATGGGCATTGTGTTTTTCCCTTCCGTTCCGGATGGGAACGGAACAAGCTTTTTCATGGTTTTTAAGTAGGCGGAGCTGTAGCACCGCTCTATAATATAGTGTAAGACGTGTAACAGTGTGTGTCATGTCGCATAAGCATATGCTTCGCTGCATGGCAAACACGACGACACACGAACAACACCGAAGAGGACGACAAAAACACGATCCTTCACTGCACACTGGATTAGGGTGCGCGTACGATGCGGCAAACAGCGCAAGAAGAAAAAACGATCCTTCACTGCACACAGGATTACAGTGTGCGCACGGCGAATGACGCAGCACAAAAGAAGCACAAAAGGAAGACGAAAACACTATCCTGTACCAACGCGTACAATATGTTTGACACTATTTGTCACCAAAATACACGCATAAACATTCACACACCAAACACAACACCAACTGAATTAATCGTCGTGTGAAAAGGGGAAGAAGTTTCCACAACATGCACCGAAAGCTTTTTCCCTCACTACATTTCAATGCGCTTGCCGAAGCAAGCACGGAGTGAAGGGAAAAAACTAACACCACACGTTAATGGCATGAAAAGGCACATCAACTCTACATAAATCACAACACTGGTCAGCATATTGCACTGCACAAAGCAATCGCGCATACTTGCAAACTTCCGCGCATCATTCACGCACAAACAAATATAAAATTTGCTAAGTCCCACAACACGTCCACCCTGGACTTAGCGCACAGCAAACTGAGCTCGTCACAGTGTGGGATGAACGCTAGAGTAAGGACGCAGGATAACAATGTAGGTCAGAACGAGATGGAAACAATTCTAGCTTCAACAAACTCTGTCGGCTCACACACACAATCAAGGGTTTCATGCTTTTTTTTGGGTTTCGCCGTCGTTTTCCATGTTCTTCTTGATCTTTTACCGTAATTCTCTCAAATTTGAGAGAATTTTACCGTAATTCTCTCAAATTTGAGGTCTCTTTGTCTGCCGGGAAAGAAATATCCACTGAGCAATCGACAGTGGCCAAAACAAACCAGACAATTTGGAACAATTTCTTCGGCCACTCGTGGACGAATTAAACTCGTTGCATTCAACAGGGATGCAGTTTGGTGATAAGATAGTTTCTGTGTGTGTTTAAATTAGTATGAATTACTTAGTTAAGAAGTGCCATAAAAACCCTTTAGATTTAATTTGTATGAATATTATTTGAACTCCATCGATACTTGACAACACTAGAAGCTAATAGTATAAACATAACGGAATTTTAGAACATGAACTGTGGTAATGGGTTAGGAATTTTTGCCGATCGAATAAACATTGTAAAAGCGTAAGCCAAACCGCGTACAAGCAATCCCGAGATATCACAAGTTTCCTCGGATCACAACTGGTGTAATTTCTACAGTGTGTGTGAAGGCTTTCATCACCGATTCGCCAGCACGGGCAATGATCATGTCGGTTTTAGGATACCAGGGTAGGCACGGATGCACGAAGTGCACCATTGTTGGAGAGCGTGTAGAGGCACTTCGTAAGGTAATTTTTAATTATGAAGCTGCACCGCCTCGAACAGATGCTAGTTTTCGTGCAAGAGACGACAGAGAGCATCATAAGCCAAACCGTTCTCCCTTGGAAGAAGTGAACGGTTTGGATATGATAAAATGTTTTCCGGTTGCTGATCGGTGCCACCTTATTGATTTGGGCGGCACTCGTAAATTTTTAGTTGGCCTTGAAGATCATAAAATGGCATCTTTTGATCGGTGGACTAATGATCAAAAAGAAAATATTTCTCACTTTTTAATAAAAACCAAACTTCCTTCTGAAATACATAGTCCATTTCGAGCCCTTAAAACTCTACAATATTGGAAAGCAACCGAATTTAGATCTTTTGCTCATTACGTTAGCCCTGTAGTATACAATGATTTCATGCACCCTGCCGGATTTAAGCATTATTTACTTTATTTTTGTAGTATAACTATTTATTCATCTTCGACATATCAACATCTGTTTACTCTTGCACACAGAATGCTTCACAAATTTGTTTTAGAATTCCCTACTTTTTATGGTCGCACCCATATGACTAGTAACATTCACAATCTTCTCCACGTGCATGACGACGTTGAGGCGCTTGGTGAATTAGATAATTTCTCGGCATACGATTTTGAAAACTTTTTACAATTCCTTAAGCGGTGTGTTAGAAAAGGCTCCAAATGTTTAGAACAAGTAGCTGGTAGATCAAAATTATTTGCTTCCATTAATGTAGCTGTTAGTCCAAGTAGAAAAGTATATCCTTGTGTAACTACGGATGGTTGTGGTTTGCATATAACAGCTAGTTTTCTTTTAAAGCCTGTTTTTAATTATCAATGGATACTAAGAAGAGAAATTAATATAGTAAAATGTTTAAGAGCCGAACTAACCCCGCAAAATACTTTCATCATTCATGGGATTCAGTACAATAATAAAGTAGATTATTTCCATGTAAATACAATAGACGATTGCTCCTATACATTTAAAATCTAGCGAAGTTAACATTTACAAATTGAACTCCTATACGCCATCCAGAGTAATCAGACTAACCATGCATTCAATTAAATGTAAATTAGTAGCCGTCAATCTTTGTTAGGATAGCAAACCCTGCAATGTATTAGATCATGGACTCTACTGTACTTCTTTATACATATACATATTTAAGCAACAATAAAGTAATAAAGTAATTCATTCCGATTAGTACAAGTAAAGCGGAAACACGAGCTTCTGTTTAAACTGCATAACTTTAGGTTATGGGCGCAGATCTCGTCTCGGAAAGATTGTGTTGAATAAGCCTTTGTTTGAAATAAGAAAAATGACGGATCGGGAAATGGAGCTGTTTCGAATTCCTTTGTTTGATGGGACGAATTTTTCATCGTGGAAGTTCCGGATGCTTACCGTGCTGGAGGAGCACGATTTGCAGGAATGTGTGCAACAGGAGATGGAAGAGGTCGAGGAGCTGTGTATCAAGGTGAATGACAGCGAAGCCATCAAGAAGCAGAAGAACATCGAAATTGAAAAGCGGAAGAAAAAGGACCGCAGATGCAAATCGATACTGATTTCCCGCATAAATGACACCCAGCTCGAATATGTGCAGAATCATCCAACTCCAAAGGCGATTTGGACAGCTCTACACAAGGTTTTCGAGCGAAAAAGTGTTGCGAATCGTCTACATGCGAAGAGAAAACTGTTTTATTTGCGGCACGATAGCAGTACTAAGTTACAGGATCATTTTTTGTTATTTGATCGGATTGTGCGCGAATATAGAGCAACAGGAGCGCAGATAGACGATATCGACGTGGTGTGCCATTTACTGATGACGATGGGGCCGAAATATTCAACATTAGTGACGGCTTTAGAAACAATGTCGGAGGACAACCTAACTCTAGAGTTTGCCAAATGTAGGCTGCTCGACGAAGAGATCAAGTTGGCAGGAAAAGACATTAGTGTGAGTGTCACTAAACGAGAGCCGCGTGAGCCTGCTGCGTTCGTAGGAAAACCGATCAAAAGGAAGAATCTGAAATGTTTGTCTTTTAATCGAATTGGTCATAAAGCGTCCGAGTGTCCAGATCGCGAGAAAAAGAAGAAAACGACGAATGCTCATGCAACGGAAAATAACATTGGTGGCATATGTTTCATAGCAGGAAATGATTGCAACGAGAAGAAGATTGTTTGGTTGGCAGATTCCGGTGCGTCGGATCATATAAAATACGATAGGAGTCTTTTCGTTGAATTGAAACCTTTGAAACAACCAATACATATTGCTGTTGCGCTAAATGGACAATCCACCATTGCGAAACATTATGGTACAGTAAAACTGATGGCGGCGATTGGAAACAAAATGAGCGAGTGCACGTTGCAGGATGTGTTGTACGCTCCTGATTTGCGCTTCAATTTGTTTTCTATTAGAAAGGTGGACATGACCGGGATGAAGACAGTTTTCGAGAACAACTCAGTTTAAATCATCAACAACAATAAAGTGGTCGCTTGTGGCCAGAGATGCGGAATGCAATATGAGATGGACTTCTATTTGATGAATAACAAAAGGAGTGTTATGTATTCATGCGGTAAGATTCTTAGATGTCACGAATTATTGCACCAGCGCTACGGTCATCTCAGTGAAAAGAATCTGCAAAAAGTCCTGGAAAAGAATATGGTAAGAGGATTGGAAAAGGGTTTCAATAATGATAAATCCGAAATCATTTTTGAATCTTGTGTAGAAGCGAAGCAAACAAGAAAGCCATTTGGCGAACGTACAGAAAAACGTGCGTAGCGCGCATTAGAAGTTGTACACAGCGACGTTTGTGGTTCCGTGGCACAAGATGGTCACGATGGCAGTCGGTATTTCGTTAGTTTTATTGACGACTGGAGCAGATTCACGATTGTGTACCCCAAGCGATCAAAGGGTGAAGTGTTCGAATATGAAGCAACAGTAACCACATAGTTCCGTGTTGGCATTTCGCGATTGGTGTGTGATAATGGCGGGGAATATCGCAGTAGTGAATTCGTCACATTCTGCAAAGCGAAGGGCATTATGATGCAGTGTACCATTCCATACACACCCGAACTAAATGGCATATCCGAGCGGATGAACCGCACTATGATAGAAAAGGCCAAGTCGATGCTGTTCACCTCAGGAATTAAAAAAGTTTTTTGGTGTGAGGCAGTGGAAACTGCAGCTTACATTACAAACCGAAGCCCGGCAAGAGCGATCACCGAAGATAAAACGCCGTTTGAGTTTTGGGAAGGTAGAAAACCGGACGTTTGGATTATGAATGATTGGGGAAGTCCTGCATATGTTCATATTCCCAAGGAACAACGAAAGAAGCTAGATCCAAAAGCTTGGAAAGGAATTTTCCTTGGGTACTGCGGCAACGGCTACAGAATTTGGAACCCGAATTCTGGCAATGTTATTGGAGCTCGCGATGTCATCGTTGACGAAACCAGTTGTGCAAACAGGGTCGGAGAGCACAAGATCAAACAATACTCCACAGAACCAATGAAAGACGTTTTCCGAATAAGACGTTTTGCTGAATCTGACAGTGAATCGGATGAAGGAAGCCTAGCGGAGGCCGACGAAGAATCTGGAGTTCTACCAAAAGTCGATTTGAACGAGACTGTGGAAGAGTATTTGGCCTGTGCAGAAAACGATGTAGCAGGCCATAACTCAGCAGGGGTTAATCAGCAAGCCGCCCCTGGAACAGAGCGCAGTACTCGGAAGCGTGTTCCTCCTTTATGGCATAAAGATTACGATGTGGATGCAAATTTTGCTTTGAATGCTCTGTCCTACGTGGAGGATATGCCGAAATCGCTGTCCGAGCTGAACGAACGAGATGACGGAATGTTGTGGCAGCGAGCGTTGCAGGAAGAGATTGATTCTTTGGAGAAGAATAATATTTGGACCCTGACAAAGCTACCAGAAGGACGAAACATTGTATCATGTAAATGGGTTTTAAAATGAAACCTGGTGACGACGGGAAACAACCTAGATACAAAGCCAGGTTAGTTGCTAGAGGATTCAGTCAAAGCAAGGTTTTGATTATACAGAAACATATTCACCGGTGGCTCATCTGGATAGTATTCGTATGGTTCTTGCTCTAGCAAATCGCAACGACATGTATATAGGGCAAATGGACGTTAAAACTGCATTTCTAAATGGCAAGTTAACAGAGGAGATATACATGCAACAGCCAAAAGGGTTTGAAAAAGGTGAAGGTTTAGTATGCCGTCTGAATCGCTCTTTTTACGGATTAAAACAAGCGTCGCGAAAATGGAACGAACGATTTGATGAGTTTGTACATAGACTTGGTTTCATTAGAAGCGTAAATGATCCTTGTTTGTATACAAGTGGCACTGGCAAAATACTGGTGATCATTCTCATCTACGTAGATGATATCTTGTTAAGGACGCTTGCGAACAGCCGACCGGAGCAGACGTGTTCACACTTTGCTCTCGCCTTGGTATTGGAGTTCTACAAAGCTTTTTCTACCTTTGGCGTGCCTCTGGTAGAAATTAGTGGAGTGCTCACAGCAGGTGTTACATCAGCGACTTGGAAGTGGAATATTGTGCTTGTGTGTGTGTGATCGTGCTAACAACAGTGAAGTGGTGTCGCGTTCCGAATTACTCTGTGATTGGATGTGGCTGTGCTTTATGTGTTGTGTTTTGTGATCCCTACGAGCGTGAATTCTATTTCAATAAAGTGTTCTCTGTGACACGAGTGTTAGCTTGTGAATCCAGTGAAAATCTGCCCTTTTTGTTTACTAATTTATTCATTGATCCAATTAAGTTGCCTTCTGCGACAAATCTGCCAACGGGTTTTTGTTAAATTATATCCAGTTCTCTCTTCTTCTGCCGTCGGCACAGTGATTTTGTCCCGTTTTTACTCATTAATTTCCAACGGCATCCTAATCGCCTTCTGCGTTAAGTGGATCATTTTAAATTTGGATCAAATTTAGTTGCCTTCTGCGACAATTTTACCGACTAGTGAAACTAACAACATTCGTGAAAGTGTCTAGTGCGCGAAGAACTTTCAGTGGCGCATGCGTGTGCGACTAAGTGCAAACAAGTGCAAGTGGGAGGCGTCCGCGTCTGTTGATTGCCGTATCTTTTGAGTTATTGTCTTCCACGATAATTCACGGATATTCTACAGGCGGCGTTGACGCCCCAAGTTGGTGAAGCCCTCTGCCAAACCAGTCCCGCTTTAGCGAGTGCCAGTGTATTGAATCAACGGATAATTAAGATCAATTGGGAGGCGACCGCGTCTGTGGATAACCGTTCTGATTTGTTGTCTTCTACAATAAATACGCGGATTTTCGACGGACGGCGTCGACGCCACAAATTGGTGAGGCCCTCTGCCAAAACCAGTCCCAACTTAATTGTCCTAGTGCTTGTGCGTGCGTGTGTTTGTGCTCCGGAAATTGATCCTCAAGCGACGAAGCATCCCACAAGCGCCAGCGTAGATTCAAACCGGCAAGCCACAGACATTTAAGATAGCAGAAATTTTAGTTCATAAATTATTCCCAACACTCAATAACATTAACCATACATTCCTAAAAACCTTGCCTACCCACGTACAAATTCCCTGTCCCCATTTAAAAAATCGTTAGGAAAACCCACAAGAATCTCAAAATTCCCGAGCAAAAACCCAAAAAACCCATTCACAAACACACAACATTACAAAAATCCCATTCACACGAACCAAACCCCTTTGTTCCTGCGAAGAAATTTTCCTTCACACTTGTAATTAATTTTTGTACACCTGTAGAAAATATTTTTTTTTTTTTTGCACGGACCAAACCCACACTTTCCTACACTCATAACATTCTTCTCCTTTGCACCTGCCACACCCTCCTAAAATAATATTTAAGTAAACCTACTAAACCTCTTTCCCACGCGCAAGGTAGTTTTTCCCCCCTCGCCAAACTACGTACGCACTTGCTACCTTGTACCCGTAACGGGGGAAATCCCACCAGCCAGCATCCTTTGCTTATTCACCATTCTCTAGTGCACCTGCCACACCCTCTAAAATAATAATCAACTGTACGCACTAAACCCCCTTTCCATGCGCAAGGTAGTTTCCTCCCCGCTCGGTAGTTTATTCCCACGTACACACTTGCTACCTTCTACCCGTAACGGAAAAAAAACCCCATCAACTAGCATCCCTTGCTTATTCTCCCATCCGTAGCTCCCATCCGTCAATTCTCTCTCTTACACCCAAATAACCAATTCACCCAACAATTAGTTCACTCACTAATTCATTCATTTAAATTTCAAACTAGGAGTTCCGTCCCGATACAATATCTCCTAAATTAAGCCTTAACTTATTAATTCTCTTACCATCACATCAACAAATAAGCTAATCCCTGAATAATTTTTTTTCTGGAAATAATCAATCTTCACTCAAAGTATTCTAATAATTAAATAACAATATATTAGGTTTCCGTAGACAAATCCAAATCCCCTTCAAAAATACCCTACTGTACACTCTAGCATTAAAATTCCCGAACATCAAACCAACTTCGATTTACGACCTAAACCTTCCAAATCCGAAAATACTACTATATATATATATATTTTTCTTCTGCATATCCACAACATTTCTTCTCTCTCACGCTTAGCACAAATTAAATAACCCTATTAATTTATAATCTCCCCCCCCCCCCCCCCCCCCCCCCCACATTATAAACAAGACTACACTCTCCTTCTTTTACTACAATTCCAGCTCTAATTCTCCTCTTTCCTTACAGTCAAAATTCTCACACCCATCCCATATATCCGTTAAACCCACAAGGCAATACTACACTCTCCTCCTCTCTTATATTTTCAGCCAAAATCCTCATTTCCTCATAACTAATATACCAAATCCCCTTCCACTTGTTAACAATACTACACTTTTCCTCTTCTCTATCTCTTATCAGTGCTAATTCTTTTCTTATTCATAAAAAATCCTTAAATTCCTCCCCTCTATCAAACAATACTACACTCTCCCTCTCTTCTTATATTTCCAGAAAATTGCTTAACCTACCACCCCCCCCCCCCCCCCTTTCATAAACAATACTGCACTCTCCTTCTTCTCTTTTATTTCAGGAAAAACCTCTTAATTCAACCCTCCTCCCCCAAAAAAGCAATACTACACTTTCCCTCTGTTCTTATAATTTCAGACAGAACCCCTCCTACCCAATTAAACAATACTACACTCTCCTTCTTCTTTTCTCTTCCAGGGCAAAGTTTTTCATTTTTATCCCTATCCTCCAAAAAAGGCAATACTACACTTTCCCTCTGCTCTTATATTTCCAGGTTAAACTCCATCTGCTTCCACCATGGCCCCAATGACGCGCAGTACCTCCAGGTCGCAACTGACCGCATCGCCCAAGCGACTGTCGGGACCGGCCCGGGTGACCTCCAGAGGACGGGCCTCCCTAAGCACGGCGACCCCGTTGATGTCAACCAGACAAGAGGCCCTACTCACTCGCCGGATGACACTAGGCTCCTCGCCGACCATGCCAACCCTTCCATTTGCGGAAGCCTCCGCACCTTTGAAAAGCACTTCGAAGGTTGGACTGGGCCTGGCAAAGCGGTCGACGCTGCAGCCGGTCATCGAGGGGAGTGCAGGACCACTGGTTGCATCTACGGCTGGGCGCAGCTTGGAGGACTTCCTTGCACGGTACCCCGTTGGCATCAGTCCCGCGAATGATTTAGAGCGGGCAATGGCGATACTGACTGGCTTAATCCGTGACATACGGGACGGACAGAAGACAAAAGGACTCCTCACTATGCCAAAAGACTGGGCACTCAAATTCAGGACTTCCCTGAATTTGCTTGCCGACACAGCCGACAAAAACAAGACGGGATATAACGACAAAACAACAATGACGGACGTTCCCGAATCACCGCCACGTGCAGTGGACGAACTACTGGAACTCATTGCGACACCGGTTGAGCGGCAGTCCACGGGTAATGTAGGTGAAGTGGCCAGGTCTTCACTAGTGGAGGCCCAGCCTGCACCTCAGTCTCCCGGAAAACAGCTGTCTCCCGGTCCGACCAAAGAGGAGGTGGAAGAGCTGACGCACATGACGGAATTGATCTTGGAGGCCAACAATAAGCTTCTGCTTAAGTTGAACGCTGTAAAACAGTGGACACAGGAACAAACACAGGCACAAACACAGATAAACCAAACATCAGACAACCCAAACAACGAAGACACCACACAAACGGACAAACCAACAAACACACAAGACACCCAAACAAACAACCCTTCGACCCACACAAACAAAATGACAAAAACACCAAAAGACACAAACACCAAAACACAAACAAACAAAAAGACCGAAACCACACAAAACTCTGAAACAGACATCCCCATGACCACGGACACACCCTTGACCCTTTCAAACGATGAGGCAAGCAGCATAACAGACAAACACACAGACACACAAACAGCCAAAAAGACAAAGAAACGCAAGCGCAGACAAACCAAGAACAAGACTACGGACAACAGACAGGACCAGGACAAGTCTCAAGAACCGGCGCCCGAATGGACAAAAGTTCTGAGCAAACAGGCCAAGCGACGGGCACGGAGGAAACAGCGGAAGCAGGAAGCAGCGGCGCTTGACGCGAACCAGCAGCACCAGCGGCAGCAGCCGGAGCATCAGCAACAACCAAAACAACCGAAGCAGCGCGCGCATCGCGTCCCAGATGCGTTGGAGTTGGAAACAACGAACAACACAACACAGGACGAGATGATGCGCATCCTCAAGGAAAAGCTGGGGGATGATCGGCAGAAAGTGGAGCGTGTAAGGATGAATTTCCAGGGGAATATTCTTCTGGAATTGTCCTGCAAGAGCCACGACGAGACGCTTGAGATGTGGCGGAAAGTGTCCGAAGCACTGGAGGGCAAAGCGAAAGCCCGACCACGGACCCCCACAACTCGCCTCACCTGCACGAACATTCCATCAAGCTGCACCAATGAGGAAATCGCAACGGACCTAAGCACAGCCCTGGGAGTCACGATCTACGCGGACCAGATCAGTACCGTTAAATCCAATTACTGAACGCTGGTCGCATTTTTCGGATGCCCAGAGGTGGCAGTAACGGACGACGTGCTACTAAAACAGCATGTTGTCGGATTCAGCCAGTGCTGCCGGTTCAAGAAGGTTGAGGTGAAGCGCCAATGCTATCGGTGCTACGAGTTTGGCCACATTGCCACTCACTGCCGTGGGAAGGATCGGTCAAGCAAGTGTCATCGATGTGCGGAGACTAAGCACCCAGGACAGTGCACCAAGGAACGGAAGTGCCTCGTCTGCAAGGGCCCGGAAGCAATCGGGCACTCGTTCGGACAGCGCAACTGCCGCCAAGTAGGAGAAGGGGTAAAAAACCGGCCTCGTCATGATTAATGTCCTTCAACAGAACCTTAATCACAGCCAGCTGGCCCAGGACATGCTGATGCAGACTGCTCGGAACGAAGGCTGCGACATAGTGTTGATCGCCGATCCATACCGGATTCCGGAGAACAACGGTAACTGGGTCGCGGATCCGACGGGCAGAGTTGCAGCAGTATCGACAGGAAGATACCCTATCCAACGCATAATCGAGAATCGGCGGGATTACTTCGTCGTGGTCGAAATGCGTGGTATCGTTTTCTGCTCCGTGTATCTACCTCCTGTGGGGTCCGATTTGTCAGTGGAGGATTATCGACGCAAATGGACCGAAATTGCGTCGGTGATTCCGCGGAATCGGGACACCGTGATCGGCGGGGACGTCAACGCCTGGTCAGGAGCGTGGGGGATGGAACGCAGACACAACGATGGAGAACGAGTTCATAGAGGAGCAGTGGTGATGGATGCTATGGCATCACTTGAGCTAGTCTTGTTGAACCGCGGCAACCGGCCAACCTGGAGCAACAACAGTGGCCGTAGTTCCATTATCGACGTTTCCTTCTGCAGCTCGTCTCTTCTGGGGGAAAATAACTGGCGAGTCTGCGACGAAAATCCAAGTGACCACAATACCATCAAGTTTGCGGTCGGGAGGACGACGACGCAGCGTAACCTGGGACACAGTGTACAGCAGGCTTCGGAGAGCAGATGGGCAACCCGGTATTTCAACAAGGACTTGTTCGTTGAAATTCTGGGGTCACTGGACATCTACAATCGCACCCTCTTGGCGGACGAGTTGACGCAGGTAATGTCAACTGCCTGCGACGCGACGATGCCGAGATTGCCAGCAGCACGGGAAGGACGACGATCGGTGTACTGGTGGAATAACGAGATTTCCCAGTTACGTCGCACTTACATCGGGATGCGGAGAAGACTCAGGCGAGCCCGAACGGAAGAGCAGCGACAGGATCGCCGTCCGGCGTACACAGCAGCGAGAGCAGCACTGGAGCAAGCGGTCAAGCGGAGCAAGAAGGAGCAGGGCGATCAACTTCCGGAACAGCTGGGGCCCCACGGATTCGGGCCAGGCTACAAAATCCGGAGGCAGATGTGGCAAGGAGCCCGAGTACCGATGGAACGGGATCCAGCCAAGCTGCAGCACATCGTCGGCGAACTTTTTCCGGTGCAACCGCCCATGGAATGGCCCACGGCAACAGGATTGACGGACGAGGACACGGCACGGGATGCCGTTACCGAGGGTGAGCTGGTGAGCATTGCAAAATCGCTCAATCCCCAGCGTGCCCCAGGAGACGACAACATTCCGAACGTGGCCTTGATTGCGGCGATGACGGCGTTTCCACGCGTCTTCATGAGAACGTTCCAGCATTACATCGATTCCGGCCACTTCCCCGTCGAATGGAAGAGGCAACGGCTAGTGCTGTTCTCGAAGGCCGGGAAACCACCCGGAGAATCATCGTCGTACCGGCCAATCTGCCTGCTGAGTGTTCTGGGAAAAGTATTGGAGCGACTCATACAGCGCAGACTCACGGAGCATCTGGATGCAACGGGCGGTCTCGCTGATGCCCAATACGGATTCAGGAAAGGACGCTCAACCATGGATGCCATCAACAGGGTGATTGCCAACGGAAGGGTTGCGCTCGACAAGAAGCGCAGGGGCGATCGACTGTGTGCGATGGTGACAATCGACGTGAAGAACGCCTTCAACACGGCCAACTGGACAGCGATCGGAGCAGCTCTGCAGCGAAGGAACACGCCACCGTACCTCCAGGCGTTGCTGCGGAACTACTTCACGAATCGCACGCTCCACTACGAAACGGATGAAGGAATGGTCTCGTTACCAGTATCGGCAGGTGTCCCGCAGGGTTCGGTTCTAGGACCAACACTGTGGAATGTTATGTACGATGACCTTCTTCGTTTGGAGCTGTTCGGAAAGCGTGCGGACATTATAGGGTTTGCTGATGATGTGGCGTTCACCCTTATAGGGAGGAACCCGCAGGAAATCAGCAACCTTGCTACGAGGAATCTGGAGATGATCGAGCGTTGGATGGATGGAGTGGGATTGAAGCTGGCCCACCAAAAGACCGGCTACATGATCTTCTGCACTCATCACAACCCGCAGGTAGGCCAACTACGTGCGGGGGGACACACGATCGTATCCACGGAATCTCTCAAGTACCTGGGGGTCGAGCTCTGCCGCAAACAGCACCACGGTCGGCATTTGGAAAAGGTTTGCAGCAAGGCATCACGTATCACGAATGTCTTGACCGCTCTGATGCCGAATAAGTGTGGCCCAAAAAGCAGCAGAAGGAGACCCTTGGTTAACGTTGGGAATAGCATTGTCCGTTACGCGGCACCATCGTGGGGACGGACGCTTCTTCAGAAGGACGTTCACCGGACCACGGTTCAGAGGACGCACCGCACAGGAGTTCTTCGAGTGGCCAGTGCCTTCCAAACGGTCTCCTACGATGCCGCTTGCGTGGTCGCCAGCACTATCCCGTTAATCCTTCTCCTAGAGGAGGACATCTGCTGCCACGACGAAAAGGTAGCGAGGGGAAGTCCAGGACCAGACATACGAAAGCGGCAAAGGGAAGAGACCATGGGACGCTGGCAACAACAATGGACAGCCGGAGCGGGGCAGCCGAGATCGCCGGGGATGAAGACGAGGAGAATTATCTCGGACATTATATCCTGGGCAAATCGCAAGCACGGAGAAATTGATTTTTATCTCTCTCAACTCTTTACTGGGCATGGGTTTCTCCGGAGCTACTTCGTCGAAAAAGGCATCCTCGACGGCTCGCCAAACTGCCCGGTGTGTGAACACCAAGTGGAAGATGTCGACCACGTAATGTTCCACTGTCCACGGTTTGCTCGAACCCAACACGAGATGCAGCAGCAGAGCCACACCCGCTTGACGATAGAAAATCTTGCAGCGGAAATGTGTGCCAACAGCAACACATGGGAAGCAGTCCGGACCGCCGCAAGGACCATCTTCAGAAACCTCCAAGTGAGATGGAATGAGGAAAGTCCACCTACGGCCAGACGGAGACGACAACAACGACGGCGGAACACGGAACAAACCGGACCGCACCAAAGGATGACGACAACGGAAGCAGCAGCAGCAGCAACGAGTAACCAGAGCAGCAGCAGGAGCTAGACACCACCGGAAGTAGCGGCTACGGACGGGCGGAATCAAGCAGCAGCAGCGGAAGGAAGGCACGAAGCAGCAGCAGCAGCTGAGACAACTAGGACAGATGACGCAGTGGCAGCATTGGAAAGCAGCAGCGCGTCAACAGGATGGGTGCATCGCACAAACGTTCCTGCATGGAGTACTACGCACATCAAGCGCATCGGCAGGGTTCGGATCAGGTCGAGGAGTGGTTTAGTTAGGGTCCCATCGGCTGCCGGGTCCGCTTCTCGGGCCCAGCGTCACGATGAATCCCACATAACCCATCTCGGAGGGATTGATTTGTAGCCGCAAGCCGCCCTTCGAGATGGGTACCTTTTGAAGGTTCCCTCCCCGTTAACAAAAAAAAAAAAAAAAAAAAAAAAAAAAAAAAAAAAAAAAAAAAAAAAAAAGATGATATCTTGTTAGTTAGCTCATCTGAGAAGACGGTAGAGACAGTAAAGGCCTGTCTGGCAAAAGAATTTGAAATGACAGATGTAGGTGAAGTAAGAAATTTTCTCCGCATGAAAATAGAAAGAAGTCCTGGCAAGATGATTATGCGAATCTCTCAACGTAGATATTTGGAAAGCTTACTTTGTCGTTTTGGAATGGAAGATTGCCGACCTATCGCCACACCAATTGAGTGTAGACTCAAATTACAAAAAGGAAATGAATGTAACAGGACTACTCATCCATATCGCGAACTCGTAGGTTGCGTAATGAATGTAGCGTTAACATCCAGACCGGATTTAGCTGTTGCTGCAAACTATTTTCGTCAGTTTCAGGCATGTCCCACAGATGAACATTGGGTACATCTGCGTCGTATTCTACGTTACGTAAAAGGTACATTGGACTATGGACTAATCTATCACGGAAATAATGATGCGCCAATATTAGAAGCATGGTATTAGCACGCATGGTATGCGTGCGAGTGATGGATTCAGCAACCGCACAATGAGCAGAGGCTAATGCTACAGCAGGAAGAGTATCATTTACAACAGATACAAACGTTGTGACAGGACCAGCGTTAGCAACAGTAGCATGTGTAGGTGGAACCGAACGCCTGAGCGGAGGGAAGGACGAATTTGTTGGTGCAGGCGGTGGTGGCATCGCTGCACGATTTGCGCGAGAGGGCTTAAGTTGCCTTTGGTTGCTGAACGAAACCTTTTGGCGCATCTGGTGGTATTGGTGACGACTGGGACAATCCGGATCGTTGCTACGATGGCTACATTGGCAGTTTGCACATTTTGGAGCCTCTGGGGATAATATCGAGCATGCTTCGGTAGCATGTTCTTTGGAGCAGTTTTCGCATCGCTGTTTCATAGAACAATTTCTTGTTCCATGACCAAATGCTTGGCAACGATGGCATTGTACAGTTCGGCCTTTTCCGCCGCGGTGTGCTTCCCAAGAGACTCGTATGCAATCGATGGTACGAATGCATTTTAGGGCAGCTAGGGTGATAATGCCCTTTGTAAAATGTGCTAAGTAAAGGCATGCCTGTCGGTGTTGTCTCTCCTCATGTTGTTTGTGGATTTTATGAACTGCCAAGGGTTCTAGAGATTGCTCGCGTAGAGCGGCGATAATTTCCTCCTCGGGAAGATCGGGTAGGCCGCGAATCACCACTTTAAGTGGTTTCTCCGAACGTACTTCGTGGGTAAAGAATTCCATACATGAAGCCTTAAGGAGTGTGAGAACTCGATCACGAGTTTCAACCAGGCTGGTAAGAACTTTGACATAGGCTCCAGCAAATAGGTACACGATACCAGGTATGCCGGCTAGATCAGCTCGTAGCTGATGGTACGGAGCGTTGACCACGATTGGTGGTATGCGTGCCGGTCTGATCGTACGATTGGACGCGGCGGAGGAAGCAAGTAGAGGGGGTCCTGCTTGGTTGGTCGTTTTGGCACGGCCGCTGCCATGAGAGCAATCTTCTTTATCGATCGTTCCTTCTTGCGAGAGAATATCCTCTTGGTAGTGGTTTGTCGCGCGTGCAGGTACAGCATCCGTCTGCATGCTCGGGCTAGTTGTTTGTTTCGAATGACGGCTTCTGCGAGAGCAAACCTCGATGAATTTCTCACTCTCTGCTTCAGTAGTTAGCATGATTTTTGGCGGTGGAGCTCCCGTGCTCACCACAGAGGGGCTAACTTCATCTTCCCTCGTTTTCTTTCGTCCACGTCTTGTCATTCTGGAGCAGAATGACCCGTACACACTGTTTTCACTACTTTAGTTAGTTGTTATTTTACGCACTAGAGAGAACACGTCCGTTCGTGTCGGCTGCTAGATGTAGATTTAAAAGATTGAATGCAGACATCACAGCAGTTCCCACCTAATTCATTAATCACTAGCAGTATATTAATATATTTACATAGCGCTATTTTAACCCCATTTTGCCCCTTCCTGTCCATGAAAACTTAACTAGCATTGTAGCTTCTATAATTAACTTAAGACCATCACACGCGACGTGTTTGTTGTCGCCAGTTGTAATTCTAGTTTTCATCCACTGCACAAACTCATCCCGTACTGATCGGTTTTCTAATTTATTTTCCAGGGAATTCAGTTCTTCGAAAGTATGTACAGTGCGGATGGTTGGTCCTAGTTGATTCGGTGGGATGAGGTTGATATTATGTGGCTGGCTGAGGTTTGCGGTGTCCGGTGGCTGGCTGATGTTTACGGTATCCGGTGGCTGACTGAAATTTGCGGTATCCTGTGGCTGTGCGGTATCCTGTGATGTTGGTGTTATTCGGTGGCTGGCTGAGGTTGGCGATTTGAACGTTCAATTGTTTGGCCATTGCAGACAGATTGCCCACCTTATCGTTGAGGGCGTCGTTCTACATCTTCAGCAGCGTAACAATTTTGCGCAAGGAGCGATATTGTTTATTTGTTTCGAATGGTGGAAGCAAATTATTGTTGGTGTCGTTATTTTGCCGGTTATTCATCTAAAATTAGTTAGTGTAATGTAATATGTATTTTAGCATCAAGCAGTCTTACTGAAAATAATTTAATCTTACCTTTAATTTGATGTTGCTTTCAGATATATATTTTTAATCCAACAGTCTTGCAGACACTTTCGCTCTTGAACACATTGATTGAATAATAAAATTTTCAAATTTCTTTGAATTTTCTATTTTGACAATTGTTTTGAAAGGCCTGGCGAAAGAAACCATATATTACCATTACATGCATACCTACCTACCGTATTTCACCAAACATGCATACCGCCGGACTGTCAAAGCTCATCCACACAACCGCACAAGCCTGTACCTGAATCCCCTTATTTTGCCCTCAGCCGTTATGAAAATCCCCTCAATTTTATATGGGCCGAAGTTCGGTCACCGAAAATGAGGGGATTCCATGCGATTTCAAGCACTTGTTTGCCTTAGGGACGTCTAGAACGATTTGACAGCAAAAAACGAAAGGAAGAATTAGACCGCCGCGATCAAAACCCCAGGTAGCAACCCAACCATGCAATTCAACTCCTCCCCTGAGTAAATACTCTGCGTCTCACCCATTTCCTACCCTGTTTGACCTATACTTGGTGACGTGCACGGTGCTAAAGTATAGCCTTCTCGGATTTTTCAATCGTCAAGTATGTCGCTATCTTATTCCACATGCTGTATGTACACGAACAACTCTTCGATTGCCTTTGTGTTTGTGTGTACAAAATTATTTTGACAGCATCGGCCTTCATATTTTGTTTTGTTGAGGATCAGACCAGATATATTTTCATTTGAGACCATTGAAAGCATAAATATTGCTTTCAATCCGAACGATCATCCATTTTCTGAGCGACATGGTCAGCTTGAAAGAGAATTAGATCAAATTATCGAAGAGGATTGGAGAATTTTGGGCCTACTTTGTATGAGGCCGGTCTTGCTGAAAGTTTCCCTTGGCCGCTTAGACAATTCGGTAAGTACAGAAGACTGAAGTTTATGTTTGCTACTTTCATTCGGCATGTACACATAGCGTACTGCCTCAAGCGAAGGCCGACATTCGCTAAACTGGGCGACGTCCCCATCCCAAGCAAAAAGTTTCGACTTGTCAAGAGCAAATGACAGAACGTCTCCCTCTAAAAAATATTCCGTGCCTGCTCGCACTGACACTGAGCGAAAGACGGTCAGAAAGCTCGAGTCGAGTCTGATGAGTTTTCTCATGCTGTTCGCTTCTCTTGGGTTATGCCCTCTTGCTCGTACTCACGCTCGTTCTACCGTCGATACAAAAGTGTACAATCCGTGCGGTTGTCAGACTGCTCCAAACACCAACAACACCAACAAATGCATTGGTTTACAACAACAAATCGAAGCTATCCGAGTTGTTCGCGGGATCGTATACAGAATCGCTGATGAATCGCTGTACATTTGCTTTCCTATTTTTATTAATTATTATTAACATAATTTTTATTACATATTAAGAGAGGCGAATGCACAAAGGCATCACACAAAAATAAAACAACAGCAAACATGATCGAAGCCTCTTTATGTTACTGTTTTCTACCACGATTTTGTTATGAGCTAATAGACGTTTTGGGCGTTGGAATCCGATTTGATTATAGGACCGTGAATTAAACAACCACCAAAGTACTAGTTCGTCATATGCTCACACTGCAGAATTATCCCAACATTTGTATCATGTGTATACGTTGTATCATATGAATTGAAGCATATGCATGGCGATCCCAATGATTCAAACGATTCATTTTATCTTAAGGAATGTATGCATGGCTTGTCGTTCAGACCCATCGTCAAATGATCAACCGATGAAATAATGCGCAAACTATGTGTGACAAGACGTTCTGACGAACATACCACAGCTTCACATGGTTGTGGAATAATAGTCATAACAGATTGAACAATACAATTAAAACAACATTGGAATTGATTGTGAATTGGGATATATACACACAGCTATGTTGTGTTAATGTAGCTCTGTTTATGTTTTATAACATATTGTTGAACACGTTACAGCTTTCTTTGTGTTGTGAAAGATATACAGCTGTATCAGTTTAATATGTCTAATAATTCTATTTGCATTTCTCTTAATACAAATCGATTGCGTGGCCAGTGTTCCTCGAAGTTCCTCGACCGACCCATCTCATCCCAAGAGTTCCTTCGTTTCCCACAGCAACTTTTCCTGTCTCGCTGGCAGAGCATGTGGGAAGCGGATGAACTCGGGCGGTTCCTTTTCTCGGTCTCTCCGCAAGTGTCCCTGCGGCCTTGGTTCGGTGGGCTCTCTGTAGATCGTGCGTTCATTCGGATGATGTCTCGACTCATGTCGAATCATTTCGCTCTGGATGCACATCTACAGCGTATTAATCTGGCTCAGACGAAAGTCTGTGGCTGCGGCATTGGATTCCACGATGTGGATCACCTTCTGTGGTCCTGCGTGGAATTCGAAGCTGCGAGACCCAGCTTGATAAGCGCAGTTGAGGCCATCGGCAGACAGCCGGATGCACCGATACGAGATGTTCTGCCTTGTAGGGACCTGGAATACATGAGGCTTGTCTTCCGCTTCGCCAGGGACAACGGTCTTCTCCTTTGAATCCTATCCCTATTTTCCCTCCTTCCCCTTTCTCATACTCCTATTGTTATCCGTTGTGTTGTATTCGTCCTTACATGTTTTTTTTGTAGTGCCTTAGCCAAGTCGTTAAGGAAACAGTCGTCTTCGAGGATAACACCAGAGCCGCAAAAGGGAGGCAGACCGAGTGTTTTGTGCTGTCCACAAATTTCTAATTGTTGTTTGTTTGTTACAGTCATGTGTAGCCCCCCGCAACGAGTGACAAGACCGCTATTGGTGCACTCACCATTTTCACCAGCACCACCATGAAACAATAGAACCAGTATGACAATTACCCACATGGATTCAACAACAATACGCACAAAAAGCAATAGGACTTCGAACAAATCAACCCACAACAACAATACCATCAACAACAGCAATATCCACAAATCGCACTATCACAACCGAGTATGCCCGGGATATGGTAAAATACAAGGAGGAAATGCCTTGTGAAAAATGTACTTCTTCAGCTTCAGAGGCTGACAATACGGTCGAAGCCGTAATAATTAATTATAAATAAAATAAATAAATAAAATTGCAAAAAACCAACACCTCTAACCGATATTTTGTACTTCGACATCATCGCAGACATCATTATTGCCGACAGACTTCAACTGATTGATCTTGGGGTGATGAGGAAACTGTTAAATGGATGGATTAAAGGCAAATTTACTTAAGGACCACATCACACAAAATCGATTTCAAGACAATGTGATATCATTTCGGAATGTTTATTACAAATCCAGCTCCCTTCAGAAATTCATCGAAGCCTGCGAAGCCTACAATACATCAAATTCTGAAAAGGAACGGAGATTAGAACCTTCTTACATTACGCCAGCGTAGTCGTTCTAAAGGAAATACTTCCGGAAGCAGCATACAATCATTTTTTGCTACTGTTTTGTGCCACGACATTCCTGTCATCGACTGTGTATGAAAACGAATGGGAACTTGCAAAAGAAATGCTGGACCTGTTCGTCAAGGATTTTGGAACCATTTATGGACCTAGCAGTGGTTCAAGCAACGTTCATAATCTTCAGCATGTTCACGACGAAGTCGCCAGATTCGGACCATTAGAAGACATCTCCACATACGGCTTCGAAAACGAACTACAAAGCTTGAAGCGCTTGATGAGAGGTGGCAGCAAATTAATGGAACAAATAGTCAACAGAGTGTGTGAACTACATCACACAAATGTAGCCAGAGAAAACGACGAAACCAGTAACTACCCATCCAAAACTACAAAAGGCCGAAACATTTCGTTAGCCATAAATCCAGAATTCAGCTTAAGGAAAGGTCCCAGGAACGAATGGTCCTTATTGAAAGACAACACCATTATGAAGTACTGTACAGCAGCTCAATCAGAAACTGGAGAAATAAGCGTGCATGGTTATAACTTCGTTCGTCAGTACGAATTATATGACTATTCCTGTTCTTCGACAAAGTTAATGATCTTCCAGGCCAGCATGAGTTACCTGTCGTCTTCTTTAAGACTAGTTGCTGTCTCGGACATACGTTGTAAATTAATAGGAATTAGTGTACAGGGTGACATCGTAGAACTGATACACTTATTTGAGAGCCCCTGTATTGTGTTTACTATCACTGTATGTCAAACACATGGGTATATTTTGACAGATAAACTTGTTTACTGTTAATGTGCAAACCGTTTACTTCGTGTTTGATTCAATTTTTTAGTAAACTACAATGGATTCAAGTCGCGAACAAGTAAAAATTTTACATTTGCAAGGTTTGACAAACATTCAGATTAGGCAGAAACTGTCTCATCTCAAGTTAAGCAGATTATTCGTCTACCGGACCATCAAGCGGTACGAGGAGACAGGCACGATTGTTCCAAAGAAGAAACCGGGCAAAAAACGGACAGTCCGAACTCCAGCGGTGATCAAAGCGGTAAAGGAACGAATACGACGGAATCCAGCTCGCTCGGGAAGAAAAATGGCGCGTGAAATGAATATGAGCCACTTTGCCATGCAAAGCATTCTGAAAAAGGATCTAGGCAACAAACCGTATAAAAAACAGAAAATTCACGGTTTAACCAGCAAAAATATTGCCGACAGGGTTGCCAGATCTCGCTTGCTGCTGAAGACGCACGCTGGCCATAACATCATCTTTTCGGACGAAAAACTGTTCACATTGGAGGCACCCTTGAATAAGCAGAACGATCGTGTTTATGGAGCATCTCTTCGGGATATACCAGCAGATAAAAGAGCAGTCGAACGGTATCAAAATGCGTCATCGGTGATGGTTTGGGGAGCTATCTCGACAAAAGGGAAGTTACCGCTTTTATTCATCGATAAAGGCGTGAAGATCAACAAGGAATACTATTTAGAACACGTTCTGCAAGGCCACTTAAAACCATACGCTAAGAAGCTTTTTGGCAACGACAGTTTTTGCTTCCAACAGGATTCAGCTCCAGCCCATAAGGCTTCGATCGTTCAGGAGTGGTGCAAGGAGCATTTGCCATGTTTCATCAGTGCATCGGAATGGCCAGCTGCGTCTCCGGATTTGAACCCGTTGGACTTCAGCACATGGGGATACATGCTAGGAAAGTTGGGTGAAGTCAAACATCTGAATTTGGACGGATTCAAGAGGCGGTTGTTGAAGATATGGGACGAAATGCCGGATGAAGTTGTGCGTGCGGCTTGCAACGACTTCAAACAGCGCCTACGGGCCGTTATCAAGTGCAAAGGCGAAAGATTTGAAATAAATTAAGTAAAATGCAAGTTTAATACTAATAGATGTTATTTCAATCGATTTCGAAGAAAAATGATATCGGGTTTCAATTTTAATTAAATTTACAAAGTGTATCACTTCTACGATGCCACCCTGTAGATAAATCACAAGGACTCGTTGTACTTCCATTACTACATACATTACAACCCATGTAATTTAGAGTTAAATAAATATTATATAAATTTTAAACACATGTGTATTTTTTATAAGTACTAAAAGATTTTGGTTTAGGCAAAAGATGATCAAAAATGCGTTTCATACACAAACATGGCTAATTATTAAATCGAAGTTGGTGGCATTAATAAATGCGTTGCTGGAAGTCTAAGCAAACCTTTGAAAAACTCTCAATTTCAACAGAAAAGGTACGTACCTACGACAGTGAAGATATTCGAATCATACCTCCAAGCACTAGAATAACACTCGGCACAGATCAGCGTGCAAAGGTAACGAACGGTTTATCTTAAAGCTATCTTTATTCATTTCATTCCAACCATACCAGGCATGCCATAAGCGCGAGGCCGTTACCCGTATCTAAGCATAACAGACATAGCATCAACACGCAGGCGTTACACGCCTCCAAGCAACAACAAACATTTTTATAATCTACCTGTCTTAGTTACCTGTCAGGTTTCATGCCAATGCTACAAAGGGGAAGAAAAAGAGTTAAGCACCTGTAGAAGTGGTATGCAGCATTTGTGTTTGATGAACTGTTTAAAAATAAAGTGGACTCACTACCTTTACCGTGGTATCAAGATTGGTGGAAAAACCATCACACCAAAAAAGAAAATATTTCCACTATGTATATTTTTACCCTTAGAAACAAACAAATCAACAAACGGCAGTGTGTACATATATAATCTGTCATGCGATTTTTTACCATAAAAATATCCAAAGTCTTGTTAGAAATATTTTTTTGCATCACACGAGCATTGAAATCCATTCCTATTCAGCTTCATTTATATACGGTACACAACGTACCACATCAACACGGACCAGACGGCGCAAATGTGAGTATGGCTTTTTTCTACACCAATTTCTAATCCAATGTTCTCTTTCGTTACAGCATATCAGTATCAAGAAAATAGTGCGGAAAAAGATATACGCTCGCGCGCTCGGTCTTTTCTCACATTGCGCTTACCGTGGTTTTCATGAGAGAGCGCGAGGAAATAATTTTTATTTTTGGAATGATTCCCCCCTCCACAAAATATATATTTTGTCTCCGATGAACGCGTGTTTGATTTCTATTTTTAGAATGGTTTCCTCCTCCATAAAATATTTCCTCACTGATGAACGCGCTCGTTCATCATTTTTAATCCATTTTATTTTTACTGACAACCGGCATGATCCACACGCTACGAACGCTCTCGGGCGACTGAAACGGGCGTGGCTACGCGGGGCTTTATATACCAACCCGGTTTGAGTGTGTGCGTGCGACTAAGCACCGTTGACTAAGCGGCGGATTCCGAACAGACCCGTTAAGGACCATGAAAACAAAAGAAACTCGACCGCATGAACTTGCATTTGCATGACTGGGTTGTTATTCATATTCTGAACTGTCCCAAGCTACCCGTTACGCAAGTTTTCGTAAATATTTACGAGGGTATTCCGTTAACGAATTATCCTCGAAAAGTTTTACGAAATTATTTCGAGGATAAAGTTTGATGTTTTTGTTTATGTTTGAATGTACATCGCTAGTAAACAAACAAGAGTTCACTATCCTCGTTGTGATTGAATGAATTCGTTAATGATTTCGACGATAGCTCGTCAAAACAAACAAACTTTCGAGGATAAGAAATTGTTATTGGTGTGTGATAAAAAAAATGGCTGATTTGTTGCGTGAGAATCTTTTTCCGTGTGCTGAAACTGGTAAGTAGAAGTGAGATTAGATCATTTGTTGCCCGTGCATTTGTACCACGTGCTGAATAGCGAGCCAACAGGATTGCTCGGAGGTGACGGCGTATAACACGCTATATAAATTTCGTGGTCGATCGTGGTGTATTTCACTAACGTGGTTCACTCAAGACACCGGCAAGGAAAACGATGATGGAAATGCATCGCTCATCCCAGTACCATGAATCGCTTCTCCCAACCATGCAGTGTCAAGCATCGCGCAGCAGTTGGCTTTGCGAGAAAGTAAGTAACAATTACCATTAACTTGTGTAGAACTGCATTAAGGTTTTCGTTTTTACTATAACTAATTTATCTTTTTATTTCATCTTACAGTATCCAACATCAGTGGTTGCTCTGATGTGCCTTCCACTAGTAGTAAGTTTTGTTTGAATTGTTTTGCTCAACTTAAACATTTTTTTACATATATACCTTGCATCTCTCAGACTCCAGAAAACGAACTGCAGCGCAGAGCAGCATCGACACGCGCAGTGTTGGAACAAACACGGAGAGCTGCAGTGTTGCTCCAATCGGAGGCGACGCAGCTGCAGCTGATGTGACACGAGCAGTGGAAGTGTTGACTCGGTCATATGCCCGGTTGCCAACATTAGTGCAGGGCTTAATGGACGCGATTCGGCCGAGAGACGGACTTCAGGTCCGTCAAGATTTTGAATTTGCTCCGATGCACTACTTCAGAACGATTCGGAGTATAAAGCAAAACTGGTCCGTTGGTTGAAAACACAGATCACTCGTGTAGACGTGGACAACCGTTTTCACGATTTAATTGATCTGATGTTCACCAAACGCTTCTTTGCCACCATGAATTGGACTGGCATAAGCAAAATAGCGGGCCAAACAAAAATAGGATTAGGCAAGTTTAAGTTAGTTGTAGGGTTATTTGTAGATTTAGGTAGCAATAGTGTTATAGTTCTAAGCAATAGTTATGTAAGTAATTTCCTAAAAAAAACTTTATCATGCTAAGGATAGGCTTAAGATTAGTGATAGCAAAAGGACGTCGTGCCATTCTAGAAGATAAGTGTATTTTTAAGTAGTCATATATATTTGATATTGTATAATAATAAATATTTGTAGATTTTAGTTAAAATATAAGTTGTTAGCATTAGTAATAAATTTAAATTTCATGTTTAAAGTTTTATTTATTTTTAATATTTATACTGCTAATATTTATGTAAGTTATAAGCCAACGTAACAATTAGGTTTTTGGGATGAGGGATGATGATTTATGTGACACAGGGTTTTCGTCGATTATATTGACATGTTCAGTCAGCTATTGAATCGTTCGAGCATACAATTGACTCTTTCAGAAAGTTATTGAATTGTACGGAAGATGGCGTTGACAAGTTCGACAATGTTGTTGAATCGTTCATTTGCTGCGTTCTGGCAGCTGCGCTGATACTTACAGCATTTTCACTGGGTCAGCCTGTCAATTTTGTAAACAAATCAAATACCAAGCTACTAGTGGTTGTGTTGCAATTCACGCATTTTATGAGTCTAAATCATTTGAATACGATACATATTAGTTGGTGGTCAGAGTTTTTATAACTGTACAGGTAATTCCTTCGATCTACGTTTTGTGTTAACAAAGCAACGTAGGCGAACCCTGCAACCGGGCGAAACGGTTGTCGGAAGCGCCCGCTCCGACAGCGCTTAAGCTGGCCACACTGCTGCTGAGCGGAATTAGTAGCGTGTGTGGGTGTGTGAGTGGCGCGGATTCGATCGGCAGTCAGAGCAAGAAGATAAAAGGCAGCGAATCTAAGGCGGACCTTTTTTTGAAGTTTCTTTTCTTTTTTGTTTTATTATTCCTGCGTGAACTAATAGTGGAACTTACAAATAAATAATACTTTCAAACGCCGAACCTGACCGCAATTATCTTTACAATCGTTTGCCTTCAAAAAAAGTCCTTCAGTGCGTGTCCGACGTGTATTTTTGTGCTTTAAAGGTAGAACAATGGGACCGAAAGCCGCACGTGGTTGCAAAGCATGTGGCGATAAAAAAGAAGACGATACTTATGTGCAGTGTGACGAGTGCGACGATTGGTGGCACTTTTCATGCGCCGGTGTAACCAAGCCAATCGAATCCATGCAGGACTATCCTTGGCTGTGTAAAAAGTGTGTTACCAGGACGCGCAAGGATCATTTGTCCTTACCAAAAGCCACCGAGGAGCCCCATCCTTCGAAACTAGTGGATCCTAACCTCAAACTGGCTACTACGGGGGAAGGCGTGGCAGGCAGGAATACCGCCACGAAGAGCGTGCGATCGATTGCTGGGGCGAACAAGGGAACACCATCGGTGACGAAGGAACACGTGGGAGAACCATCGCCTAACCTCAATCAGGACACTGCTGGTGATGACGTGGCACGTCAGCTCGCAGTACCGAAACGACGTCAGGAGGTGGAAAGGAGACGCCTGGAACTGGAAATGCAGCTAAGATTCGTGCAGGAAGAGGAAGCTCTTCTTGGGTTGGGTCGGGACGATTTATCTTCAAATTCACCTCAAGTTAACTCTTTTCAGCCGGGAAAGAGAGCGGTGAAATACGGCGAAGAAGAAGAACCCGATTTGACTAATCGACAGGAAGCTGCGCGGAAAACCATATCTAAGGAGCTCACTATTTTCTCCGGTGACCCTGGTGAATGGCCGATGTTTATATCGAACTACGAAAACACTACCAGACGATGCGGTTACAGTAACTGGGAGAACATGCTGCGCCTACAGAAGTGCTTGAAGGGTCCAGCTCTGGAAACCGTGCGAAGTCGGTTGGTGTTACCGGAAGCAGTGCCACAGGTGATCGAAAAGCTTCGGAAACGTTTTGGGCGACCAGTGCATCTACTGAAATCCCTGATCGAGAAGGTGCGTAGGATTCCGGTGCCGAGAATGGATGAGCTGGAGAGCATCATCGAGTATGGCGAGGCGGTGCAGTGCATGGTGGATCACATGGTGGCGGCGGGTGAACGGGCGCACATCACCAACCCACTTCTGCTGGAGGAGGTCGTAAATAAGCTTCCGTTGGACCAGTAAATGCTCTGGTCACGACATATACGGGATATGGCATCGGTGGACCTGGCTACCTTTGGCGACTATATGGAAGAGTTGGCGGAAGACGCTGCAAGGCTGACGGTGCTTGATTCTGTATCACTGGGTGGTACCGGCCAAGGAAGACCTACGAAGGGATACGTCCACGCGCATGCGGAACCTCCTGTGAGCACAACTACACCAACGGCGGCAAATGGTTGTCTGTTGTGCAACGTTAGGGGCCATGCGCTGGAAAAGTGTTTCAAATTTCAGGAGCTTCCACTGAAAGAACGATGGCACAGGGCACGAGAGCTCTCGGTGTGTTTCGGGCGCTTGGAGAAGCACAACTGGTGATCGTGTAAAAATCGTCATCGATGTGGCATCAACGGCTGTACATACCGGCATCATGTGTTGCTTCATGAGCCAAATGAAACGGCCGGGTCATCTTCAGTTGTTCGGCGGAACCAACTGAAACGACAAGGGTCGGAGGGCAGCCAAGCGGTTCATAACCTTCATCAGATGAGTCCGGCGGCAGCGCTGTTTAGAATAGTCCCGGTAACTGTTTACGGGGCAAGTGCAGCGCTAAACACATTCGCATTCCTGGACGAGGGGTCTTCAATGACGTTGGTGGACGAGGATCTGGCCGTGCAGTTGGGTGTAAAGGGAGAGAGGGAGCCTCTGTGTATCAAGTGGACTGGCGATACCACCCGGATGGAACCCTCCTCGATGAAGATCGATTTCGAAATTGGACCTGTTACAGCGAGCAAGAGATTCCCTGTGAAAGCTGTACGAACCGTGAGCAGGCTTAGCCTTCCGCAGCAGACGCTCAAGATGGGTGACGGGACGTGGGATCATCTTAAACAGCTGCCTATCCAGGAGTATCAGGATGCTCGACCCAGAATATTGATCGGACTGGACAATATCCGGCTGGCCGTTCCGTTAAAGACAAGAGAGGGGTCCGCGGGGGATCCTGTAGCGGTAAAGTGTAGGCTTGGATGGAGTGTGTACGGGAAAGCCAGTGGCGCACATTCTGGGAAGGTACTGCACATTTGCGAGTGCAATGTAGGGGACGCAAATCCCTGCATTCAGGAAGCTTTACGCAAGTTCTACGAGTTGGAGCTGAGCTTTCCGGGGCGGATCCGAAACGTATCTGGTACTTGCCACTGGGAGTGGTAACTAATCCGAAAAAGCCCGGGAAGGTGCGCATTATCTGGGACGCGGCTGCGAAGGTGCAAGGAACTTCTCTTAACGACATGCTACTAAATGGACCGGACGAACTGGCGTCTTTGCCAGGAGTGTTGTTTCGTTTCAGAGCGTACGGCATAGCGGTGTGTGTGCTGATGTAAAGGAGATGATCCTGCAAATCCGCATGCGGAAGGAGGACACGCATGCACAACGTTTCCTGTGGCGAGAAAATCCCACTGATGACGTGGAGGTCTATCTGGTAGACGTCGTTACGTTTGGGTCAGCATGCTCTCCGGCCACCGCACAATACGTCAAGAACCGTAACGCAAAAGAGCACGCTGAAATGTATCCTAGGGCTGAGAGTGGGATTGTCTCCAGCACATACGTGGACGACTATCTCGACAGCTTTGGTACAGTGGAAGAGGCGGCCCGAGTTGCTAAAGATGTCCACAGAATTTTCCAAAATGGAGGGTTCGTACTGCGTAACTGGTTATCAAATGATGGAAATGTGCTGGAGCAACTTGGTCTTGACAACACCTTCTTGAATGCTAAGAGCTTGACGTCGGCCACGGACGAAGGAGAGCGCGTGTTGGGGTTACGGTGGAACCCGAAATCAGATGAACTGACATTCTACACCCAGACGTGCAAGGAAATGGCAAAGATCTTCGACGCAGAACACACGCCCACTAAAAGAGAGGTGCTGAAATGCGTAATGTCGCTCTTCGATCCCTTAGGGCTGCTGGCACATTATACTATCCGCGGTAGGATATTGATTCTGGATCTTTGGCGTGCAGGCACTGCATGGGACGAAACTATCGACCAGAGACAGATTCGTGATTGGCGCCGATGGGTGGACTTGTTTCCAATAGTAGCGCAAATCAGGATTCCGAGATGCTATTTCCCGGGAGCGCTGGAAGAGATGTACGACCAGGCGGAGATGCACCTCTTTGTGGACGCTAGTCAGCTGGCTTATGGGTGTGTGGTGTATCTGAGGGTCATCGACGCCGACGGGGAGCCGCATTGTACATTGGTATGCGGCAAGTCCAAAGTAGCTCCTCTGAAACCGCTGACTATCCCGAAGATGGAGCTGCAGGCCTGCCTATTGGGTTTGCGAATGCTGAGAACAATGGAAAGTCATCACCCATTTCGCACCAAGAGAAGGGTTCTTTGGACGGACAGTATGGTGGCATGGATACACGCGTATCCGAGGAACTACAGACCGTTCGTCGCCAATCGAGTGGCGGAGATTCACGAGAAGTCGGATCTCACCGAATGGCGATGGGTGCCTACTCACGAGAATCCAGCGGACGAGACGACGAAATGGAAGGGGCAGACTAAACTCGGCTGGGACAGCATCTGGTTCCAGGGTCCAACGTTTTTGCTACTGGATGAATCATCGTGGCCGATGAAAAAACCGGTCTCCACTACTCCAGAGGAGGAAATACGGCGGGTTCATCTTCATCTGGAGAAAGTGAATCATGATCTTCTACCCCTCGATGCGGAGCGCTTCAGCCGTCTGGAGAGAATGCTTCGAACACTGGCTTGGATCATCAGATATGCGGATAACTTGAAGCGAAGTGTGGATGGAAAGCCCAAGTATTTTGGCTTGCTTACGCAAGAGGAGATGGAGCGAGCAGAAAGGGTTATGTGGCGACGAGCGCAGGGAGAATTCTTTCAGGAAGAAGTACGAGGTTTGAAGGATATGGGCGAGGAAGCTAGATGTCGCACGGTATCAAAGGACAGCCCAATATGCGGACTCCTACCCTAAGCGGATGAATTCGGTATTTTGCGAATGAGGGCTCGACGATTTCGACACGCTAATAACGAAACCGTAGTGAACGAGCTGAGGCAGCAGTATCAAATTCCCAAGATGAGACGGTTGGTGGCGAAGGTGGCCCGATGCTGTGTATTCTGCCCGATCCGACGTTCTTTGCCACAGATCCCCCCGATGGCGCCTCTTCCGGCACAAAGGCTTACTTCCCATGTACGGGCCTTTACATACGTAGGTCTGGATTACTTCGAACCATTGTTTGTTCGAAGGGGTAGAGCGAGAGAAAAGCGCTGGATAGCGCTTTTTACATGTTTGACCGTTAGAGCCATCCATTTGGAAGTCGTCAGCAGTCTCTCCACGGATTCGTGCATCATGGCAGTAAGGCGATTTGTGGCGAGAAGGGGCTCACCAGTCGAATTCTTCAGCGATAACGGGACTAACTTCCAGGGCGCCAGCCAACAGCTGAGGAGGGAAATTGACGCTGAAATTGATATTTCTAGGTTTGCATGTCTGTGCTTTCAAATATGTTTATCTATCGTTTATACTTGGTCGTTCAAGTTAAATTTTTTCCTGGTCAAAAAATAAGCGTGTCTTTGCTTTTCATTGTGTTTTAAACTTTAAGAGCGCCTAGTTTACCTTTCGTAAATTGCTGATAGTGAAAATATTTGGTTTGAAATGCAGTTCCTGTATAACTCCATTAATGCAGAAAACGAGTCGAATCAGAAACTATGAACACTTAGGAGGAATCTTCGATATAACTCTAATCCTCTTGCTTTGACTGAAACAGCGTACGCAAACGATGATTTAATTTGTTGCCGTTTATTACATACTTGGATATTACATTGCAGATTCGTTGATAACTTTCGGATTTCCAAATCTATTTTCATGGATTTGCTTGATGGTCACGATTTTTCGATTGATGCGCAAAGAGCACATGAAATTACAAAAGAAGAAAAATTAGCAGCATGTATTATTTTTTTAGCGAATGGCAGATACCAACATGGTGTTGGAAAAGATTTTCATATCGCAATGGCGCAAACAACTTTTAGTAAGGTTTTTCGGAGTACATTACAACCACTTCACTCATTGGTTGGGGATTGGATAAACATAGCTATGAACGAACAAGAGGGACAAGAAGCTAAGGATTAATTCCTTTTGAAAAGCGGGACTGAGGACGTAATTATGTGCGTAGAAGGAACTCATGTAAAAATTAGGAAACCGAAAGATCGTCCCCTGCTTTACCTAAACAGGAAATAATTTTACAGTATCAACACTATGATTGTAAGTATAAAATAGCAAACCTAATATAGCACACGGCAGGACCGGGTTCAAATCCCATCCGGACCGTCCCCCCGTAGCAAGGACTTGTAAGCGTATACAAGTAATACAAATTCACTATTTTATTCATCTACATACCGAAGACAACAAACATTGATAATTATTACACTCTGTAATTTATTTTTGGTGTGATATTTTATAAAATGATAGCCATGGTGCATCTTAGGCTTGTCTGAACACATGTCACAACAATATGTAACTTCTCGCCTTCCTCCAGGCGCGCTACGGTCAGAACAAACTTGGCAGTCCCTTTTTGTCCCTTTAAATACCACGTGCAGCTTTCCATTCAGTCGAATTTCGTTGGAATTCGAGTTGGCCCTTAGAATCGACTGGCCGCCGGACCGGCTCCGCTCGAGTGAAAAGTGTTAATGAATAATTCAGCTTCGTGTAGAGTTCCCATAAAAAAAAATTTTGTATTCTGGAAAAAATGGGTTTTTTCACACAAAATGCTATCAGCATTATAAAAATCTTCAAACATTGACCTATGTGCAACATATTGCATTATTTATTCGAACAACCGTAATTTAATGTGCAAATTCTACCCGAATCCGCAACTTAAAACGTCAGGGATTTTCTTAAATACTACCGGAACGAACGTAACCGTCATATGATTCACTTTTTTCAAAAAGCACTCATATTCAAAACGAGCGGTAGAATGAGCACCTTCTAAAGGAACGTGAGTGAAAATTGAGTGTCGCGGCGTTCGAATCTCGGCGAACGAAGAGGTGCTGAGGCCGAATACCTTCTAGTTTTGGCGCGACAAACGAAGTGGTTTGAGCCGGTGAGGGAGCTGGTGGTAGGAGATTTGGTACTAATAGTGGATGCCGGTGTCAGGAACCAATGGAAGCGGGGAATGGTCGAACGCGTGATACCTGGAGCAGACGGACGTGTGCGGCAAGCCTGGGTACGCACCAACACGGGGACCCTAAGAAGACCGGTGGCGAAGTTGGCATTGTTGGAAGTGAGACATGGTGACCAGCAACCTTCTGGTCACGGGCTGGGGGATGTTAACAAAGCAACGTAGGCGAACCCTTCAACCGGGCGAAACGGTTGTCGGAAGCGCCCGCTCCGACAGCGCTCAAGCTGGCCACACTGCTGCTGAGCGGAATTAGTGGCGTGTGTGAGTGTGTAAGCGGTGCGGATTCGATCGGCAGTCAGAGCAAAAAGATAAAAGGCAGCGGATCTAAGGCGGACCTTTTTTTGAAGTTTTCTTTTTTGTTTTATTATCCCTGCGTGAACTAATAGTGGAACTTACAAATAAATAATACTATCAAACGCCGAACCTGACCGCAATTATCTTTACATTTTGCTTGCACCTTCCTTCATACATGCTAATGTGTATTACTTGCTTTTCTAGCTCACACAAAACCAACGTATTTGCAGGTGCTTTTGCAGGTGTTGTCTGGTGAATTGGTTGCAGTAAAATATTCATTTTGCCAAAGAGCAACTCCTCCGGAAAAAACCTCATTTTTTTGGGTTGTAAAAACCAGAAGAAAAAAACCATGAATATGAATAAACGAGCAACGATTTCATACGAAGAAAAGCAACGGATTGTGCAAGCGTACCTTGATCAACGTCGGGTTACCGATGTATCCCAGATAATCCGAAAATTTATGAAGCATGGCGAAATTGTGCATGATGTGCACAAACGCGGTGGCATCAAATCGAAGAAGCTTAATAACGAGCAAATATCCATTTTGAAATCGTGGATTGATGATGATTGCTCAATATCATTGAAAAAATTGTCCGAAAAATGTTTGCATGAGTTTGACATACGTGTAGCACCATCCACGCTGCATGCATACATCAAAGCGTTCTATTATTCCTTGAAACGGGTGCAAATCCTTCCACAACGCCGAAATGACGCTGCCAACATAGAAGTGCGACAGCAATATTCATCATTACTTATGGAGTTGCAAATGGAACAGGATCCAGATAACTTCATTTTTCTAGATGAAGACGGATTTAATGTGTCTTTGCGAACCAATAGAGGCCGCTCCAAAATTGGAACTCCGGCTACTCATGTTGTACCCAGGCAGCAAAATTGCCGATGTCGCGTGAACTTTTGTATGGGAGCAACTTCATCCAATTTCTCATCATTATGCCAGCAACAGCAGCACGGTGGATGAGGTTCATGCGACGCGTCGCGTGGGGTGTCCCCTGCGGGCAAGGTAACTCAAATTCGGTTGGTTTTAGCATGCCGCCTCTGTTACTCCTACACGAAAAAAATGCTTGTGCTCCCTCTTCTAGTCCTTTGGCTTTGAAACGAACCGTTTCCTGCAGGAGAAGTGCACACACACGCAAGCACACAGTTAGTGATGCCGTCGATCGCGTTCAGTTTGTGTTATCGTTTTGCAGCGACAGACGCGTGCCGAGAAGCCATCGATAAAATAAAGGATATTTGCTGAATATATTGATAAAAGGTATGCTAATGTGTTTAATTTGGCAGTGCTGGGTAAAATCTTACTAATTACGATTTTTTTTTTCAGTTGCACAGCTTCATTTCAACCAGTAAGGAAGAGAAAAACATCTAGCCGGCGTCGTTCGTGCATCGAAGCTACGTTGGAAAATCACAGCGCAAAGATGGAAAGCAGCTGTGTTTAGTGGTACAATTAGTTAAAAAGTTATAATATTAAGCAAAGTGGAATGAAAAAGGCATAAAATTGTATTTAATGTTAAAAATAAACATAGCAAAAAAATTTTTTATCGTTGTCACACAAATATCGTGTCCATCACTATCACTATTCTGAAAGAAATCATAGAAAAGAGGTAGCAAAGCAAGCGGGCGAGAGCGCCTGTCAATCACTCAAAAGAGGCTGAAACGTTGACTGCCTTTCAACCGAGTTACAGCCTTGTTTCAACCGCGCGCGTAACTCAGTTTTGTATGGGATATTGCTCGCAGGGTTTCAGCCTTGTTTCAGCCTCGCGCGTAACTCAGTTTTGTATGGAATATTGCCCGCCGGGTAACCGAACGACCCAAGTAGAATTTTTCGGACGATAACTAACACACTTTCAAAAATTTATTCGTTTCTTATGAATGTGTGCGTGATTTAGCAAGCGTGTTAAGTCGGGGCCTTCGTAAACGAGCTAATGGGCTGTTTTTGTTGCATTTTACTTGAACACGTGTTGAACACTGATGTGGAAGGTTTCATATTGAATTTTATTGATAACTTGTAATAATAATTTTGATAAAAAATGTCGAATATTAAACGAGGAATGAAAACGGGAAATATATATCGTAGAGCCAGTAAATATACAAAGCTTTATTCGTTCAATGAAATCTCGCAGGTGGCTAGTTCGAGTCGCTTTGGTAAGTGTTACATGTAGAAAACAAAATATAAGTGAAATTAATCTTATTTATAATCAATCAGGTACACAAGAAGTTTATGATGCTGGAGAAATACCAACTCAGTTCAACGAAACGATTTATTATCTGGCGGTGGACACAGATGGCAGTTCAACAGAAAGCGATAGTGATAACGAGTTGAAGGATAAAAGCGATAGTGATAACGAGTTCATAAATGAAAGCGTAAATCTTTTCGAAAATATGTCGATCGTTGATGGAATTCGATATTGGGCTCTAACGAACAACGCTACGCATCAATCAGTAAATATGATTCTTCAACTGTTTAAAAAAGCAAATGTGAAAGTGCCTGCAACAGCAAAAACGTTACTAAGAACAAAACGTAATACTTCCTCGGAGATCACAGAGATCTGTGGCGGCCAATATTGGTATCGTGGGATCAGTAGCTGTTTGTTGAATTATTTTTGGTAGGTTGATTATATTGAATTAATGTTCTATGAATTAATAAATATTTCATTTTATTTTTTTGTTGCAGCACATCAAAGTGTACTTGCAAACATTTAACAATTTCACTTTCGATTGATGGACTGCCTCTGCATAAAAGCAGCAGTAAGCAGTTTTGGCCGATTTTATTTACGATCGAAGAATTACCTCAAGCGCCGGTGATGACTGCTGCTATTTTTTGTGGCTTAAACAAGCCAGATAATAATGAAAAGTTCCTCCGGCCATTAGTAGATGAACTAAATACTCTCATCTCACATGGTATAACAATCCAAGGAGAGCATATTAATATTAGTTTGCGTGCCATTGTTGCTGACACTACGGCGAGAGCCTTCATTAAAGGTAAAGAAAACTGTTCTTACAGAAATTATGTTCAAGAATAACATTTACTTAACTATGAATTTATGTACAATCTTTTTAGGTGTGGCTGGACACACAGGCTACGACAGTTGCGCAAAGTGTACTATTGTTAGCGAGTATAGCCACATTGGTCACACCGTAGTCTTCCCTACTTTGAATGCGCCCAAACGAACACATCAGGGTTTTCAAAACAATGAATACCCTGGACATAATAAGAAATACTGTCCACTTTTGGAATTGAAGCATTTTGACATGGTCAAGGATTTTGTTGTTTCGGATCCGTTGCATTTGTTCTATCTTGGAATAGTTAAGCGTTTGCTTATAGGTTGGCGAGACGGCAATCTTGGAAAGAAAGCATGGTCTTTGGAGCAATGCGAACAAATTTCAAATGTTTTCGCAAAGATAAAACTTCCTTCGGAAATGCACCGAAAGCTACGTTCTTTAAAATTTTTAAAATTTTGGAAAGGAGTCGAATTTTCATATTTTTTGCACTATGCGGGTTTTGTTGTACTAAAGTCGCATTTGAATGATCAAATGTACAGCCACTTCATACTATTGTTTTGTGCAGTTACAATTTTATCATCAACTGTTTACAAAGACAAGTGGGTGCTTGTCGGCCAATTATTGGATAAGTTTATCCAGCAATACGCCAACATTTACGGGGAACGTTACATAACAAGTAATGTCCACAACCTGCATCACGTATATGATGATGTAGTACGATTTGGTCCACTTCCATAAATTTCTACCTACCCGTTTGAGAACCACTTACAGGTTTTGAAGGGCATGATTCGAAGTGGCTGGAAGAACTTGGGACAGGCTATTAATCGTATATCCGAGAAAGATGACTTCAACATACCTAGGACGACAAGCAATATTAAATATCCAGCAGTAACAAAACGTGGAAATTTAATAACACTAAGGCTTCGCTCAAATTTTCTATTGTAGAACAATTCGAGAAATGGGTGGTTTTTGACGAAGGACGACTGTATTTTTAAATTTCAAACAGTTGTTATGGATTCCCTACAAACCCATAATGTTCATATAACAGGAAAGAAAGTTAATCTTACAGGTTTGGTGTTTAACGACCCTTTCGAATCAAGCGAAATTTACACATTTAAAGGTTTTGAAAATGCTTTGTCGGAAAACTGCGAAGACACGATTTTAGGAAACATCAGATGTAAGCTAGTGGCTATATCAACCTCACGAAAAGAAGTAATCATATTTGTTCCGTTGCTACACACTCTTATTGAATGAAAGAGGTTTTGTGAAACAGGCTATAACATCATATCTTTTATTTAATAATAATTACAGAAAATAAACTAAGAACAACATAACACTATGAATGAAAGTTTCATTTATTCATTTACAAAATTTCGCCAATTAACCAAAATCCTATCCAGCGAGGGTTGCAAGTGTTAAATTATGATCTGGAGAATTATAATGAAATAAATGAGGAAAAACAAACAAACGGTGCAGCAATTAATTCAATTAATTCATCATCAATAAACTAATAAACTAAATAGAAAATGGATAAGGAAATTAATGAAATTTTAATTAAACAGTAAAAATATGTTGCAAAAAACATTGAAACCGTCTAAGAACGCTTCACTGTATGAGACGACGTCCTCTTGGTTTCAAGAATGTGAAGACGCTCCTTAGAATGCTTCAATTTATTCTTTAAAAAATATCCTACAAACGAAATAGTGGGTTTTGCTAAGTTATTACTACTTATATCTACAAATAAATCTAATATATTGTTAAAGCATCCTAATCCTATTTTTTAACACCTGCTGTGTTACTAATTCCTGTCCAATTCATAGTAGAAAATGCTTTGAAAAAAATGATTTTGTAAATATTAAATCTATTGCTTCGTGCAAACGGATATCAATGTCTGCGCGTGTTATTTGCATTTGCATCCATGACACCACCTGTTTTCTGAACTCAGGATCAGAAGAAAGTTTGTCATTAAATGATATAATTTCTTCTTCTGAACTAATCGGCGTCAAATGAAATTCTGTCCTCGAAAAAATTCCTGCGCGAGGACAAGTGGCCGCAACCAATTCATCCACATGGGATGTCACTTTTGCTGAATTTTTAATAACTATATCCATTTTCTTATCAATATGATCTATCCGATATTTTAACGCATTGACCTTGTCATTGAGCACGTTGAAATTTTCATCAATTTTTTTACTTAAGGTCACTCTTAATCCCTTAAATAATTCAGCTATTTGGTTGGCATATATGACGTATATATATGTTCGTTACTAAGACGTTATAACGAAGATTTTGAACTGACTCAGACGTAACGCGGACGTCTGACGTTAGAAACGCTGAAACGTCAAAACAAAAAACGTCAAACTAACGGGAGAGTGAAAAAAGCTTCCGGTGAACCTGGCTGAAGAAACACGCGCTTGTGAACTAAAAAACGTGAATAAAACAACTGAGCTAATCAATATATATATATATGTAAGATTGAGAATAATTCGTGTTTATTTCGACAGTTTCTTTTATACCTATCCTTTTACCTATACCTACACTCCTACCTTCGGCTACACCAATACAATGATATTTCTACAAGAAGTGGCTATGACTTTCTCTTTCGAACCACTTTCTCTTTCACTCCTCAAGCTCGACTCTCTCGATCTACCACCGCTCTTACACTCGGCCTTTCCTGACATACCCTTTCCCCCAAGGGAAGGTTTAGTTTTCTTCGTCAGATGAATCCAATTCTATATTTGTCGCATATGACCATAATTTCAACTTATCTGCACTAGCAGTAGTAATGTTTGGACCCTCGCAATTGGCCGCTTTTTGGACCTTATAACGGTCATTTCTGTTTTTACTTACTATTTCGTAAGGTCCTAAATACGAATTTCTGCCAGTAATGAACTGAGTTCGTTTTATAGCCACGAGATCTCCTACTTTGTACTCAACGGCTACTTTGCGTGATTTGTCATAGTTATTTTTGTGCATTATTTGAGCCTTCTCAATTTCGTTCCTAACCTTTTCTCTCATTTCTGATCTTTCGTTTTCACAGAATTCGTACTTTTCTGCATCAATTATTTTCCGTAAATAATCTGCATCGCCATTACGCATTGTAACGCCAAACATCGTATGAAATGGAGTTTGTTTTGTAGTAGCATGCCAATGAGAGTTTAACGCACGTTGAACTAGTCCTATCGATTTGTACCATTTAGAAGGTTCTTCGGAACTCAGTTTTGCTAATGTGGACAACACGACCCTGTTAACCCTTTCGGCTTGTCCATTTCCTCTTGGAACACCGGTGGTGTTTACAACATGTTCTATTTGCCTATTTTTTACATAATCTGCCTAACTGAAAAAGTGAAAGTGAAAGCTGTTTCTCGATCTGATATAATCCTCTGTGGGTCTCCAAAAATCTCAGACCAACTTTGCAGCTTCGCTATCACTTCTTCCGCACCCGTAGATTTTGTTGGGTAAAGCCAAACAAATTTGGAAAAGGCATCTACAACCGTTAAGATGTGTTTGTATTGTTTAGTGGTAATATCCATTGGTCCTATGTGATCTAAGTGAATAGTTTGCAAAGGACTATTTCCTTGATCAATGGGATTTAGAAACCCTTCCTTTTGTGATATGCGGTAGTCGCCTCGCGTAGCGGTTGATCTTAGCTCTTCGTCTTAAAGATAAGAACACCGTTTTTACTGTTTTAACTTGTAGCACTGAATTTTATTCACTAGTTTTTTTTTAAACACTTTTACACATTATAGAATATAACTGTAAGTCTCTATGTTTGGACTCTATCTTTTTGGACTATTTTCTTGGCTCCGCGCGAGCCTCCTTTTATATGCAAATTTATGTATTATTCTTATGGGCGTATTTAGCCCTCCTGCTTAGCTAAACCTAACCCTAATTATCTATCCTGCTTTTTCTGCTCATTTGTGCGTACGTGACATTCGCAATTATTGCTGCTGTAAGTGTATTGGGATAGTGGTTTTCCTAGTTACCTCATTTTCCCAAGTGTGACTATGAATGTGTTAGATTGTCTTTTCATTCGTTCTTATGCGATTACGATCAGTATTCACGCGTTAGTTTCCAAAGGTGTCAAACCTCTTGTTACAGCGGTACTATAAATGTTCATCGCAGTCGAACGAATGCGTTACAATGTGTAGAACCTATATGTTACAATGTGTAGAACCTGTATGCTACACTTTTTCCCTAGCTTATTATTATGCATAATGCATCTCACACAACTATCAATTACTTGTTTGACCTTTTGATCTACGTGTGGTATGAAATATTGTTGATTTATACTATGCACAGTTTTTGCACACGCAAAATGATCCATATTATGCGCATCTAGTATAATTCGTTTCTCCATACTTTTAGGGATAACCAACAAATCATTTCCATCAACCGTATTGTAAAGTATATCACCTTTCATTTTGTAAGAACCGTATGGTTTTTATTTTAAAGGGCCGATTACATTATGTACTTTTGCTTGGTTTTTACCATGGTAGAATGTGTCAAAATCGATTTGACAGATTCTACCAAGGCATGGTAAAAAACATTCGGTTTGTCCTGTGTAGATTCTGTCACCGTGTGGTAGCATAGAAAAAACCAACTTTGTTCCAAGATTGCGATTACACATGAGCCATGGTGTTTTCTGTCAAATAGTGCAGTTTGAAGTTATTTTGACACATTCTACCATGGTAAAAACCAAGCAATCTCGTCATTAATCTGGTGTTTTCTAATTCGTGCCGTAACCTCGGAAATTATCATTACGTTTTGTTCTGGGTATCTACTCAGACAATCTACATGACGCAATTTTTCACCTGATCTATGCTCAACATCAAAATCAAAATCCTGTAAAAACATTATCCATTGTGTAACCTCTCTAGGCGTATCTTCTTTTTTTATTGTTTGTTTGAATGCGATGCAATCAGTAATTATTTTAAATTTTATTCCCAAAAGATAGTGACGCCATTTTTTTTATCGCAAGATAAATAGCATTGGCTTCCAATATGTAGTTATGCTGATTGCTTTCTCGTTGAGTAGTCTTTTTACTCCAAAACATAACAGGATAAAACTTCTCTTCATATTTCTGCAGTAGTACTGCACCAAAACCATATTTCGATGCATTCGTATGCACTTGCGTTTCTGCCTCACGATCATACAACCTGAGAATTGGTTCGGTAATTAGCATTTGTTTCAGCTTTTGAAATGCATCTTGTTCCGTTGATCCCATGTTAAACTTAACATCTTTCTTTTATAGATCAGTCAGCGGTCTAGCAATTAAAGCGTAATTTTTTACAAATTTGCGGAAAACTCTGTTAATCCCAAAAATGCTTTACTTCTAAATTCTTCTAAATTCTTTACTACTCTTATTTTGTGAACTAACCTGGTGAAATTGTTCCCATTTCAACGCGATGTCCTAAAAATACAATCGACTGTTGCAAAAATTCACATTTCTCCCAGTTCACATTTAAACTATGTTTACGCTTTGCACGCGCAACACTGTTTTGACAGTCAACGCATTATTTTTCGCGTTGATATTTTCACCGGGGTAGCGTTACCGTTACATAGTTTAGTGGTGTTAGTGCAAGGACCGTTTAGGGCTAAGAACCATTGTAAAATCACTGCACTTGCAATAAAAGACGTACGCCGAATGCTCAAGCGAGAAACCGCGCTCAACAGTAATTTTCACCGTTCCGAAAGAGGAAAAAAAGCACAACGTAGGGATCGATCGCGAACATTTGGTGCCGTGACCAGGATTGTTTTATTTTCGGAGTGAACTTAATTTGGTTTCTCGAGCTTGCCATTGCTGCGTCTTGAAAAATTGTGCGATTTACGTGGAATATGGACACTTGAACAATTCGTGTAAATTCGTTTCTGTCCAGTGAATGTGTTTGATTGTAACGTGTTTGAACACAGTGTCGCGTAGTTTTGAACTTGATAGTTGAGTTTCGATTGTTGTGAAGAGTCACGTCGTAAAGCTGTTACGATTTCTGTGTTAGATTCCGTCCGCGCGAATTTTGTACCATCGTTTTTGTGACCGGCCATCGCGATACACTTGCGCGTCAGTATCATGGCTGCAACAGCTGATCTTCGTTCCCGAAGGATAGCGTTGGAGAAGAGAATTCAACGCATTAATGGATTTTGCGCCAATAGTAATCCGGCAAGGGACATGGAGAAAGTGATGATGCATGTTGCTGAAATCGAAGAGTTAGCAGAAGAATACGACCTTGTACAGCAGCTGATAGAAAATGGAGTTACACTTCAGGAACGCGCCTTCGAAGACACTTTGCGAGCAGCGATGGAGGACACCATAATGTCCGTTAGAGCAAGCTTGCAAGCTTTGCTACTACCAAAGCGTCATCTAGCAGCATCGTCCAGCCATGTTGCGTGGTGCTCCGAAGTAAGGTTGCCAACAATGTCTTTTTTGTTAAAATATGAAAAATCTGTTCCTTTTAGTAACCAGCCTGCTAGAGAAGTAACTCACCCGAGTGTTGTGCGACACGTATCTCCGTACCTTTCGATCTGCTCATCGATAGCGAGCAGTTCAAAATGGTGTCTATATTGCCAGCACGAGCATCCCTTGAGCAGTTGTCTTAAGTATTGCCGCCTTCCACTATCTGAGCGAATTCAGATTGCTAATGCGAAGGAGCTTTGCAATAACTGCTTACAGACAGGACATTTGGCAAAGAATTGTGCTACTTTGTCCAGGTGCACACTCTGTGGTGAGAGGCATCACATTCTTTTACATCGCTTTGCGGAGCCAGCGGAAACGAAATCAGTGGTGTTAGAACGTCCAGAAGTATTCATGCCAAGCACTCCTGGGCACGCTCAGTCGCTTAACGTTGCTAAGCCGGCAGTCCGTTCGGGAGTGGAAGCGACCCTGTTACGAGCTGAGCTGTTCGAGTTGCTGCAAAAAGGTGATTTTGAGATTCGATTAGGGATCTCGAAATGGGTGAATGATTTACGAGAGCTTGATGAGACGCAGCTTGGAGCCGAATCCGAGATGAGCTTCGCTTCGCTAGAAGCCGGGAAGACACTTGGCATCAGTTGGTTTCCAGAAGGCCATACATCAGAGTTGCTCATCGGTATAGTTTGGAGCAAGCCACTACTTAATTTGTGGAAAACGTTAGTGGCAGAAATACAGTTATCCCGTCCATCAGGACCTGAAGCAGAGCAAGAGAAGAAGCAATTAGTGTCGTCAATTATGATACGAAACACAGAGGTGTTCCTGCAATGGTTAACATTTACTTACTTGATAAAAGTCACGAGTTGTTGCAGGCGGTTTGTTACCATGCTTCGGCATCTGCATCGCTTACGAAGCGAAGGGTGGTTGCGTTCCAATGAAGGTGACGTACGTCGTAGCGTGCGTGAGCGAGAAGCGGCAGAGGACCCTTTAACACTGCTTATCAAACGTGAATCCTTTGCTGAAGAGCTTCGAGATCTTCAAGTAGGAAAGCAGATGAAAAGTCATTCGTCATTGAGAAGACTTACCCCAGTTCCCGATAACGCAAGCAGAATGGTTGATGGACTACTAAAGTTGTTGCGGTTGCCCGGTCAGCTAAAGCATTCGGCTTTGCAGCCAAATGGCTATCCACTAGCGCAGTTGATTGTGTTAGGTGACCATACGAGGCTGATTCATGACGAAAGACGACTGTTGCTGTCAACCAAAAGGTTTAAATTTCGACCGTTACGTGGAGGCATTTTGGCGAAAAACGTAATGCGGAGATTAGTGTTGGGTCAAGAGCGAAAGAGGTACCTCAATCGCTCCGCTCATCTTATTGTGCGCGCTCCCGTACAGCACACGGGAAAAAGAGGTAGCTCCGTACGGAGCGCTACACACAGGAGCGATTGTGCGATGCGCTCCCAGAAGCGATTGTGCGATGCGCTCCCAGGAGCGAAGTTTCCTCGCTTCTGTGCGATGCGCTCCCATTTGAAAATTTCCTATGGCCTATAGCCTGTAGCCTACCCTTTATTTTATTATTTTAATTTATTTTAATGCGAATCGGTTGAAATAAGTTTCTCTTCACTTAAAATATGCTTTAAAAGAAGAAAAGAATAAAAAATATCAATAAAATAAAAATAAAATTTTCAACCCGAAAATTTCATAAGGCTTACCCCTTGCCATTTTTTGAGAAATTTAGCAAAATTTAAAAATTTGTTTTATTTTAATGCGAAATTGTTACCATAAGTTTCTTTTCACTTAAATAATGTTTTAAATTAAAAAAAGAATAAAAAACAAAAAATAAATAAAAATATTAAAAAAAAATTTAAAAAGTTTCCTAAGGCTGTAGCTATCGCACCGGTCATCTTATTGTGCGCGCTTCCGTACAGCTCACGGGAAAAAGAGGTAGCTGTATCGCAGGAATCGCTCCTGCGTGCAGCTCTCCTTGTGGTGCGAAATTTCGCTCCTGGGAACGCATCGCACAATCGCTCCTGTGTGCAGCGCTCCGTATGGAGCTACCTTAAGTGCACCGCACACTTTAGAGAGCGAGAGCGGTGCGCTCGGCTCTTGCAAAAGAGCTACTTAACCCAACACTAGCGGAGATACATTAGATGTGCGCAGTTTCATCCTACGTACGCTGGCGTCGGAAGTGATTACGCAGTTTCCACATACCGTAATCCTGCGCATTGGCTAGCAGCATTATTCAAAGCATATATGGGTGTATGCGTGTGCATCGTTATCAGGCAGATGCATCTTGATCTGGTTGGGGATCCTTCAATTGAAGGATTGCAAACACCCTGCGGTGGCTTACGGCGAGGAGAGCCGTTTCCGATCACATCCATTCGGACAATGGAAAAACATTCGCGGTTGCTAGGAAGGAGTTGCAGCTGGACTGGACTGGACTGGCGAGTGAAGCTGCATAGAGTACCATGGCAGAATCGTGCGCGAAATAGGGATTCGATGTGGCATCCGATTCTACCGAGATCTCCCCATATTGGCGGCCTGTGGGAAGTTGCGGTAGAAGCTGCTAAGCGCAATCTGTTAGGCCAGGTAGCACTCGATCATCCTTCGAAGGCTGATACCTTGTGTTGCTTCCAAGTCGCGTTGTCGTGTTCGGATAACAGATAATTGGCGTTCAATCGCGTAACTATGTCCTGGCAGTTGAAATGTAAAAGTATTAGCTAGTCAGGGAAATATCGCGCATAATGATTTCGAATCACGTAAAACTTGCACTAAATATGTTCGTTCGTTTGCGCTACCACGCGGTTTTTTGACAGAGCTGGACAAAGATTAGTTGTGTGTTGATGTTACATCAAGGCGAGGTGTATGTTTACGCTTTGCACGCGCAACACAGTCAACGCATTATTTTTCGCGTTGATATTTTCACCGGGGTAGCGTTACCGTTACATAGTTTAGTGGTGTTAGTGCAAGGACCGTTTAGGGCTAAGAACCATTGTAAAATCACTGCACTTGCAATAAAAGACGTACAACGAACGGTCAAGCGAGAAACCGCGCTCAACATTAATTTTCACCGTTCCGAAAGAGGAAAAAAAGCACAATGTAGGGATCGATCGCGAACAACCTATATTCAGCAATTCTATCAAAAACTTTTTCCATTTTTCTTAAACATTCTTCTGGAGTTACGACATAAATCACTATATCGTCCATGTAAAGATCTAGCACATTTTCATAAATCAAGGGTTGAAATATGTGATTAATAAAACGTATAAATACTGCAGGAGAATTAAAAAATCCAAATGGTGCTTTAGTAAACTCCTATAATCCGGTTTTAGTGGCAAACGCAGTGTACTTCCTACTATTTTCCTCTATTGGCACATGAAAAAATCCGTTTTTCAAATCCATTATGGTAAAAAACTTAGCTTTTTGTAACCTTTCTAAGACTTCTTCTATTACAGGAACCGGAAAGCCGTCTTTTAGAACCATATTGTTGAGTTTCCGATAATCTATACACAATCGATAGGTGCCGTTCTTTTTCTTTACGATCACTACCCTGCTCGCGTATTCAGACGTAGACTTCTGTACAACGCCTTGTTCTAACCATTTCTTTACTTGGTTCTCGACTATCTCGTTTTCCGATACCCCGGCTCTAAACGCTTAGCAATTGTCGCGTTTGCGAACGCGATTCAGAAAAATTTTGCGAAACTCCATATAAAAAAAATTGTGAAAAGTCGCTATACGTGTATTTTCAGCGAAAAATCGCGATTCGAAGCGCGACTTGACGCCATGACAGTTTTCTGTAATAACAAGGTAAACATGGCAATAACAAGGTAAACAAATACAAATTAAAAAATTAAATATTTTGAGTGTTATTAAATATTGTAAATTAAATTAACAAATCGAGTGCTATTTATTTTTTAAAAGTACGCAGGATTTGTATATAATTATTGTGAATGTCAATATTATTTTTAAAACAGGAAAATGCTGGTAATTAAAAAAAATCCCATATCGTGGACAAATGCATGGCTGCATTGTTTATGAATTTATTACTTGTATGTTTAACTTGCTTGAACAAGATAAATTAATTAATAATTAATTAATAATTAATTAAATTAATTAAATAGAAAAAATATTAGAGTTAAAAAAATAGAGTTAAAAAATATTAGATAGTCCACAGCACAGTGTTTGATCCCTTTTGGAAGCTGTGTTATGAATACCTGTATATTGATGGTAGTTTGGAAGCTGTGTTGGAATTGTGGTTATGTATACCTGTACATTGAGGGTACGGTGACGGTCTAGAAATGAGAAAGGAGCCATACACGTTTGATTACCCGTATTCGAAGATTTTTACCTTTATGCTACTCGAAGCTGCCGATCCCAATTCTATTTTGCCCGGTGTATGACGCGGTGGGCAAACACATCTTCGTTCACCTATTTATCTTGTTACAATTCCTTCTGGCTACCGGAAAAAATTATAACAAGATTTTCCAGCGTCAAACACACAAGAAAACAAAACGGACAAATCTGCGGTACTGTTAGCAACAGCCGTTGTTTGTATCACAGGAGTCAGCAGCATCCTGCCAAGAGCTTTCTTGACGGTCCATCGTTTTGAAACATCGTCACTGGGCTTAAAAAACTTGCCTTTCTCATCTAATTTATCAAAACAATAAATTTACTATTTATTATAATTTTCTTTGTTTGAATTAATTTAATTTAATTCGAAATTAATTTCCCGTTACCGGCCAGATTGAAAACATAAACAAACCTTGCACGAGAAAACTTAAACAACCTTGAAGTCGCGCCGAAAGTCGCAAAATTTTTTGGGAAAACTGTGCTACGATTGTCGCGTTCGCAAACAGGTTCGCAAAGTTAAAGGCCATACGTTCAGGCTTTCTGGTCTTCTTGTTCTTAAGATTGCGTTCTGGGCTTATCTCAAAAAAAAAAAACAAACGCAACAAAAATCATTTGAAATCTAGTTTGTGTCTAGTCGAAATTAAAGCTTAGCAGAATCGTCAGCGATCTAAACCGATCCTATCGTAGGGAAGGGACTGATTCATTGAATTTTCCGAGTTCCGATTATGCGCAATCTTATCATTACTGGGTTTTAAGATTCTTAAAACAAAACTATTTTCACGCTGCAGAATGTGTATTGCTATCGTTGTTATCTATTTTTTTATTAGCTCAGGGACGGCCAGGCCGTACCATTGTGCTCTACCATTGTTTTTAAAGTTTGTTGTTTCCCGCGTTCGATTTCTAGTAGTTCTTCTAGTACCGGATCTGGTTTCCGTTTCTTGGACGGCGTGGGGCTACACGAAGAAATACTTTGCGATTCAGATTCAATTATGCAATCAGCTTCGTCTTCATTTAAAAATTCCTCGTTATTATTTGCATCTGATTCTGATGCATTTAATCTGATTCCAGATATTCCACATTCATTGGATCTGCAAAAATAGGAACAAATTTTTAATAATACTTCGAACTGTATTCTTGGTACGGCCTAGCTGGTTCTAAATATCAAAAAATTCGAGAACTGTGTCATAGTATATTACCTTTAAAAATAGGAATGTTTCCTTCTCGTGGTCTCGAATCATAGCAATCTTTCAGAAATGCCATTTGCTGGAAATACTTCCAGCCAATATGCTTATAGCCTGAACCTGAAGGCTGGTTCATTTCATGCAACTTTCTGGAAAATGTGTCACGCAGAAATCTCCAACGTTTCTTTACTTCATTTTCTGAAAATTGTTTAAAAACATGAAAAATTTAGTATTTTTAATTTGTTTAATTTCTTATTCTATTTTAGATTCTTACAGGGATTTTCTATTCACTTTAGACTAGCAGCACACTTTTCCCTGCTCTGTGCAATTGATTTTTAGAAAGCAGCATGTTTTTCAGGATACCCGCGTCGGATTTTTAAGTATAAGCAATTGATTTCGACATGCCACTTTCTGGCAGCTTTGAGGCCGCAGTGTATAACCTCGAAGTTTAAAGAATGAATTTTATAATGAAGTTCTGTTTACACGAGAAAATGTTTGTTTTTAATAATTATCGATATTGTTGGTAAAATATATTTCGTAAATTAAAAACAATTTAATTGAACAAAGATTGGATGCTGTCTTTAAAGTGCAATATTTATAACCTCGCATGTAACATTTGCTGGTAACAAAAATGCTGTGTTGTGAAAAGTCAGATACATAGTTGTTCATACAAAATGTGAGGACTTTGCTCTACGTAAAGAGTTACATATATTTTAATGATTTAATGAAACCAAAGAATAATGCTAATCGCCAACCAAGTAAGACTTTAATTGAATTTAAATTACGAAATATATTTTACAAATAACAGTATCGATGAATATTAAATTCCTCGTGTCATAATCATAATAAAATTCAATCTTTCAACGCGAGAGCTATAAACTTGCGTCTTTAAAGCTGCCAGAAAGTGGCATGTCGAAATCAATTGCTTATACTTAAAAATCCGACGCGGGTATCCTAAAAAACATGCTCCCTGCTAAAAATCAATTGCACAGAGCAGGGAAAAGTGTGCAGCTAGTCTAAACTGAATTGAAAAACCCTGTATCTACTGGAACAAGTTTTCGGGCTTCGGCTTTCGATTTCAGAATATGTCATAACGCGATAGCCAAGATTGTATACGAAACTTGCGTTGCCATTTGGACTACCATGAATGATGAATTCATGCCAGTACCAACAACAGAAAACATCGAAGAGATATCAAACGAATTTTTGGAAAAATTTAATTTTCCCAACTGTTTTGGGTGCATTGACGGAAAACATGTACCACTGAAGGCACCGGCAAATAGCGGTTCGGAATATTATAATTACAAAAAGTTTTTTTTTCCATTCATCTGCAAACTGTCGCTTACGCCAATGGAAAATTTATATTTATTGATGTAGGTGAATTTGGAAGACTTAGCGAAAGTGGAGTTTTCAATTGCTCCACATTGTATCATGCTATAAAAAGTGGAGAGATGAAAATTCCCCAAGCGAAACCTCTTCCTGAAACTAATGAGAATATGCCATATGTTTTATTAGGAGATCAGGGTTATCCATTGAAAACTTATTTGCTTAGGCCATACCCACTATGTAACTTAACAGAAGAACAAGTTAGATTCAACTTCATGCATTCGAGAACCCGACGAATTGTAGAATGCGCGTTTGGTATGTTAGTTACAAAGTGGCGGTGTCTAATGACAGAACTGCAAGTAACACCCGACCACGCAACAATCGTTGTGAAAGCGTGTTGCCTTTTGCATAATATGTGCATCAATCAGAAAAGACCGCGTAGAATTATGCGATGGGCAAATCAAACTGTATTGAGCAGAAATAGCCACAATCATCCGTCACGAGATGCATATAGAGTAAAAGAAGTTTTTAAGAACTATCTGTATGAAAATCGTGTATAGGCAAAAATATATGTAAGATATGCTTATAGTCTAGCTTAACTTCAGTTTGAAAAGGTAAAAAACTTATAGAAAGGTTCCTTTGAATAGGATTTCATTTAATTGAGAAACCTATCAATATGACGGTGCGACTAATCCAATGCATCGCATTGTATAATGCGCGATATCCTATCATTATACCGAAACCCCATACCGTAACGCAGCTTCTCATCATCGACTATCACCATCGGTTCGGGCATGCGAATCGGGAAACCGTTGTGAATGAACTAAGGCAGCGGTTTTATATAAAACACCTGCGTTCATGCGTTTCCAGTGTGATGAAGAACTGCCAAAGATGCAAAATATGACAGTGTCAGCCAAGTACACCAAGAATGGCACCCCTACCAGAGGCAAGACTTACCCCGTATATTCGTCCATTCAGCGCAGTAGGCATCGACTACTTGGGTCCAGTAGAAGTAGTAAATGCAAGAAGGAGAGAGAAACGATATGTAGTAGTCCTCACTTGCTTAGTGACTCGAGCATTGCATTTGGAAGTTGCACATAGCCTGTCAACAGAAGCGTGCATCATGGCAATACGACGATTCGTAAGTCGAAGAGGTCCGCCGCACGAAAAATTTTCGGATAACGGTACGAATTTCATCAGTGCAAACAATGAGCTTCAGAAACAAATTGCCGCAAACCACTACTCAATAGCAAACACCTTTACAGACTCGCACACCACATGGCGCTTCAACCCACCTTCAACTCCACACATGGGTGGTGTTTGGGGGCGGATGGTCCTGAGTGTGAAGGAAGCGATACGCGCATTTGACGACGGCGGAAAGTTGAATGATTTAATCTTGCTAACCGGCCTTGCCAACTCTGAAAGTCTCATCAACTCGCGCCCTTTGACTTATTTGACTAAAGGCTCATCGGATTCAAAGGCATTGCTACCTAATCATTTCATTTTAGGATCTTCTACCGGTAGGAAAGAAATGGTCCGAATCCTACCACACCCCGCAGAGGCACTAAGAAGTAGGTACAAAAGGGCTGCTTCACTTACCAACCACTGCTGGGACAGATGGCTGAAGGAATATGTGCCAACCCTTCATCGACGGACTAAGTGGGTAAATAAAGGGCCGCAACTAGAAGTTGGAGCGTTGGTATTCGTGACGGAAGGTGCTCGTAGGGATTGGCTGAGAGCCAAAGTAGAAGAAGTTTTCCCGGGTTCGGATGGAAAAATCAGGCAGGTAGTAAGAACGGCTCACGGGAAACGATTGTAGCAAAGCTAGTTAAGCTTTAGGGTTTGCTGATGATGTGGCGTTCACCCTTATCGGGAGGAACCCGCAGGAAATCAGCAACCTTGCTACGAGGAACTTGGAGATGATCGAGCGTTGGATGGATGGAGTGGGATTGAAGCTGGCCCATCAAAAGACCGGCTACATGATCTTCTGTACTCATCACAACCCGCAGGTAGGTCAACTACGTGCGGGGGGACACACGATCGTATCCACGGAATCGCTCAAGTACCTGGGGGTCGAGCTCTGCCGCAAACAGCACCACGGTCGGCATTTGGAGAAGGTTTGCAGCAAGGCATCACGTATCACGAATGTCTTAACCGCTCTGATGCCGAATAAGTGTGGCCCAAAAAGCAGCAGAAGGAGACCCTTGGTTAACGTTGGGAATAGCATTGTCCGTTACGCGGCACCATCGTGGGGACGGACGCTTCTTCAGAAGGACGTTCACCGGACCACGGTTCAGAGGGCGTACCGCACAGGAGTTCTTCGAGTGGCCAGTGCCTTCCAAACGGTCTCCTACGATGCCGCTTGCGTGGTCGCAAGCACTATCCCGTTAGTCCTCCTCCTAGAGGAGGACATCCGCTGCCACGACGAAAAGGTAGCGAGGGGAAGTCCAGGACCAGACATACGAAAGCGGCAAAAGGAAGAGACCATGGGACGCTGGCAACAACAATGGACAGCCGGAGCGGGGCAGCCGAGATCGCCGGGGATGAAGACGAGGAGAATTATCCCGGACATTATGTCCTGGGTAAATCGCAAGCACGGAGAAATTGATTTCTATCTCTCTCAACTCTTTACAGGGCATGGGTTTCTCCGGAGCTACTTCGTCGACAAAGGCATCCTCGACGGCTCGCCAAACTGACCGGTGTGTGAACACCAAGTGGAAGATGTCGACCACGTAATGTTCCACTGTCCACGGTTTGCTCGAACCCAACACGAGATGCAGCAGCAGAGCCACACCCGCTTGACGATAGAAAATCTTGCAGCGGAAATGTGTGCCAACAGCAACACATGGGAAGCAGTCCGGACCGCCGCAAGGACCATCTTCAGAAACCTCCAAGTGAGATGGAATGAGGAAAGTCCACCTACGGCCAGACGGAGACAACAACGACGGCGGAACACGGAACAAACGGGACAGCAACAGCTGCCGCCGTGACCGCACCAAAGGATGACGACAACGGAAGCAGCAGCAGCAGCAACGAGTAACCAGAGCAGCAGCAGGAGCTAGACCCCACCGGAAGTAGCGGTTACGGACGGGCGGAATTAAGCAGCAGCAGCGGAAGGAAGGCACGAAGCAGCAGCAGCAGCTGAGACAACTAGGACGAATGACGCAGTCAACAGGATGGGTGCATCGCACAAACGTTCCTGCATGGAGTACTACGCACATCAAGCGCATCGGCAGGGTTCGGATCAGGTCGAGGAGTGGTTTAGTTTGGGTCCCATCGGCTGCCGGGTCCGCTTCACGGGCCCAGCGTCACGATGAATCCCACATAACCCTCTCTAACATCTAACATCTCTCTCTAACATCTCGGAGGGATTGGTTTGTAGCCGCAAGCCGCCCTTCGAGGTGGGTACCTTTTGAAGGTTCCCTCCCCGTTAACAAAAAAAAAAAAAACAAAAAACAAAAAAAAAAAAGCTAGTTAAGCTTAAGGTAGAAGTTGATTGAAAAGGAGTTGATGGTCGTGTCGTTGATAAGCGAATCCAAACAGAATGGATTCACGAGGGGGGGGGGATGTTGACACGACAGCGCAATGACAGGTAGAAAGGTGAACAGAAGAAAGGTGCGCTAATCGATTTGCAATTAAACGAGCAGCGCAGGCGATAAGCATCGCACGGATGAGAGAGCGCATAAATCTCTCCGTAGCAGGGATCGGCACGTGAGGTCAACGTGCCACTCTCGTGTGCCGAGGGTCGGATCAAATCGCAGCGCGCGCAAAGATTTGTCCTAATAAGGAAGTAGGGAAAAAATGCAGAAGATTAGGAGCAATACGGAGAGAGAGATTAGACTCAGCTCAGAAGCAAGTAGAACGCCAAAGTGACAAGGACAAAATTTGTAAAAAGTTGGAAAAGATTTGAATTGTAATAAATTGTTCAGAGTGAACTTAAATAAATTTAAATTCCCGCTTGACCAAGCCTTAAGCGTTTGGCCTTTGCTTTCACAATAGTGTAAAAGTTTAAAACTCCCGTGCCTTTTCATGTCTTGCAGGCGCTTGGGTACGTTATTATTTATTTCATTCTCGGTGAATTTTTGCTTCAAGAACGTACCGTGTAAGAGTAAAGTAAGTTACAATCGAGCAAAGGCCTGAAGCAAACTAACTCTAAATCAAATCGTCAATTTTTCATTTCAGCAAACATGAGCTCTAGCCAAAGCTCTGAACTAGCTCAAAGTGCAAACGGGGCAGTTGCAAGTACCTCGACTGCGAGCAACGAAGATATAGAGCGCGTGGTAACGGCGTATGAAAATGGAGCAACTCATGCTGCCATTAGCCAAATGCTGAATATAAATCATTGTATTGTCAAAAAATACCAAACAGCATTTCAGGTCGAAGTCAAGAAACGTGGTGGCAACAGGCAGAAAATATTGTCGCAGCAAGCCTTAAGCGATGTTCAAGGCTGGATCAACGACGATTGTACGGTGACGCTAAAATCACTCCAACAAAAATTGTTGGTGGAACACGGTGTGAGGGTTTCCACTATAACACACATATAATATAATTATATCAAATGCACATTCTGGATTGGTTGAAACCAAGCTGTGTTAGAATTGCGCGCGAAGTCAGATCGAATGCGAGAAGAAGAAAAAGTTTGCAAAAAACATTTGGTAAGACAACAAGCTGTCGTATGACACAGCAGCACCTAAACCAGAGGGGTATAAAGTATCGCGGATACTTTACCCTGCGGGCAATATTCCATTCAAAACTGAGTTACGCGCGAGGCTGAAACAAGGCTGAAACCCTGCGAGCAATATCCCGTACTGAGTTACCCGCGAGGGTGAAACAAGGCTGAAAGGCAGTCAACGTTTCAGCCTCTTTTGAGTGATTTGGGAGTCGCTCTCGCGGGTTCCACTTGCTTGTATTGCTATCTCTTTTTATGATATGCTTCTGCATTCTTCCCTGTGACGTATAGTCAACCTCTTACCCTTCCCCGCGTTTTCGTTTATATACCCACACCTACGCCAACGTCGATTTCTTTCCACGGAATTAATAACAAAACATGTATATCGCCGTGTTCAATTTTGGCAACTGTATTTGTCAATACATTACATTTATTCAGCGATATCGTGCGGATCGTGATCGTGGCAAAAGTGAACAAATTTTAAACTATTACGGTAATTACGAATGGCTCTTGAAAAAAACAACCACCGGCAAACATATAAATTGACCAAAGCGGTTATTGGGCTGCAGAACCGCGTCGACGTCCTAACCGAAAATTTACGGCCAACTTGTTCTGGCCTGAACACTGGAACGGTCATGCGAACGGCATTCCACCCAGCACGGCCAACGTTTGTGTTGGAAAAGGTTGCCACCGAACACTAGAGTTAGACGCCCTGGAAGCCGACCTCGCAGATCCGAAAAACTTTCATGAGCTGCAGGTGTGGACGCGCGATATTGTGGCATCCTCTAGTGCAAAACAAATTATGCACGACACTTTGTATCTGCTATTTTGTGCAGAATTCCTCACAACGCGCAGCTGGTCGGGACTGGGGAGACCGCTGAAAAAATCCGGTTTAACAAAAATAAAAATATAATAATTTTTTTTTATATTGCTGGGTGCGCAGATGGGACAGCCCCAAATAAATTAATAGTTGAACTATTTTTTAAAACGAAATAAAAAAATGCCAACAGTCGCCTCAAGGCCGAAGGTGTTGTCAAAAGCGTGTGTCGGAACCGGCCAAAAAAATAATTAGATAAATTAATTTCTTATTTTTAACATTAGTTATAGTTATAGTTTTTATTATTTAGTTCATAGTTTCATGAATGTTTTACTGTATATGTCACTTTGTGACGGCGCGATCGAGGAAGGACCTACGAAAGGAGCCGCGAAGTGGAGCTACCGTCCGGTAGAGAACGCCGGTGTAGATGTCACCGAGTGGGATCCGAACGGTGACGTGGGATCGAGAGGACGATCCGTGACCGAATGGAGAGGGTCTTTTTGATCCCGACCGGCCAACCAAGCGGACAAATTTTAAGCGTACAAAATAAAAATTGTTAAAGTTGAAAAAGCCGGTGTTTTTTTCTGTTCGGTCGGGCGTTGCTTCTGCAACAGTATATGTTAGTTAGCTTCATGATTTTTTTATTGTATATGTTAGTTAGTTTGATAATTTTAGTGATAATATAGCAGCGTAACAAATTTCTTCATTACATGAAAACAATCATTATCATAAAAATTATATGCCTACTTTAAACAAGTTGCTTTGGTCAATATATCAAAAGTCCTTGATCTATAAATCGAAATAAATCATACAATTCGATGCAAAATATCGTTCATGTGATGCAGACAAAATATAGTAAACATTGCAACCACAGATGACTGTAAACCGTTTGCAAGAAAGATCAGGAAATAATACATTTTTCAATAGAAACCAAACAATCGTAGTAGGCGTACAGTGGTTCCCAACCGAGTCTTCCTTTTCATATGCCGGTGCCTGTTTGTCTTGTGTTGAACAGATGTTTTAAATTTTTCATCTTTAAATTGTAAACGATTGATGCTTCATATCGAAACAGGTACCAAATACCAACTAGCCAAATCAACTTTCATGCTTTCTCGCTCTTGCTAAACAACAATCAAACCAGGTAAAGTGAGGCGCGAAAACAGACAAGGGTCGAGTCAACCTGACAATCGTAGTGACCATAGATTTTTTCCCCCGGTGCTTTGCTGACACTAAACTTGGCCAGCCCAAAATCATTCGTAGCGTACGAGTCACAAGTGTCAGTCGTGTCTGCAAAGCCCAGCGTGCTTAGTCACAGAAAAGCGTACTTGTAATTTGTAACGCCACAAAAAACAAAGGTAAGAAATCATTTAAATTCTAAGGATTCATATTTCCGACCGTTTTTTTTTTTTCAAACCATTCTTCATATATGATTTCGCTAGCAAACCGGCAGTGCACGATGGTTGAAAAGAAGAAAAAAAATGGAATTGATGTCTTGACACAAACTCTCGCGCAAAATACTCAATAATGGCAAAATGTTCTGCAACAGCCAGAACAGTAAGAATGCAAAAACGTAGAAGCGAAAAAAATTAGTTGCGATTACTGCAAGCGCAAATTCGTATACTCAACCGGGCTGGACCGGCACAAGAAAAAATTCCACCCTGAAGAACAAAATTCCGTTCCAGATCTGCCGAAGGAGGAAGGGTCCGCTGTGGAGTATCCGCAGCTAAAAACGTTTCCGTGGAAATAGACGTAGAGAAATAAAACCAATTTACAGTACAACCAGGAAGTGATGGCGGCGCTTGGCAATGTCGCACAGGCTTCGCTGGAGTTGAGATCGGCGGGATCGGAAAACCGTTTAGCTCCTCTCTACGCCAGCATGCGGGATTGGTCGCCAATACGCCAGGAAGCGATGCTGGGAAGAATTCAGAGCAAGCTTGCGGAGGAGAATGCCGCGAGATTCGTGGAGAAGAATGGATACGATCCACGAAATTAGAAATAAGTTAGTTTGTAAGTTAGTTATAAGTCTAAATTAAGTTAGCATTTAGTTTAACTATAAGTATTTTTTCTTTCTTTTTTCATGAAATTTGGATTTTTTTTTAATACCGGATTACAAATTGGATTAAATAAAGAATTGTGAACTACAACGTTACTTTTTATATTGTGCCATCAGCAAATGTTGCCAAATTGCCAAATGCAAACGAATTTGCATCAACTCGTTGGTTGTGCGATGTGTTATCCCGCGCAACTCAATAAGCTCGCTCGGTACATGCTCCGTTTCCCTTGCTGCTTGGCCTGACACGTTCCTTCGAATATAGTTAAGCAGGTACACGCATGTGAGTACAACTTTGCTGGCAGTTTGAGGGTTTAACTCTATCGGCGTTCTCAGCACTCGAAACCTCGCAGTCAAAATTCCAAACACCATTTCAACTGTTCGGCGTGCTTTCGAATAATGGCGTTCGTTAAAAATGCGTTCGACGGGTCCGCGGTCTGTTATTCCACCAAACGGGCGAATGCAATAGTTGGTGAATGCAAACGCTTTGTCTCCCTGTAACATATACGGGATTCTCATAAGGGAAGTAGAACCTCGTAGCATTTCTGCTTCTGGGATTTGTAATCTATTATTTTGTAGCAAGTTATGCAGACGCGATGTACGTAAAACCCCTCCGTGTCCGTGTATGAAAAATTGATTCCGACTCCGAAAAAAAAACGAAAATTGACTCCGACGAGTCCGGTCGAGCCCGAATGGGTCCGATCGATGCCGGATGAGTTGAAATGAGTCCGATGGAGTCAGACTAACCATGTATCCATTGTAAATTGCTCAGGGCTTCATCCTAGAACCTACACCCCCCCCCCCCTCCCCCGCCCCCCCCCCAGACTCCGGCAAAATTTATAATTTATCCATCACTACTAAGAATGTGATTCAGGCGTAGCTAACTCTGCAATACGAACTAGCTGTATGTTTCGTAAAATATATGGAAAAAGTTCATGGAGAGCCACTCGAAAACACGTCTTCTTTAGTGAGCTTAGTTCACAGATTATTTGTTTTTAAATTGCAGTAAGTTAGTTGTTCGTTTGTTGATTAAGTCAAAGAACAAAACATTACATTTTTTTTCGTTCTCACATAATGTGAAGGAGCTTAAAGGCGAATAGTAAAATAGTATATAGTAAAATTAGCAAGGCTTACCAATAGCACAGTCAGAAAGCGAAATACCAAAATGAAAACTTTAGCAGCTAAGTGTGCAAGCGTGTTCGGAGAACGTGATAAAATCCGCAGGGGCAACACTGTAAACATGACTCCGATAACTTACCGTGGTGAAGTTCGTGCTACTTTTCACCGTGATCAAAGCGATCACTGTGATTCCGCCATCGCTAGTGAGTCACTGTGAATCCGCAATCGCAGACGACACGACGAGGAGTCATGTGCGCCATTGCAAAGACGCCAGTGAAAAATCGTGTCGGCCATCGCGCTTAAGACAACCTAACGCCACAAACTAAGCCATGTGGTAGCAGGATGAAATCATCAGCGGCAACAACACTAGCAGCGACGACAATAGTATAGAGAGAAACCCTAAACCGAGAGACATACAGGCTGGCTAGTAGGCCAGCGGCAGTGAAATCAACGGCAAAGCGATAGCAACAGCAAATAATAAGGTACGACTCGAAAATGTAAGGTAAGTGAGCATTATAAAATGTGTGCGTGTAAATCATTTAAAAAAAAAGATAATCCTCATGTGCGACATTGAAGATTAGGAAATTTTGCGTGTGCATTAAATACCAAGTGTGCGCTGGTGTCAGTGTGGTGAGATAAAGTAAGCGTAATATCCGAAAAATGGAAAATTAAGTGTTTGCGTCTATGCGTCTACACGCGAAATGTGCTTAGAAAAGAGAGGAATATAGAGTACAGTTGAAGTTAGTGTTGGTGCATATATTACAAGTCAGCTATTAAAATAGTGTACCAGAAATAATTTTTAATTAGTCTTAATGTAACCCCCGGACTGATGAGTGATCCCGAACGAGCCGAAAGATATGTAAGTTAGGTAGCAATATGAAATGATCGATGTAAGTTAAGTTAGTATACGTAAGATTAGACTTAATAGAAATTATTAAAATATTCGTGAGATACAACGTATCTCTCGAAACTATTAAATGTATAGGTAGTAGTAAGTAAAACTGCCACGCGTTCCGTCTGGCTACAGTACTAGACGCGTAGGTCAGTCTCGTTTGTAAGCTTGAATAAAACACTATTATAATTTGTATATGCGTCGCGAGCTGTCGAACACCAGGATAATCACGCCAAAAAAAACCCTGTTATACTTTTTTTTATTCGCGTTCAATTTTATTCTCCTACTAACTTTTACAATATATTCCATAAACTGATTTCTAAATCAAATCGTCAAATTTTCATTTCAGCAAACATGAGCTCTAGCCAAAGCTCTGGACTAGCTCAAAGTACAAACGGGGCAGTTGCAAGTACCTCGACTGCGAGCAACGAAGATATAGAGCGCGTGGTAACGGCGTATGAAAATGGAGCAACTCATGCTGCCATTAGCCAAATGCTGAATATAAATCATTGTATTGTCAAAAAATACCAAACAGCATTTCAGGTCGAAGTCAAGAAACGTGGTGGCAACAGGCAGAAAATATTGTCGCAGCAAGCCTTAAGCGATGTTCAAGGCTGGATCAACGACGATTGTACGGTGACGCTAAAATCACTCCAACAAAAATTGTTGGTGGAACACGGTGTGAGGGTTTCCACTATAACACACATATAATATAATTATATCAAATGCACATTCTGGATTGGTTGAATCCAAGCTGTGTTAGAATTGCGCGCGAAGTCAGATCGAATGCGAGAAGAAGAAAAAGTTTGCAAAAAACATTTGGTAAGACAACAAACTGTCGTATGACACAGCAGCACCTAAACCAGAGGGGTATAAAGTATCGCGGATACTTTACCCTGCGGGCAATATTCCATTCAAAACTGAGTTACGCGCGAGGCTGAAACAAGACTGAAACCCTGCGAGCAATATCCCATACAAAACTGAGTTACCCGCGAGGGTGAAACAAGGCTGAAAGGCAGTCAACGTTTCAGCCTCTTTTGAGTGATTTGGGAGTCGCTCTCGCGGGTTCCACTTGCTTGTATTGCTATCTCTTTTTATGATATGCTTCTATATTCTTCCCTGTGACGTATAGTCAACCTCTTACCCTTCCCCGCGTTTTCGTTTATATACCCACACCTACGCCAACGTCGATTTCTTTCCACGGAATTAATAACAAAACATGTATATCGCCGTGTTCAATTTTGGCAACTGTATTTGTCAATACATTACATTTATTCAGCGATATCGTGCGGATCGTGATCGTGGCAAAAGTGAACAAATTTTAAACTATTACGGTAATTACGAATGGCTCTTGAAAAAAACAACCACCGGCAAACATATAAATTGACCAAAGCGGTTATTGGGCTGCAGAACCGCGTCGACGTCCTAACCGAAAATTTACGGCCAACTTGTTCTGGCCTGAACACTGGAACGGTCATGCGAACGGCATTCCACCCAGCACGGCCAACGTTTGTGTTGGAAAAGGTTGCCACCGAACACTAGAGTTAGACGCCCTGGAAGCCGACCTCGCAGATCCGAAAAACTTTCATGAGCTGCAGGTGTGGACGCGCGATATTGTGGCATCCTCTAGTGCAAAACAAATTATGCACGACACTTTGTATCTGCTATTTTGTGCAGAATTCCTCACAACGCGCAGCTGGTCGGGACTGGGGAGACCGCTGAAAAAATCCGGTTTAACAAAAATAAAAATATAATAATTTTTTTTTTATATTGCTGGGTGCGCAGATGGGACAGCCCCAAATAAATTAATAGTTGAACTATTTTTTAAAACGAAATAAAAAAATGCCAACAGTCGCCTCAAGGCCGAAGGTGTTGTCAAAAGCGTGTGCCGGAACCGGCCAAAAAAATAATTAGATAAATTAATTTCTTATTTTTAACATTAGTTATAGTTATTTTTATTATTTAGTTCATAGTTTCATGAATGTTTTACTGTATATGTCACTTTGTGACGGCGCGATCGAGGAAGGACCTACGAAAGGAGCCGCGAAGTGGAGCTACCGTCCGGTAGAGAACGCCGGTGTAGATGTCACCGAGTGGGATCCGAACGGTGACGTGGGATCGAGAGGACGATCCGTGACCGAATGGAGAGGGTCTTTTTGATCCCGACCGGCCAACCAAGCGGACAAATTTTAAGCGTACAAAATAAAAATTGTTAAAGTTGAAAAAGCCGGTGTTTTTTTCTGTTCGGTCGGGCGTTGCTTCTGCAACAGTATATGTTAGTTAGCTTCATGATTTTTTTATTGTATATGTTAGTTAGTTTGATAATTTTAGTGATAATATAGCAGCGTAACAAATTTCTTCATTACATGAAAACAATCATTATCATAAAAATTATATGCCTACTTTAAACAAGTTGCTTTGGTCAATATATCAAAAGTCCTTGATCTATAAATCGAAATAAATCATACAATTCGATGCAAAATATCGTTCATGTGATGCAGACAAAATATAGTAAACATTGCAACCACAGATGACTGTAAACCGTTTGCAAGAAAGATCAGGAAATAATACATTTTTCAATAGAAACCAAACAATCGTAGTAGGCGTACAGTGGTTCCCAACCGAGTCTTCCTTTTCATATGCCGGTGCCTGTTTGTCTTGTGTTGAACAGATGTTTTAAATTTTTCATCTTTAAATTGTAAACGATTGATGCTTCATATCGAAACAGGTACCAAATACCAACTAGCCAAATCAACTTTCATGCTTTCTCGCTCTTGCTAAACAACAATCAAACCAGGTAAAGTGAGGCGCGAAAACAGACAAGGGTCGAGTCAACCTGACAATCGTAGTGACCATAGATTTTTTCCCCCGGTGCTTTGCTGACACTAAACTTGGCCAGCCCAAAATCATTCGTAGCGTACGAGTCACAAGTGTCAGTCGTGTCTGCAAAGCCCAGCGTGCTTAGTCACAGAAAAGCGTACTTGTAATTTGTAACGCCACAAAAAACAAAGGTAAGAAATCATTTAAATTCTAAGGATTCATATTTCCGACCGTTTTTTTTTTTTTCAAACCATTCTTCATATATGATTTCGCTAGCAAACCGGCAGTGCACGATGGTTGAAAAGAAGAAAAAAAATGGAATTGATGTCTTGACACAAACTCTCGCGCAAAATACTCAATAATGGCAAAATGTTCTGCAACAGCCAGAACAGTAAGAATGCAAAAACGTAGAAGCGAAAAAAATTAGTTGCGATTACTGCAAGCGCAAATTCGTATACTCAACCGGGCTGGACCGGCACAAGAAAAAATTCCACCCTGAAGAACAAAATTCCGTTCCAGATCTGCCGAAGGAGGAAGGGTCCGCTGTGGAGTATCCGCAGCTAAAAACGTTTCCGTGGAAATAGACGTAGAGAAATAAAACCAATTTACAGTACAACCAGGAAGTGATGGCGGCGCTTGGCAATGTCGCACAGGCTACGCTGGAGTTGAGATCGGCGGGGTCAGAAAACCGTTTGGCTCCTTTCTACGCCAGCATGCGGGATTGGTCGCCGATACGGCAGGAAGCTATGCTGGGAAGAATTCAGAGCAAGCTTGCGGAGGAGAATGCCGCGAGATTCGTGGAGAAGAATGGGTACGATCCACGAAATTAGAAATAAGTTAGTTTGTAAGTTAGTTATAAGTCTAAATTAAGTTAGCATTTAGTTTAACTATAAGTATTTTTTCTTTCTTTTTTCATGAAATTTGGAATTTTTTTTAATACCGGATTACAAATTGGATTAAATAAAGAATTGTGAACTACAACGTTACTTTTTATATTGTGCCATCAGCAAATGTTGCCAAATTGCCAAATGCAAACGAATTTGCATCAACTCGTTGGTTGTGCGATGTGTTATCCCGCGCAACTCAATAAGCTCGCTCGGTACATGCTCCGTTTCCCTTGCTGCTTGGCCTGACACGTTCCTTCGAATATAGTTAAGCAGGTACACGCATGTGAGTACAACTTTGCTGGCAGTTTGAGGGTTTAACTCTATCGGCGTTCTCAGCACTCGAAACCTCGCAGTCAAAATTCCAAACACCATTTCAACTGTTCGGCGTGCTTTCGAATAATGGCGTTCGTTAAAAATGCGTTCGACGGGTCCGCGGTCTGTTATTCCACCAAACGGGCGAATGCAATAGTTGGTGAATGCAAACGCTTTGTCTCCCAGTAACATATACGGGATTCTCATAAGGGAAGTAGAACCTCGTAGCATTTCTGCTTCTGGGATTTGTAATCTATTATTTTCTAGCAAGTTATGCAGACGCGATGTACGTAAAACCCCTCCGTGTCCGTGTATGAAAAATTGATTCCGACTCCGAAAAAAAACGAAAATTGACTCCGACGAGTCCGGTCGAGCCCGAATGGGTCCGATCGATGCCGGATGAGTTCAAATGAGTCCGATGGAGTCAGACTAACCATGTATCCATTGTAAATTGCTCAGGGCTTCATCCTAGAACCTACACCCCCCCCCCCCCCCCACGACTCCGGCAAAATTTATAATTTATCCATCACTACTAAGAATGTGATTCAGGCGTAGCTAACTCTGCAATACGAACTAGCTGTATGTTTCGTAAAATATATGGAAAAAGTTCATGGAGAGCCACTCGAAAACACGTCTTCTTTAGTGAGCTTAGTTCACAGATTATTTGTTTTTAAATTGCAGTAAGTTAGTTGTTCGTTTGTTGATTAAGTCAAAGAACAAAACATTACATTTATTTTCGTTCTCACATAATGTGAAGGAGCTTAAAGGCGAATAGTAAAATAGTATATAGTAAAATTAGCAAGGCTTACCAATAGCACAGTCAGAAAGCGAAATACCAAAATGAAAACTTTAGCAGCTAAGTGTGCAAGCGTGTTCGGAGAACGTGATAAAATCCGCAGGGGCAACACTGTAAACATGACTCCGATAACTTACCGTGGTGAAGTTCGTGCTACTTTTCACCGTGATCAAAGCGATCACTGTGATTCCGCCATCGCTAGTGAGTCACTGTGAATCCGCAATCGCAGACGACACGACGAGGAGTCATGTGCGCCATTGCAAAGACGCCAGTGAAAAATCGTGTCGGCCATCGCGCTTAAGACAACCTAACGCCACAAACTAAGCCATGTGGTAGCAGGATGAAATCATCAGCGGCAACAACACTAGCAGCGACGACAATAGTATAGAGAGAAACCCTAAACCGAGAGACATACAGGCTGGCTAGTAGGCCAGCGGCAGTGAAATCAACGGCAAAGCGATAGCAACAGCAAATAATAAGGTACGACTCGAAAATGTAAGGTAAGTGAGCATTATAAAATGTGTGCGTGTAAATCATTTAAAAAAAAAGATAATCCTCATGTGCGACATTGAAGATTAGGAAATTTTGCGTGTGCATTAAATACCAAGTGTGCGCTGGTGTCAGTGTGGTGAGATAAAGTAAGCGTAATATCCGAAAAATGGAAAATTAAGTGTTTGCGTCTATGCGTCTACACGCGAAATGTGCTTAGAAAAGAGAGGAATATAGAGTACAGTTGAAGTTAGTGTTGGTGCATATATTACAAGTCAGCTATTAAAATAGAGTACCAGAAATAATTTTTAATTAGTCTTAATGTAACCCCCGGACTGATGAGTGATCCCGAACGAGCCGAAAGATATGTAAGTTAGGTAGCAATATGAAATGATCGATGTAAGTTAAGTTAGTATACGTAAGATTAGACTTAATAGAAATTATTAAAATATTCGTGAGATACAACGTATCTCTCGAAACTATTAAATGTATAGGTAGTAGTAAGTAAAACTGCCACGCGTCCCGTCTGGCTACAGTACTAGACGCGTAGGTCAGTCTCGTTTGTAAGCTTGAATAAAACACTATTATAATTTGTATATGCGTCGCGAGCTGTCGAACACCAGGATAATCACGCCAGAAATAAACCCTGTTATACTTTTTTTTATTCGCGTTCAATTTTATTCTCCTACTAACTTTTACAATATATTCCATCAACTGATTTGTTGCGCGAGTTAAATTTTCTTTCTTCAAAGAAGGGTGCGGGACGATCGATTGCCAGATACGAACTGCCTTAAATTTATTTTAACATAATACCGCCGACGTTCGAACAACTGATTAATTGGGTCAATTTCATGCATTGACCCAACGTTATTTTGACTCTGCTAACTTGCGTTATCAGTTCTTTTATTTATTTGATCATTTTTGCTATATACATTTTGGATATACATATATATCATTAATTGATACTTCATACTACTCTGTTTGAAAAATAAGGTGACTATGTTTTTTTTTCTTGAATGGTTTCTTTTTATTAGGCCAAATGAAGGTCATCACCTTCGAAGTAATCCCCTTCCAATGCAATGGACCTCTTCCACCTCTTCTATCACATCTCGAAGCAAGTGGAAAACGCGGATGCAGGGATGTCCATTATAGTGATGGGCACTCGGAATCGGAACTACCTGGTTCCGATTCCGTGTTTGGAATCGGTTCCGATTCCGATTCCGCTTCTGGAATCGATTCCGACTCCGGAATCGATTCCGGAATCGGTACCGATTCCGGAGTCGCTTCCGATTCCGGAATCGATTCCGGAGTCGGTTCCGATTCCGGAATCGATTCCGGAATCGATTCCGGAGTCGGTTCCGATTCCGGAGTCGGTACCGATTCCGGAGTCGGTTCCGATTCCGGAATCGATACCGGAGTCTATTCCGGAGTCGATTCCGGAATCGGTTGCGGAATTTATTGTTATTGTTTTCAGTATTATACATCATTCCATGCGCGCTTTAGTAATGTCGCTTCCAATGTTAATGTATGTGAGCATCAAAATCAAATTGTTGACAAGCGTTGTGGTAATAGTCTAGAAATAATCTGATTCAGCTAAGAATTTAATGGTATTAGTAATTTGAAGCCGAACCTTACTATATTTTTATAAATGGGAAATTAAATAATTTTAACTCAGATTTATAATGGTAAAAACTTTTATGATCTATTGTTGCTCACATACATAAACATTGGAAGCGACATTAGTAAAGCACGCATGGAATGATGTACAATAATGAAAACAAAAACAATCAATTCCGAAACCGATTCCGGAATCGGAACCGATTCCGATTCCGGAATCGACTCCGGAATCGATTCCGGAACCGATTCCGATTCCGGAATCGACTCCGGAATTGGAACCGATTCCGATTCCGGAATCGACTCCGGAATTGGAACCGATTCCGATTCCGGAATCGACTCCGGAATCGATTCCGGAAAGTGATTCCGGACCTACTTTCCGGAATCGATTCCGAAAATTTTCGGAGCTAGCCGGAATCGATTCCGGCGAAAAATTCATTTTTCCCATCACTAGTCCATTAGTTCCGCCGTCGCTGCGGCTTCTATCTCCTCGATAGTGTCAAAACGGTGTCCCCGAAGCGACCGTTTTAGCTAGTTGAACAGCCACAAATCGGCTGGTGCCAAATCTGGCGAATACGGCGGTTTCGGAACAATATGGCTGCCAGTTGTTGCGAAAAACTCCCTCAGAATGATGGCCGTATGGGAGGGCGCATTATCGTGGTGCAAAAACCAGCTGTTGTTTTTCCACAAATCCTACCGCTTTCGCCGGATGGAGGTCCGCAACCGTCGCATTAAGCTTAGATAGTACTCTTTGTTCACCATTTTGCTCTTCGGAAGAAATTCCTGGGGAACCACCCCATGGAAATCAAAGAATACCGTCAGCATCACCTTGATTTTCGAGCGGCTTTATCGCGACTTCTTGGGCCTCGGCTCGTTTGGGGAACGGTTGTCGCTGGACTGGTCCTTTGTTTCCGGGTCGTATGCGTTAATTCACGTTTCGTCGTCAGTTATAATCGATTTCAACGTTCCAGCTTAGTCTGCCAGCATCGTTTTGCAGACTTCGACGCGATCCCGCTTTTCGAGCAGGTTCAGGCATTTCGGCACCAGGCGAGACTTCACCCGCTTCAACCCCAAAACATTTTTCAGGATGGTGTAGACCGAGGCTTTGGAAATCCCAACACTTTCCGAAAGGTTTCGTATCGTCAACCGACGATTGTTGACCACCAAATCCTTGATTTGGACGACGTGGGCGTCGTCGGTCGAGGTGGATGGTTTCCCCGGACGGTCCTCGTCTTCGGCCTTCTCACGGCCATTCTTGAAATCACTGTACCATTTGTACATATTTTTCTTCGACATAGATTCTGTTGCGAATAATACATCCCAAAGATGTAAAATGGTGAAGTTTGGCATCACTGCCAAACTCAGCTGTCATAGAATTTGTCAAACGTGAAATTGATTCGCCTACTAGCCGTTGAAGAGAACAGGTAATAAAATTTACAATAAAATTACAACATGTTATGGGCCCAGCGAGTCTACCAACGTGCGATCAGTTTTAGTGGAAGAAGTGAAAGTTTTTTTTTTCGTTTTGTCAGTGAAGTGCAAAGATGGCTAAAGACATTACCTTCGACAAATTGAATGGACGATCGAACTATGCATCCTGGGAAAAGAAAATGTTATCTTTCCTGAGAACACGTGATTTGTAAAAGTGCGTTTTGCCGGCTCCGAATACAGAAAAGGACGAAGAAAAGCTATCGCGTGCTGTTGGTTGGTTATTCCTGGCCTGTGAAGACCATGTTGCTCATCATTTCGGGAAAAATGATAGCCCATTGCAAATATGGGAATCACTGCGGAAAACGTTTGCCGAGTCCGGCATTGCTTTGCACCTGCAAACTGTTATGACGATTTCGCACACGTACAGATCGGATTGTGAATCCAATGATGATTATGTAGGAAAGATGATGGAAGCATGGCGACGCTGTACTGAGGTTGGCATCACATTCGAGGACAAAATAGTGGCCTTATTTATGCTGGGGAACCTGGGACCGGATTATGAGTCCTTCCGACAAAGTATTGTTGGTAGTGGCCAGCCGTTTACGATGTAGCGTATAAAGTCTAGGCTTTTGGAGTTGACGCCAGTACAGAATAAAGTACAGAAGTTGCGTATTACAGTATCCCACGTCAAAAGAAGATTCCTGCAAAGCCCAACGACTCAAACAAGGTGCGCGATTACAGCGCAATAAAGTGTTTCGGTTGCGGACAGAAAGGGCATTTCAGGAAAAAATGTCCTAAAGACAACGGCAACAGTGGAAAATGGCGTTCAGGCGGCAAGAGTGCAAGTGTGAACAAGAAGGAGCACGAAGAAGCAAACTTTGCAGCTGCTTTCTCAGTCGTTTTCGGGGAACGAAATAACGATTGGTTTTTAGACAGTGGAGCGTCACGCCATATGACTCCTAAGCGAGAAATATTGAACAATTTCCGAAAAATCGACAGCCCGGGAATTATGGTTGCGGATAACCGTAAATTGAAAGTCGAAGGTTGTGGTGATGTCGAACTCTTTGTAAAAGGGAAGAAACTGTTGCTAAGAGACGTTTTGTATGCACCCGAATTGAAAGCAAATTTGATGTCGTTTGACATAATATCACGTACGGGTCACAAAATAGTTGTCAATAAAGGTGTGTGCAGGGTTTTGAACCGTGATGAACAGTTGATCATCGAAGCAAGCTCGACAAATGGGACGTTCAGAATAGATGCGAATCATGTGTTGTGTATGTTGGGTGATAAAAATGTGCTGGTCGATTGGCATCGCAAAATGGGACACTTGAGCTACGATGGCCTCAAAAGGATCGAGAAAGCTGGTGGTAACATAAAATTTTGTGAAACAAAAGAAACGATCGCAAATTGTGAAACTTGCGAGAAAGGCAAGCAAGCTAGAAAAGGGTTTTCGAAGGAACAGAAGGTGATAATAAATTCGAAAAGAATCCTCGAGCTAGTGCATGCAGATCTGTGTGGTCCCATGAGTTTGTCATTAGGAGGTTCAAGATATTTTGCGGTTTTTGTTGATGATTTCTCTCGAAAGTTTTTTGTTTCGTTTTTAACGGAGAAATCAGCGTTGACTCCTGCATTTCGAGACTTTATTGTCAGAATGGAAAAGCAGACTGGAGCAAAAGTAAAGCGTCTTCGATCAGACAACGGAGGGGAGTTTGTGAATGCGGAAATGGTGCAACTATGTAAACAGTTTGGAATCGTACACGAAATGACAGTGCCATATACCCCTCAGCAGAATGGTATATCCGAAAGGATGAATCGGACGACCATTGGAAGAGCGCGATGTATGCTCGTTGACTCCGGGGTTGATCGAAAGCTGTGGGCCGAGGCAGTAAACCATGCAGCTCATATCATTAACAGTTCGATCAATCGATCTTTGGGTGATCGTTGTCCCGAAGAGATTTGGACCGGCAGAAAGCCAGACCTGTCCAGATTGCGAACCTTTGGAGAGCCCGCGATGGTCCATGTCCCAAAGATAAAACGTACTAAGTGGGACCCAAAAGCCGTGAAAATGTTGTTTGTTGGATACATGCTCACAGAGAAAATCTTCAGGTTTTACAACCAGACGGAAGGAAAGATATACGTGAGTAGAGACGCTAGTTTCTTCGAAAGTGTACCCAACAAACAATTCTCTGTTGATATGACCGATGATTGCGAAGAGCCAATAACTTCAGTTGGGGTTGCGGACGTATCAAATGTAAAGAAGGTAGAAACACAAAATGCATCGTCGAATGATGAGGAGCAAAACTTCGTAGACGCGATAACGAGTCCTGAAAGTGAACCAAGGCGGTCTCAACGTGTACGTCGCCCAGTAGTACGAGAGGATATTATTTCCTATTTCACTCGAGATTGTGAACCAGAAGATCCGGAGTATCGAGAGAGTGCATTGAAGGCACATGATGCGGTATGCTGGAATAATGCCATGAGAGATGAATTAAATTCTTTCAAAACCAATGAACCGTGGACACTGGTTGATCTTCCACAAGGGCGTAAGGCATTGAAAACCAAGTGGGTATTCAAACGCAAGCGTGCGGAAGATGGATCGGTCGTGCGGCACAAGGCGAGGCTTGTGGCCAAGGGTTGCAGTCAGCAACAAGGATTGGACTACAACGAAACGTTCTCTCCAGTAGTGCGTTACGAATTGATTCGAATATTGATAGCCTTAGCAGCACAGAAGAATATGGGCATCGACCAGATGGACGCTGTATCGGCTTATCTTCAAGGTTACATCGATGAAGAAATCTACATCCAACAACCCGAAGGTTACGATGATGGTTCTGGAAAGGTGTTTAAGCTTAAGAAGGCTATGTACGGGTTGAAGCAGAGTGGACGATGTTGGAACAATACCGTAGATAAAACCCTACAATCTTTTGGGCTGAAGAAATCAGCAGAGGATCCTTGCGTGTATTATATTCAAGACAGCAGTCTTATCATTACGATCTACGTGGATGATATCCTCATTTTTTGGAAAGACGCCAACACTCGAGACGAATTGAAGTCTAATTTGACGAAATCCTACCAAATGAAGGACATGGGGAAAGCGAATACATGCGTAGGAATGACGATAGTATATGAGAAAGTTTCTATACGTATCAACCAAAAGCGATATGCGGAGGAGATTTCAGCACGGTTCGGAATGCAGAACGCAAACGCTGTAAAATCCCCTTGCGACATAAGCCAGAAACTCACAGCTAGATCGGATACAGAACCTCAGCAAAATGTCCCTTATCGCGAAGCTGTTGGTGCGCTATTGTTCTTAGCGCAAGGTACAAGACCCGACCTAGCATTTGCAGTCAGCAATGTTAGCCGTTTCAACGACAAACACGATGAAACTCACTGGGCAGCAGTGAAGAGGATTCTCCGCTACTTGAAAGGGGCGACCGATTACAGTATTGCATACCGATGTGGATCCAAAGATACTGTAAATGGTTACGCGGATGCAGACTGGGCAAATGAGCAGGGTGAACGTCGGTTTTTCTCCGGCTATGTGTTCAAGTTGGCCGAGGGTGCAGTTGCTTGGTCGTGCAAGCGTCAGCAATGTGTTGCTGTGTCGACTACGGAAGCTGAATATGTTGCGATTGGGCATGCGGCTAAGGAAGCGGTATGGTTGTTCCGTTTCATCAAGCAGTTCCCTGAGATATCAACCGTCCAGCTGTACTGTGACAATCAAAGTGCTTTAGTGTTGACAGGAAAAGAAGCGTTTAGCCCAAGAACGAAGCATATTGATGTAAGCTTCCATTTTGTTCGAGATCTTGTGAAGCAAGGACTAATTACGATGAAATATGTTCCGTCAAATGACAATCTCGCTGATTGTCTCACGAAAGGTATAAGCGGACCCAGAATGGCGTTAGTCATTGCAGGTTTAGGAATGTATGATTCTTGCGCTTAATTTGATTTTTTTATTTTACACTTGGTCCGAGTTGGGGTGTTGAGAATAATACGTCCCAAAGATGTAAAATGGTGAAGTTTGACATCACTGCCAAACTTAGCTGTCATAGAATTTGTCAAACGTGAAATTGATTCGCCTACTAGCCGTTGAAGAGAGAAGGTAATAAAATTTACAATAAAATTACAACAGATTCTTCCCCGAAGGCTTTTTGTAACATCCGCCATGTTTCCGCAGCGTTTCTTTCATTGCGTAAACAAAATTTGATAAATGCGGGCTGCTCCATAAACTTGGACATGGTCAATATGGACAAAAACACTTGGTGCAGCTCCGAAAATAAATTGTCACTCCTAGCCGGGTTGATCCCAACTAACCTCTGTTGGCTGTTTCTATGTGGTAGAGCGAGAGCGACTGATGTTCTCACTCTGTTGCCCTTACAGACCTAATGGACGAGGCGAATTGATGGAAATGTACCTTCGAACATATTTTCGAGAAGTTTGGTAAAAAGAACTTTGTTTACCATTCTGCTTCGGTATTTTGTTATTGTTGTTGGAATGTTTTAAAGAGACTTTCAGACCTATTGCCATTTACGTATATTTTAAAAAAAGTTTCCAATTTGCTAAATCGGCATTGCGAAGCGTGTTTGACTTTCCGTTTGGAAATCTGTTTGGCAACTCAGACAGTTTCCAACTTGACGAAAGCTTTTCCTCTAACGTTGGCAATGCGAAAGCCAAAAGGGAACTCGTTTTTGACAAGAACCTTTCCGTCAGTTTAATGCTACGGAAAAGGTTTGGAAACTGTTTATTTTCAAGATTTGTTGCGGGATTCTTTTTGATTGTTGGAAATAACAAAAATAAAACTGCTATTAATTAATATTGCAGCAACATTTGTTCATTATTACAATTTCCATAAGGCTGTTTTTCATAATTTTCACTATTATTATAACCTTTTGTCCCTTGCGTCCTGAATTTGGCTAAAAGTATTGGTATTAGAACAGGTTTGTTTTAGTTAGTTTTCAGAAAAAAAATTAGCTTTAAGGTTTGAAAGTTTTTTAAAGATCAAACAAGCCAAAATGTTCTTAAATGTCATGAAAAATTATTGTAAATAAAGGATAACTATCGTAACTATTGCAATATTAAAACAGCTAATGGAAAAATAAAGAAATTTGCATTGAATAGAGAATGTTTTATGAATCAGGGTGTAAAAACATATTTTGAAAGCAAAATAAAACCGAAACCTTATCCACCAAATCGAGGTAAGGTAAGGATTTTTTTGAGGAATATATTTTATTACCCGTAGTATGCTTGTACGCATGCTGAAACCATCTAGGTGGCTGTTCTGTTTTATGGTCTTTCTTTTATAATTTTTGGATACCTTTTATGCTGTTCACACTTTGGAAAGAAAACCATGTTTATCCTAACTAATTTTACCTTGAAAAGGGTATAAAAGGAGATGCTATGAACGTGAACAGCCAGTTGCGAGCGAACAGTGAGACTGTATGAAACTACGAGCAAAAACGTAAGCGATAATTTCTCAAGTGTTATTAAGCGTGAAACTAAATATATTTATTGGTGGTTGTGTTCAGGAACACCAAAGATATACGCGCATCTAAACGGCAGTACGAAAAGCTGGTGGATATTTTAGAAACTTGTCCAGATATCGCAAGGGATCTGTATAAAGTTGACCACTCGTCTTTTTGGAATGAAGTGGCCGAGAATTTGAACGCTATAGGACCACCGATTAAACAAAATAACGGCTGGAAAAGGGTAAGTTTTCAAGCGCCACTTGTAATGGACCAAATATTAAATGCTAATTTTACTTTCGCTCTTGTTTTTAAAGGTTTGGTTTGACTATAAATGCGCAGTGAAGAAAAAACTTCGGGACAATAAAGCATCGATGAATGCTACAGGTGGCGGTCTGTGTCGGCTCAAACCGTTGAACGACATTGAAGAAAGAGTGGTTAGCCTAACAAATTTGGCAGCAACTGTGACAGGCAATTCAACAATACCATTTGGCATTTGGAATAAAGAGAACAACAACAACAACAACAATCACAGCAGGAATATTGAACAACATCGTTCACTACCTTAGCAACCACAGCAACAACAACAGCAATCACAACAGGACCCTATTGAACAGGTACAAATTGTCGAAGTACCAGTAGAACAAGTGATTCCAGCATCATCAATAGCACCTAGAGCGAATAGGAATAGGATGCACAAAAGCATAGATGTTTTATCGCAAAACAAAGAAATGCTCGACGAAATGAAAAAAAACACGGAACTCCAAGAAAAATCCATCAAGCTACAAGAAGAGTGCAATGATACATTAAAACAAATATTGGAAGTAATGAAACGTTCAAATAGTAATAATAAATAATTAAATTTATGATTTAAGTTGCTGGAGAGCTTGATGCTTGATTAATGATATTAGCCATAAGAAATATTTATCAGAAATAAACAAATTAATGCATGCACAAGTTAAAAAAACATGTTCAAATAAATAGTTTACGTCCCATTTTACTATTTTACTCTGCAGGTTCTTCGTGAACATGATTTTGCATCTTAAACGCTATACATATGTTGTGTAAAATACAACAAACATTCGTAATTTGTCCTGCCTTTACGGGTGTATATTGAAGCTGGCGTGCTCCCAACACATATCTAAATCTATTTTTTAATACACCGGTAGTGTGTTCGATAATTTCCCTTCGCGTGATTTGTGTTGAACAGAGCTTCTTCTGAGTCAGGAGCAGCGTTTCTCTTGCGCGTCACTAACCAGGGTTTGGATGGATATGCAGAATCACCTGTGAAATTAAATGAGGTTATTTATATTCAAAATGAATCGATATTTCACAGTTTACAACTCACCTAATATTTTAAATTCGTTTCCCCATTTCTATGTTTATTAGCAAAAAAGTCGTCAATTCCACGAACATTCCAAACATGTGAATCGTGATTTGATCCTGTTGACAATAATGTCAAGCGCTCATGTCCAGCGACGAACCAGGGTGCGACCCGAGCGGTTTGACAGCTCGGAAGAAGAGTAGATGAGTAGCAAAAGAACAGCGAATAAGAACGGACCTAAAAAATAGCAATAAAAAATTTATCACACAGATCCAGACTCACACGCACACATATCACACTTCGACACATCGACACGTGGATTCAATAAAAGAAAAAGTATAGAACTCGGTAATCAAGTTTTTTGCATTAAGGTCATCCGAAGAAATCAGTTAACGCATAAATTGTTAACAGATCCGCTGTATCGAGTATCCACATACCGAAACCGCATTTTATGGTCGCAAACCTAAAAATATATTACCAATCATAAAATATTTCGTACTACACAATTATGTCCATTGCTTGAAATGAATATCGTTTCCCTGCGAGATTTAACTAAGTTTGCCAGGTCTAGAATGAAAAACACTTCTGCGTAGCTTAACATCAGGTACTAATGGCAGTTTTTTCTGCTGAGGTACAAAGGTAAAATAGCATTCTACCCTGCAGAATGAAATTAGGTCAACACAGAAGTGCTGCACGAAATTGTAGCGAAAAGGATACGGGAAAAATTTACCCTGCTACACTGCTTTTTACAAAGCTATAATTGATGCTTACGGGTAGAACCACAGCACATCTGGACTTAACCGTAGCATCCTGGTAGTGTGCTTATATGGGTTGGAGAAGCAGTGTAGAATAAAGACAGTCTAGTTGTGCCTGTCTAGGTACTTGGATGTACCTCGGTCGAAACACTGCATGCTTGGAGACGGATATAAACATAACCTTTTTCTAGCTGCATGGTGAAACAAACCGACAGACACATCCATATGAGATACATGAATAATTCACATTAGTTCATTCATTCACAACACTACACAGTATATTAAATGCCATGAAACAGTGATACTTACCACCATCGCGTTTAAACTGTAAAACCCCTTACGGTTGTAGTGATGATCTCTGTCGAAGACTGGCGCAATGATTCGGATGTGTGTGCCATCAACGCACCTTACAATGCCAGGAATGTTGCTTTTAGAGAAAAGTATCGGCGTGCTTCTTGCTGTTCGTTTCTATCCATTTCCATGTTTACCCAAGTTGGACCAAGAGGTTCCTCAAGTATTGCCAAACATTTGCTAAATGCGATGGACTATGTTGGCTGCGCTATGGCAGCATTAAAATCTTGTCCAACGCCATGCTGGTAGCTTCGTTCAGCTAGGAAGCGAAGGGTAACAGCCAACGTTTTTTTTTTCTTCCAGCCAACGGAAAGTTTGGTTCTATTTCGGACAAGATGTACAGGAAAGCATCTTTTGATAATCTGAAGTTTTTAATAAACTTGTAATAAACATAAACAATTAGGGCATATCGGTATAGATGTGCTTAACTTAGCTTGTTACACTCACTTTTCATTCGGAAGATCCAACGGGTCGAACATATTTCGCAACATTCTCCGATGCGCGACAAGATTTTCAACTTGGTTGTCATCATTACTATCGCTATCACTGAATAAATATCCAGAAATCATGTTGGAAATGTGAACTAAAATAAAAAAAACCGCTCAAGAATCTCTTTTGTTTACATTTGTTTCATTGCTTTGCTATGAAAGCACCGCGTTCACAGTTTGGGTTGTCACGAGCCTACAAAAAAACAAACTAAACGAAGCTTGGACTTCTCAAACGAGTTTTCGCAATGCAAATTTGTTTTCCGTTTGGTTTGACAAGGTTTGTTAGACACTTGTTTGTTTGATTATCGCAATCAGCGTGATAGCTACAGTTTTAACGCCAAATCCAACGTTAGAAACTAATCCTAGTTAATCCAGAAAAAAGCCTAACATCGATCCCTCTGTAACTGAAGGCCTTCAGAAACTTGCGCAGGAAGTTTCCGGAGTAAACCGTACTTCGCGCGGTAAACTCCAGAGGTTCGGAAGTGGGTCTTCTGAGCACTCCGAACATTTACATGGTGGCTCCAGAGAGGAATTTGCAATAGCTTGTGCGAAATTTGCCATCTCTGTTATCGAATCACGATAAGGTACGGTGTGCTGTCGCCAAAAGAACAGCTGTGTGTTATTAAGTGAAGTGACAGATAAAGTGAAATGCGCGAGTAACAGAGTTAACCGATGTGCCTACCACGCTATTCGGAAGAGCAACACGAGCAGGACATCCAAGGAATTCTTGATCCTGATCAGCTGTGGGACGACGACATCAACGGGGCCCACGAAAACCAAGAAGATCACGTGCAGGATTAGTGGAACAACGAAGGTTGGGACGAAGACGCCTGGGATCGTTTTCGAGACGAAGCTTCAAGGCGCCGGGAGGAAAATCCTGCAGACGACGATCCGGAACCAGCAGTCCAAGAGGACGTACACAAGTGGAATCCGGAATTCAAAGCGGAACAGTACGAGCCGAGCCTGGAAGTAGATTCGGAGGACGAATACGGCGGCAGGCGGATATTCGTGCCAAATTATAAGGACATCGAGGAGGTAATCGATACGACTGTCGATACCATCGTTCGTACATTGAACGACGGTAGACAGATTTCGAGCGATATCCTCAACGAGTTTGAGAATATCGTAAATCGATTCAGAAGATTCGAAATATTGCCTAGGGACGCGTACCCAAGGATAGTGGATTTGCAGTACGAGTGTATACGGTGTTCCTATGATAGATAAAATAAAAAGCAAAACAAAAAAAAGTGCATAGAACAATCGCAATGTCACTCTCTCTCTCTTCTTGGCTTTTAACGACCTTACAGGTCACGCCGGCCATTTCTGGCTTACTAGCCTTATTTTTACCACGTAGCCGGATAGTCAGTCCTTGCTACGGGGGGACGGTCCGGATGGGATTTGAACCCGGTCCGGCCGGTGTGGACTGGCGCCGTTTATCACATGCACCATCGGGCCGCCCGATGTCACTATCGAATCCGAAAACAAGCATAGAAACATTAAAGAAAGAAAATTGAAAGTGAGTAATCCAGAACAACGATCGAGTCAGCATCATTGTTCGCGCTTCGCCAATAGGAGTCCAGTCGGTGCTTTAAGGAAGGAAAATTCGATCCAAGAAACGGCTAAGTGAAATCATATTATTATAAGCAAGGCTGGAAATCTTTGATTCGTCCAAGATGCCTTATCCATTTGTATTATTTGTATCCATTTGTACGGAATCCATCACCAGCGGAGTGCTGATTATGCCGCAAATGCCAACAGATTAAGTATGAACTTAATCGGCAAAAGGACGAGCCAGAAGCCTCTGTAGAAAGAGAGGCTAAGAATAAGGAGGAAATAAAGGCCCTCCAGGAATTTGAAGCGAAAAATAGGGATGAGCTCAGGGCCTTAACAGAAGACGCAAATAAGGTTGAAATAGCCGAACAGGAATCAACCGAAGTAGAAGGAAGTCCAGAACAGGAACCATCCCTTGGGAAAATGATTTCTCAATTAATAGTTAGCCAACAACAGCAAACGAAGGAGTTCGTTAAACTGATGGCAACTAATGGTGGAGAATCCGCCAAAATGGGGGTCCTGATCAGAAGACAGGCCCTAATGCAACTACCTAGATTTGATGGCAGTCCCAAACAATGGCCAAATTTTAAGAAAACATTTGAAGACACAACCCGAGAAGGGGAGTTTTCTAATTTAGAAAACTTAAATCGTCTCAAGCAGGTTTTGCATGGAACGGCTTATAAAAGCGTTCAGCAGTTGATGATGGAAGCCGAAAATGTACCTGAGATTATAAAACGTTTGGATGAACTTTTCGGAAGACCCGATTTGGTATATTTGGAGCTACTGAGTGATCTCCTTTTATTAGCAGCTAAAAACGCGAATGTTTATTTATGACGTAAATCACAAATAAAATTGAGAAGTACTTCGAAGCCCAAATTGTTAAAATGTCCACGTTTTGAATGAAGCGTTAAAGCGTGAGAAAGTAAGTCGATCCGCAAGGCTACGCAAAAAACGGTAATAGCGCCAAGCCAATCATACCCAATACATAATAAATACAAATACATTAAATTCGTTTTTCAACTTACCTTTGCATAACACCATCAGTGTGTTCTAAGCAGGCTCACTTATTTTACAATATTACTCACTGTTAGCATGGAGCTGGGAACCCTAAAAATGTAAGTATCACAATATTAATTCGCTCTTTAATTATCTACATTTACAACATTAAAAAGCATATGGTAATCACAAATCTTGCAGGTTCATGAACATCACATGAAACCATTTTCCATTTTCTGTCATGATATCAATTTAATATTTATCTGCTGTGCCACCGCTTGCAACTACAAATGAATTTTTAGAAATAAAATGTTAATATTTTACAATTACAACTACAACCACAGCTAAAGACATCTATAACCAAGTTTACCCGGGATAAGGCAAAGTACAAGGAGGAATTGCCTTGCGAAAATTGCAATTCCTTCACCTCTCTGTGGCTGACAATACGGCTAAAACCGTAATCATGCAATGTTAATAAAAATAGAACAAAAAAACGTATTTTAAGTATAATTTAATGTATCTAAAAACGCATTGAATATCTACACATTTAAATATTGTCAACACACATTTTTATATTCAATTTTGTAAGCCATGAAAAAATTACAATTATATTGCAAGCGCTAGAACGCAATAGCTTCATTGAACAAATCCGTGCGTAAAATTCGTTAACCTAACTTTTTCGCATTTGCATCTCCCATCGGAAGCGATACTACACACACAACTAACACAATGCACAAGCAGAACAGCAGAATATACGGACATTTTGTACCACAGATGCACACCGTAGCTGAAACACCAACACCACGATACAGAACTACTTCTAATACGCACTCGACACAACACAAAAGACAATATGCGATACAAAAAGCATTCTAGACTTTGCTGTCAAGAACTCCTGTGCGTGTGTTCGTGTACTGACGCCGCATGAGGCATAACTGCGCAAGGAGATAATATAAATGTTCACCATTAGGCATATTAGGAGTAACTTACGTTTATACAACGAGGAACATACTTTTCACTATGTTCAGTCATCCAATGAGTACAATTTTGCCAACACCACTCAACACTATCACACTTCACTAAACGGAACCGCTTTCGAGCATTGACCCTGTAAACTTACACTATACAGTCCTATCCCGCACTATTCACGCGAATCAAAACTTTTACTATCACTGTAAATACGTTAACTTAACTAAAATACCCTTAACTGCATCTTTAGTAATATTAAATTCACTGAAAATAAGAAAATAATCACAGCTGTACCTCTTTCAACCGACCCATAAAGCGCCATGACACAAATGCCTCTAATAAAATATTAGCATGTGGTTAAACGTTTGGATATAAAGAAAAGTCCTACTTCATGGCTTGACAGCTGAAGAACGCCTGAAGGGCTTAAGGCCACTGTACACGACATTTTACACGTTCATTTAACCGTAGTGTCTACGACCAAAAAAATACACGTTGTTCTACGACCGCCTACCCGGGTAGGCCATACAATTTGTATGGGAGTTTTCGTTTTTTCGGATTCTGAAGCGTATATCTTTTGATCTGCTCGTCGTATTTGCATGAAACTTTAAAGAAAGATGGGTTTTTTAGTTGTCCAACTAATATCATTTAGCTGAGAATTTTAAAAATTCTGGTTTTGTGTATTTTGCATTTTTTACAAAATTTCCGTATATCTACGGCCGCCTACCCGGGTAGACCATACGATTTGCATGGGATTTTTCAGTTTTCAGATTCTAAATCATGTATAAAGCATATATATCAAGTTTTTCGGGGTTAATTGTAGCCAATTAATAATTTTTAATCATATTTAATTTTTGTGTATTATTTTCGCAACTCTGCGTTATTAAAAACAATAAATCCTTTTTTTATAATTAAGAGCTTTCCACGTAAGCTACTATAAACCTTAAATGTTATCATATTATTAACACTAAGTGCTAATATTTCAAATTATTTACATTTGGAGAAATATGTGTTAAATTCAGAACGCGAAGAACAAGCAAGTTTTTTTAAAATAAATAGCAATTTCCTTTATGTTTGGTTCTTCCTGAGGTATCTCGGCTGAAGGTTGTCCCAGAAAATTTCCGAGAAAATAAAAACTCCCATATAAATCCCATGCCCTACCCGGTCAGGCGCACAAGTAACAATTGACGCCTAGCTCGTAGGCAAAGGGGGTGAGAAGGGAAGAGAAACAACGAGGGGAAGAGCAGTGGTGAGTTTAACTGCACGGTTTGGTTAAGGAATGAAAGAGATAGAACGTAGAAAGAAAGAGAAAGACTGAGAACGATGCGATGACAATTTGGAATTGTAAACATAAATAAACCGGCATCATCAAGCAATCATCAGGTTATCACCGAGTTTTGCGTTAAATGCATTTTTATACTGTTTTTTTTTTATAAACAATAGTGAGAAAATGGTAAACGTGAGTCAAAGTAAGATGGGCAAGAAATTAAGCAGCGGACGCCAATGGCTGGAACAGTTGTTTATAGAGAGCGACGAAGACGAAGAATGCCAGCCTACTTATGCAAACGATGATGAAGCGCAGCGAAATGAGACGTTTAAAATGAAACCGCGAATGTGGGTCCTTTCGCTTCGTATAAGACATACCGCTCTAAAGGATTTGTTGGCAATTATTCGTGAATCTATGGACTATCATGTACCTAAAGATTCATGAACTTTTTTGAAGACCCCCATTGATGTAGGGAAGTGACTTAATTCTCAGGTGGTCAGCTTTGGTACCAAGAGATACAAAAAGGTCTGCGGTATCAGTTTCAGTAATATTTTATAATATAAAGTATTATGTAATATTCAGGTTTAATTACGATAAATCTTACATAAACAGTAATATTCATAATCTGTTGCTCATAGGAAACGATGTATATGAAATCGGGTTCCTTCCAACCTTATCCCTTTGAAGGGAAACTCCCTTTGAAGGGAAATTTATTAAAGGCTTAGTTAGGACGTTATAACAAGTAATCAGTAGGTTAATTGAGCTAAGGGAATTAGAAGCAAATATAAATATCGATAACAATGTTTATCCAATGGTCACGAATAGAAAAAAGAGGTAATATTAACTATAACGTCTAGATTCACTTTGAGAAATGGCGATTGAAACGGATGGTTTATGACAAATAATAATAAAATCATATCGATGAACTAGATACTGGTTTGTTGTTGTTGTTGTTGTTTTCGTTCTCCATGCCATTTTATTCTTGCCTAAAAGACACAAATGCATTATTATTATTGGACAACTGCAAATGTGCTAGCACGACACCCGTATAGCCGTGAGGCAAGCATGGAGTACTGTACTGCACATACATAATCGGTAAGAGTTCAACACTTGTTCATGCTAACCAGCCAATTTGTCCACAGATATACGAAAAAGATGAGACAATGCCGATAGAAGAGAAAAAAACAATTCAATAATATACATAATAAGTCTGCTTCACGTGTACATTTCATTTTTGGCCGCCATGACACATTTTTAGGGTCGCCATTATTAAATTTGTACCCATGATGCAACCGCAGCTGTAATTTCTTCTCGGCAGCTGTTGTGGTGAATTAGGCCGTGGTGAATTGTTACTTGTGCGGTCATAGATATACGGAGAAAAATTTGTAAAAATGCAAAAAAACTGGAAACCAGAATTTTTTAAACTATCAGCTAAATGATATTAGTTGGACAACTAAAAAACCAATCTATATTGAAAGTTTAATGCAAATACGACGAGCAGATCAAAAGATATACGCTTCAGAATCCGAAAAAAACCCCCATACAAATCGTATGGCCTACCCGGGTAGGCGGTCGTCGATATAAGGGGTTTCAATCGAAAAATTTTTTTTTAAATGGTAAAAATAATTTTAATTTTTTTCTTTTTATACGAAATGGAGAAAAACATGTTTTTCTAGGCATTTTAAAAATTTCAAGTCTGTACGACTTTCCTATAAAAAGATATTAAGAAATAAAAGTGCAAAACTTACCCAGGTAGGCGGTCATTGACAATAGGGTTAAAATATTTTTCAAAGCTACAACGAGTGCAAAAAATAGGAACTTGCGGCATTTTTACTAAATTGGTAAATCTTTAACTTTGCAAAATTTGTGAAACAAGGTCCTGGCTACAAAACTGATCCCAAAACTCATCCATAATTTTTATTTTGGAAAAGGTTGTAGTTCAATACCCGCCTACCTTTTATACGAGACGGCCGTACATTTTGTACGAGAGTTTGCATTTTTCTATCTTGTAAAGGCAATAATTTTGTTTTCCTTCTTCGAAGATGTTTGAAATTTTCAATAAATTGTAAAAACTGAAAACTATAACGGAAGGTGTGCTTCGCACGAGCTTACAATCACGAATGACCGCGTTGACCGTTTATTTTTCTGACATTTCTTTTTGACAGTTAAGATAATTAGAGTATGGTATGACATCTTATTATATTTAAATTCCTAACTATCTACACTTATTTTTATATTTATTATTTCACGCCATAGCACACCGTGCACCAATGCACTAATGATTACATGCTACGCACATTTGGCCGGTGTGTGAATACAGGCAACTGAGCGAACGCGTGAACGTGTGAAAACGGAAGAAAAGAGAGGGTGAGATATTGGTTAAACGAAACTCATAAGCTGCGGGGCTACGACAGTTGAGGATTCCCTCAGAACTCAAAACCTCAGGAACTCATGAGTGATTTTGAGGGATTTGCGTTTTGAGGAAAACCTGGCCGATCAACAAAAACCTCAAAAACTTTTTGAGACTTTTTTTGAGGAATCGTTTTGACAGTTCCGATGCCTCAGCCGTTCAGAATGTAAACAAAACATGAAAGTACACTTTTCTTGTGCCATTGTTAATGCAAATATCTACTGAAGAACTAAAATTAACATTAATTATAATTTAACACCGTATTTGTGTGTTTATTTTTTTTGTTTTTTTCGACGGTAAATTGTTCATTTGTTGCACAGTGTGTGACACAATTTAGGTATACGATTTAATTTAAAAACTTAACTTTTCATGCGAAATATTATCCTTAAAACTCGTTCTTTTGATTGATAAAATGTACTTGAATACTTTCTTTTCCTTAAAACAACATTTTATTGATCATATTTACCATTGAACTGTTCAAAAAACACCTTCGAACAAAGATTACAATTATATGGAATACGTAGCATTTGTCAAACACTGTTTGTTGTCGCTGACGAAAAGAGAGGCAGCATGAGTGATTGTTTGTGTGACAGAATTTGAGGAAAACCTCAAACGGCCACGGCAACACTGGTTTTGAGACGCTTTTTGAGGGATTTGAGTGACTGAGGAAGTTTGAGGGAAAGTCTCAACTGTCGTGGCCCCGCAGCTCTATGTCACCCACCACCACACAGCCGCTTGCTTGGTGCAAAGAGAGCGAAGAAAACCACTTCAGCTCCACTGCGGACGTTGCGGAGAAAATACACACACACATACACACACTATGGAAGCGCTAACCCATGGTTTGTTTTTTACGCTAAGCGGCACGCGCACTGTGTTAGCTTCATTCGAACAAATCATTTGGCTTGAATATCACGCGTTATTGGCAGCTCTTGCATTTCATTACTTTCAAGGCACAAAATATCAAAAACATTACTTGAACGACTATTTAGTGCAAAAGGAAGGAAAAGGAGAAGAAAAAAAACTTTTTTATTAATTAATTACGGTTTAATTAGCCTTAAGTGAAGTGCGCGATTAATGAAGGTGAATTTTTAATGACAGTGTTAATCAGTTTGTGATAAGTGATAGTGTACAATTAGTGACAGTGTTAATAAGTTCGTGATTAGTAACAAAGGAATATTTAGTGACTGTGTGATTCATTTTGCGAGTGCGATTGTGATAGCATTCAGGTGTTTGACAATTTAATGCAGATTCATTGGAGTTAGTGTTATTACATTAGAACATAGTTTGGGTGTGTAAAAGTGTATTGAATATGTTGTGTTGTGAACAACTTTATCGAAGTATCGAACAATAGCTTTGAAGTGTGATACACATTGTTGGTGTTTGTAGTGTATTTGCAAGTGCTTTCGATTCGCAACACATAATCATCATGGATACCAGCAGCTCGGATGAAGAAATCGTCACGGTTATAACCGAACCAGGTACCCCGGACAATCAGCTACCCATTTTTTACCACATTTGCACAGTGTTTTAGATAATAATTTGATATTCTAATCATAAAAACAGTTTTGCACATTGCCACGTGCCAAACGACACGGCATTTTTTTCATTATCGTCCCGTTCCGCGAACTGTTATATTTTCATTCGTCTTCCTGCCGTATTGAACAAAGCAGGCCTTCTTCTTTTTTCGCTCGCTTCCTTTCTCTGCACCGATTCGTGTACATCGGATGTTACACGCGCGCACTCACACACACACAAACATTAGCGCTCATGCGGTGTATGGGAGTACAGTTGTGTGCGTGTGTGTTTCTGTGTTTTGATTTTTGATTTGATTTTGTAAATGAAATTATGTGCCCGTGTAGTTTTGCTACATCGCCATCGCCGTTGCGTTTGCGGATATGTGCAGCATTATTGATTAGTGGATATGTGCAGCATTATTGAGAGTTTTTGTGGTGATTGTTGACAAGTGCAGTTCAGTGACTGTTTAGCTCTGTTTTGTGTTGTGAAATTTATAGTGAAAAATAGAGCTAAGTGCTCAAAATTATTCTTTGCCACACTAATGAATGTTTGTAGATTCGTTGGATGTCACTGTCTAGATTGTGATTGTTGAATTGATCGTGTAAAACGGGTGGATTTGCGCTGTCAACAGCGTCTCTGCGTTGGAGGCAGCGTCCGATCCTTTTCGTTTACAAAAGTGTTGGTACCGTTTTGTAGAAAACGTATGGATGTGTGAGTGACTTCGAACGAGTGGTATTTTGTTAGTAGTGTAGAGTAGTGTTTGTGTAACATACGACAGACGCTTAAGTTTGATAACTTGTAAGAAATTTTTAATAATTTGGTTCGCCCGGAATTGATTTCACGGTATGGAGTGTTTAAAATGCTCCGCCGTTGTTTTGATTGGTGGTAGTTTTCACCGCCGTTGCATCACTCCCGTGCTCTCCAAGCCAACGGCAAGGCTGATAAGTGAGAGTAAAAATGTTCTCTACATGTGTGATACGTGTTTAGAAAAGAAGCCGGGCTTGGTGGGTGGTGATGATGTGAGTAAATCGTATGATTTGCTTACAAAATCGCTTAAGGATATGGAGTCTAATGTGAGCGTGTGGATTTCTAACGCTTTGGAGAAAGGAATAGAGACTCTCAAAACTGAGCTTTGCGCACAAGTGGAACGCAGGTTAGAAATAACTTTCCGAGAGACTTTTAATGCGATAGAAGCCGCTCACTCTGCAAAGGCGGCCTTGCGTGCAACCTCTGACTCTCCGAAAACCAGCGTTACAGTGCCGAACGAAACTTGGGCGACGGTAGCAAAAAAGAGGAAAAGGACAAATAGTGGGGACAGTATTGTTCAAACTGTTATTCACAGATTTGACGAGGGTAATGTTAAATCAACACCCAAAATTAAGCAACTAGACAAGGCTACGAATCCAAAGGCAACAATTAAGAATAAGGAAAGCAAAACCCTGGTTATTGTCCCCAAAGTAGATCAATCTTGCGAGAAAACAAGAGCTGATTTACGCGTTAAATTGGATCCGAGAAAACAGCAGTTGTCTGAGTTCCGCAATGGCAGGGACGGTCAGGTTTATGTTCAATGTCCTGCTCAGGTTAATTTTGATGATATCAGGAAAGATGTAGAAAACATTTTAGGAGAGGAATATTCGACATCTTTACCACTAGCGCGAGTAAAAATAATTGAAATGAGTGAGAACTACTCAGACTCAAATCTAGTAGATCTTTTGAAATCCCAAAATGAGGGAATTCCCTGGAAACAGGTAAAGGTTCTTGGATTTTTTGAGAGCAAGATCTATAAGTATCAAAAATACAATGCAGTTTTGGAAATTGATAATGAAAGTTACAACTGTCTGTCAAAACTAGAAAAGGTCAATGTTGGTTTTGATAGATGTAAATTATCCAGGACCGTTCATGTTTTGCGTTGTTATCGATGTGGTCAATTTAACCATAAAAGCACCGATTGCAAAAATAAGGAAGCGTGCTCAAAATGCAGTGGTGAACATAGAACGTCGGATTGCACATCGTCTATCCTAAAATGTGTAAACTGTGTGTTGGCTAACACTACCAGGAACCCTAAACTGGACATAAAACACGCGGCCAATGGTTATAATTGTCCGCTGTTTAAAAAACAGTTTGAGAAGAGAATGCAGCTTTCTCAATAGCAAGGGGGGGGGGGGGGGGGGGTGGATTTAGGACGGTACAGAGAGATTTTATATTTCAATCAATCATTCAATGAATCATTGGAAGGCAGTTGGTTTCTTGGTGTAGCAGTTTCTCGGGGTAGACTAGTAGGAAATTATGGGATTTTATATCATTCCCCTAGTGCAAGTGACTCAAGGTTTGTTGAAATTTTAGAAGATTGGTTGGATAGATTCTTGGATTTCAGGAGAACAAATGTAATCGTCGGTGACTTCAATATTGATTGGCTAAATATTGAAAAATCTGCCAAGTTAAAAAGCTTGATGGATTCAGTAAATATGAAACAAAAAGTAACTGAGGTCACACGTATTGCTAGACAGAGCAGAACATTGATAGATCACGTTTATAGTAGCATAGACTTCATTAAAGTCGCTACTGATCCGTTACTTAAAAAACAGATCATGAAACTCTTGTTTTAAATATAAACGATGAACGCTGTGAAACAGTTCAACGGAAAGTAAAATGCTGGAATAGGTACTCGAAACATGCTCTTTGCATCAATGTGTCACAAGGTCTTCAGCACGAAACATCCAGTTTGGACGAAGCTGCTAACTTGTTATGGAATACATTGGAAAATGCAATGAACACCTTGGTAGAAGAGAAGACAATCGTAACAAGAGAGACTAGTAAATGGTATACTTTGGATCTTGCACGTGTTAAACGGAAAAGAGACAAGGCATACAAGCAATTTATTAGAACAAACTCGGCTTATGATTGGTCTGACTATACGAGGCTTAGGAACATATACAGCAGGAGTCTCAAAACAACACGTAGGGAATACTTTTGTAATGAGATATCTAAGCACAAAGGTAACAGCAAAGAGTTCTGGAAAGTACTTAAAAGTATGATTAAACCAGATCAATCACGCGTTTCTATTGTTAAATTTGATAACTTGGTTGAATCGGATGATTCTATCATTAGTAACAAGTTCAACTAGTTTTTTGAAATCAAAAAATTAGTTCTGTCGGCGAGCCTGATTATTTATTGAGAAATAAAACACCAGAGCACCGATTCAATTTTCAGAAGATTACACTTGAGAAGTTAAAAACGATTTGTTTCAACCTGAATAAAACTGCAGGTATAGGGAATGTGAATTCTCACACAATTCAGGAGTGCTTCCACGTAATAGGAGAAAATCTTCTTATAGTGGTTAATGAATCGCTAAAGAGTGGAAATTTTCCTAAAGCATGGAAGGAGTCATTGGTAATACCTATTCCTAAAGTGAACGGAGCTGTCAATGCGGAGGACTTTCGTCCCATCAACATGCTCCATATACTCGAAAAAATTCTTGAAATTGTAGTCAAAGTACAATTGGTACAATTTCTGAATGGACACGAGCTATTAATTCGCGAGCAGTCAGGATATCGGCAGGGTCACTGTTGTGAAACTGCTTTGAATCTTGTTCTAGCGAGGTGGAAAGGGTTGATGGAACAGAAGGAAACGATAATTGCTGTCTTTTTGGATCTAAAACGAGCATTTGAGACAATATCAACGCCGTTATTGTTAACAACACTAAAGCGTTTTGGTATTGTGGGGAGGGAGCTCAATTGGTTCGAAAGTTATTTAAAAGACAGAACTCAGAGAACGGTTTTTATAAACTCAAAATCAGAGCTCAAATTCCACGCTCACATAGACTGGGCCATCACCAAAGTGGCAAAGAAGTGTGGAGTGATTAGTAGGTTGGCGAATGATCTTGATTTTTTCGGGAAAGGTCACCTCTACAAATCACTTGTATCACCACACTTTGATTTCTGCTCGTCCATTCTGTTTCTTGGCAATAAAGGGCAAATGGTAAGGCTACAACGACTGCAAAATCGTATTATGAAGTTAATATTGTGTTGTGGTCGACGTACATCGTCTGCTGTTATGCTAGATATCCTACAATGGATGTCTGCAGAACAGAGGATTGTGTATCAGACCACGACTGGCCTATTACCGGAGTATCTGGGAGCGAGAATAGTTCGAGGATCTGATGTTCATAGGCACTGTACCCGCAGGGCAAATGAGCCCAGAGTCGTGGTAGCGAGACCACGCAAGTCTCACGCAAGTTAGGATACGCGCGCGAAAAGTGACCAGTTGTTTTCATATTGAGTAGCAAGCAGCGTGTGTAACTTAAGGAGTCAAGGCAAGATCCAAACATTGATGGTGCAACGTGACTGTTAAAAGATGTGTCGGATGTCCCTGCTCCGAAAGGTAGTGCGTTAATACTACCAGGTAATATGCAGGTATGCATATTGCATATTGCAGCCGTGTGTAGAAGTACGGTGAAACAGTTGTAAGTCTTGGAACTTGAGCGTCATGTGAAAATGCCTGGGAATACCGTTGCGGTGAAGTGAGGCCCGGTTTTCCGAAGCGGAACCAGGGCGGAAAGCGTCTGGGAGTTGATCGCGACACAGGGGAATGTGCAAAATGTATGTGGAAGCCACAATGTTGGTTTTTGTGTAAAATAAATCAGACGTAAAAGTAATGGAGTCCTTCGCAAACCTGAGAGAGAGAGAGAGAGAGAGAGAGAGAGAGAGAGAGAGAGAGAGAGAGAGAGAGAGAGAGAGAGAGAGAGAGAGAGAGAGAGAGAGAGAGAGAGAGAGAGAGAGAGAGAGAGAGAGAGAGAGAGAGAGAGAGAGAGAGAGAGAGAGAGAGAGAGAGGAACACCTGAACGGGCTCATTTGTAGCTCTGCCGCGACACGATTATGCAATTATGGCATATTATGGAATTAAATAAAATTGCATTACATTTAAATTAATTACACTTCAATAAATTAAATTATAATAAATTAAACAAAACAATTACTTTTCCACCTAACTTCATTTCAACCAATTCTCCACAGCCAACGATCATTACAGCCGACCTACATTCTTTTTCCCAGAACAAAAAAAATTGAGAGATTTACTAATCCTATTACAAAGCTATACATGCACATGAACACAGTTTGCACTGTACAGGTTTACTACCACTCGGTATTTACCTTACAGCGTGAATTTCAGTTCTTTGAAGTTTTGAAAACTATGAGCTAAAGCAATTTAACGAATAAAGAATTGGTGTAACAACAATTGTAACGTGTACTGTGAATCTTTCATGATTTGTCCTGCGCCTAAATATAAAAACCTTAGGACTACCTTACAACTACTTGACATATTAAACATTATAATTTACCTCTTACTAAAAACAATTATTTCTTTGTTTACAAAAAGAGATCTCGTATAACAGTAGCACTGGATTGCATGCTGCTATTTATAAGGCGATCCAAATTTGTACCTACCCTGTCGCTGAACATTGGTATTTGCGCTAATTTGTGGAGATCGTTGGTGCCGTATCTAACGGGTAAATTGAGGATCATTTTGAGGAACTTATTTTGCTCTCCGATGTTAGTCCTCCATTTCTCTTAATTAGAGGATAAGGACACATGAGTGTTCCTAGAACTTTTGTTTTTCAATAGTCGATATGGTGTTTAAAAGATAGTTTACGATCAATCACAACCCCCAGATATCGAACATGCTGGTCCCATGTGATAGCATGGCCTTGTAGCTTAATGGACTTAACCCTACGTCTGATGGTGGATAGCCAAATATTTTTCTGGTAAGGTAAAACAATAGCTTGCGTTTTTGCACAGTTTACCACTATTTTCCAGTCATTAAGGTAGCTGACATATTTGCCTAAAGCTCTTTGAAGTCCACCGTGTAGACAGGCAAGATATTTCTGCTGATGTAAGATGGCGGTATCATCAGCGTATAAAGATAATTCAGTATTATTACCTAGGGAAGGAACATCCGATGTATAACAGTTATACAAGAGCGGTCCTAAGACGCTACCCTGTGGTACTCCTGCTTTATTTTCATATGGTTCAGAGCTTATACCACCCAAGTATACCGACGACGTTCTGCGGCTTAGGTAACTCTGAATCATTCTTATAATATACAACGGAAATCTTTGTTGTTCTAGCTTGTATAAAAGGCCTTGATGCCAAACATTATCAAAGGCCTTCTCAACGTCTAATAGGGTGATAGCTGTGGAGTTTCCAAAGGGTTTACCATTGTTTATGATGTTTAACATCCTCTGAATCTGATGAGCTGTTGAGTGTCCCTTTCTAAATCCAAACTGGATTTCAGTTATTATATTATTAACATCACAGTGATCCTCCATCCTAGCATGTAAAATCCTCTCGAATATTTTGCTAAGAACACTTAGGAGGGAGATTGGTCTATAGCTGGACGCTAGGCAGGGGTCTTTGCCAGGTTTTCTAATCGGGATAACCTTGGCAAATCTCCAGCATTTTGGAAAATATCCCAGTTCAAAGCAACTATTGAAAATGTTGGCAATAAATGAGAGAGCACCAACCCCTAAGTGCTTCAGCGTGATGTTAAACATATTGTCTGCTCCAGGAGCCTTAAAAGCTACACTATATTTGATCAACCGTTGAACTTCATCACAGCTGACTCTAGCTACATCTGGCAGTTCAAAAGGCGCATTTGTTATTCTATGCACGTTGTTTTGGACTATCTCTTCATAAGGAATAATAATATTATCACTTATCTTGTGTGCCTTCTCAAATGTTTCTGCTAGTATTTTAACCTTCTCTTCTGGAGTGAAACATATGATAGAGTTTTCCTTGAGAGGCGGAATGGGTTTAGGCCTAGATTTCAGAACTTTAATTACTCTCCATAGGGGACGAGCATTTTTCTCGATGTTCTTTACATCTTCAGCAAATCTCATGTTATGAAGCTCACTTAATCTATCTTGAATCATCTTGCACATCAATCTAAATGCAGAATAAAACGATTTATTTCCAGTACGTTGGAAATGACGCCTTAGGGAATTCTTTTGTTGAATAAGAGATTTCGTAACGAGGTCTAACTCTCCTAACCTAGTTTTAACCTCAACTCGAGGAACGCAAGTATTTACAGCATCATTTATGTTATTTTCAAGTTCAGTTAACGAAATATCAATATCACTGATTGTACGTAATGGGGCATCAATATTTACGCTTCTTTCCATGATGCGCTTAAAAGCTAACCAATTTGCTGCACGATAGTTTAACCGTTGCCTTTTGGGTTGGGTTCCCGAACCGTCAACGCTCATTAACACTGGAAGGTGGTCGGATGACAGTGCCGTTACTGTAACAGGATCGTCTACTTCCATGTTGGTTAGAAATAAATCGAGAGTGGAGTAGCTTCCGTTGCTCTGATATGTTGGATGTGGTGGGTATGCAATTTTGTAGTAACCTGCTTGCATGTCACCCCATAGAATAGTGCCGTTCTTATTGGCAATAGCATTGCCCCAATGACGATGTCGCGCATTTAGGTCCCCCGCTACAATGAAGCGTCCCGGTGTTCGCGTGAGGATCTGTAGGTCGTTCTTAAAAAGCCGAACAGTACCGTCGCTGTCCCTGGCCTGCCTTGGGCAGTAGACTGAATAGAATCGAAAAGACCCGTGAGAGGTTGTAAGTTCAACACCAACGACCTCTATTAAGCGTGTTGCTGGCAAAGGAAGTATGCGGTATTTTAGCGACCGGTGGACAGCGATTGCAACACCACCTTTAGAATCTTCACGGTCCACGCGAACTATCAAATGCTCTGGAAGATGGAACGATAGAGATGGATTTAGATGGGTCTCTGACAGCGCAATAAGGGTGATATTTTCTTTTTTGAGGAAATCAATCAGCTCTAAACGCTTACGTGCGATAGAGCGGGCGTTCCATGTAGCGCACACAATCATTGCAAGGCCGTGGTAATGTAGTCGACCATCTTCGTAAGAATCTGATCTTTGGGGCATTGCTTGACAATGCGCTTAAATTCCAGCGAGAGCTGCACGATCACACCAAAAAGCTCTCTTTCATCCTTATCCACTTCAGCGCTGAGGTCAGCACGCATTTGATTCAATTTGTCTTGGGCAGGCTGTCGGTGGGTTTTAGTTGTGATCTGTTCACGATCACTTGCTACATGTACAGACATTTGGTTTGAAATGTGCTGATCGGCTTGGTGAAGTTGTCCACTATTCACCTGTTGTTGTTCTTGTTGTTGTTGACGATGCTGCTGCTTCTGAAGACCTTGTTGCTGCGACTGCTGCTGCTGTTGTTGTTGCTTTTGCTGCACGGACTGATATCGTTGTACATGCACCGGTTGATGTCGTGGTGTATGTGGCTGCACAATGCTGCTAGGACAGCCGGGACACGAGCAATTGTGTTGGCTTGGGTTTTGACGTAGCGTTAAAACGGGAGCTTTTTCATTGTGCATCCAAAGCAAAGGTTTTTCCCAAGCAGATTGCTTCGGAGGTGGGGCGGGCACAAAGCGTTGCTTTGTTGGCTGGCTTCTGGACGCTTCTCGTTTGCGAATATATTCAATGCGAGTTGGACAGTTTGCGTTATATGGGCTATGGTTTCCCATGCAGTTTGCGCATTTGCGCTGCGCTTCCAGCTCAGTAGTACATTGCATCGTACGATGGTTTCCACCACATTTAGCACACCGGGGAAGCATGGAGCAGTTATTTGCGCCATGCCCAAAGAGTAAGCAGTTCTGACACTGCTGCGCCTCACTACGCCTCGGCGTGTATTTCTCCCATTTTACTAGGGTATGGTTGAGGTATTTTATCGATTGTACCTCATTGAGTGTTGTATTTCCCTTTTTGAAGGCAACCACACACACTTTATTGGAGACTTTCAAGGAATCTCCAAATTTCAGCTCGCGCACAAGTGAGGGTTGAAGGCCAGCTTCTTTTAACAGATGTCCAACAAGTTCTACGCTACCGAAGCGAAGACCCTTGAGGACAACTTGGAAAGGTTTATCACCTGCGAAGTCATGTGAATAAAATTCACGATTGAAGCTGGCCAATAATAGTTTGACCGCTTCATGATCCTTGCGAGTTTTGCAGAAAATTCTGCTAAAGTTGTCAGCGGTGAAGCTTAAGGAGGCGTCAAACTCTTCTTTTTGAGCCGAATTGCATAAATGACGATACTGCTCTTCATTTAGATCACGCACCATTAAAGGCGGGATTCGTTCCTTACGGGAGACAATTGCCTCCGTCGAAGTGGATGCTCCTGCATCATTATCAGCGCCAATTTCACCCGACGCCGCGGTTACTTTGATCGATTTTGTATGTGTGGGTACTGCTGGCGAAACAGCAGTATTGGATCGTGTTTTAACACGTTTTTGCCCGTTTTCAGCAGCCGTCGATTCAGCCACTGCACTAGCTGTTTTAGCTTGCCGCTTTCTTTTACGAGCAGCACGCTGCTCTGCTTGTGTGCGTACGACTCGCCAAGATGCCATCGTGCCGACTCACACACGCGCACTCCGTACAGTATAATGCACTCACACACTGATATTTTTGTTTTGACTCTTCACCACGCTTAAGAAACACGTCCGATCGGTCTGAGCGCTGAAGAGAGACTGCCGACCAAAATCCGATTTACAACAGTACTAACAAAAAATAAATCAAACCTTTGCTTCCGTTTCTTTCACATCGATACCGCGCTAAGGCAAACGGAGCGCGCACTGTACCAACAGCCGGTTGCCGATTTTTTTTTTTCGCGTGTGGGTGGGGGTGGGTGGCATACGTTCGATCAGCTGTTGTGTGCGGTTGCATGCGTGCGTATTTATGCGCGCGCGTTATTGCGGCGCGTGATATTGAATGAAATGAAATGAATTGAAATAAAGTTCAATTAAATTAAATTAAATTTTATTTAATTAAATTAAATTATTTCATTTTTAATAAAATTAAAATAAATTCTATTAAATTAAATTAAATTATTTTTTTTCTATCAAACTTCATTTCAATCAATTCTACACAATCAATAATCCTTAAAGCCGATAAAAATCCGATTTACAACAGTACTAACAAAATATAAATCAAACCTTTGCTTCCCATTCTTTCGCATGGGAACGATTCGATCAATCAGTGCGAGAGAACAACAGAGAGTGGTGGAACACCTGAATGGGCTCATTTGATAAAATACAATTTAATGTAATTAAATAAAAAAACCGCACGCCCATATTTTGAACGGTTGCCATTACAAACAGTTTTGCACATATTCTTGCAGAAAACTTCACGATTTGTTAAATGTATATCAAATTGTATCACACACTTCCACACATAATAAGTGGAATACTGCAATGAAGATGAAATCAAAATGCAATTTAAAACATAGGCTTAAATTGAATTGCAATTTACGCCGGAAGGTTCCGCGTATGGGTAAAAAATGTATGTGCACAGACAATTGCATAAAATTATTGTCAACAAACCCCATAAATGACAGTTGAGCCGAAAATATATGCATAATTTGACATTATTACGTTATGAATCTGCGATGACATTTTTACTGACATCACTTTTACTACACACCCAATGCAAATGGCGGTAAAGCTTTCCAAATGGTTCCAATGCATATGGAAAAGCTCTCGCATCACAGAGCTTTTGATGTAAAGCTTTCGTCTGGGTACAATATAAAGCTTTCATTAGGTGTAGCGGACAAGTTTGGCACATTTACCGCATGGCATTAAAATTGAATTGTATTTTACGCCGGAACCTTCCGGTGTACGATATCGTTAATGTGCATGATAATTACACATATTATCACATACCAAGCAAGTGAAGGACGACTGAGCCGATTGAGTCCGAATGTAAAGAATGTGATGAAAAAAAATAAACGAATTGTATTCCGCAGCGCTTAAATTGTTGTCGGTAGGAATAAAAACTTCTTTCCAGAACATTTATTGTTTTTAAAATCTTAACTCGGTTAAAAAATTTTCTCGGTTCTTCCAAAAAAAAATTCCTCATTTTGCCACTTTGCATGCTTATAACTCGGTCAGTTTCCAGTGGATCTTCAATTGTAACGCAGAATTGGATAGATCTGCTCATAAGCTATCATAAGTTGTTTTACGCCGGTGTGCTAAGATGTCTGTGTCAAATGTTATTCGAGATACAAAGACTTAACATTTTCTCGGGTTTTCCAAAACATTCCTAATTTTGTAACTTTGCATGCTTATAAATCGGTCAGTTTCCAATGGATCTTCAATTGTAACACAGATATGGATAGATCTGCTCATTAGCTACCATAAGTTGTTTTACGTCGATGTGCTAAGATGTCTGTGGAAAAAGTTATTCGAAAAAGTAACTTCTAATACATTGAATGGCTTATACGAATTGCCTACCTTCAGGCTTATTTCTCGCGGTTCGCATTTCAACTTCTTTTTTTTTGCCCATATTTCAGTCATTTACCAACCGATTTTACATTTTCTTTGTGATTTGGATAGATCTCGATGAATGCAAGCTAAAAGTCTTCCACGACCATATGCTCCGATGTCGGGCAAAAAAGTTATTCGCGACCTAAGCTTTTTCTGTCACCTGCCATAACTCGGTCAGTTTCCAATGGATCTTCAATTGTGACAAAGATTTGGATAGATCTGCTCATTTGCTACCATAAGTTGTTCTACGTCGATGTGCTCGGATGTCTATGTCAAATGTTATTCAAGATATAAAGACTTAACATTTTCTCGGGTTTTACAAAAAAAAATCCTCATTTGGCCACTTTGCATGCTTATAACTCGGTCAGTTTCCAATAGATCTTCAATTGTTTACGCCGGAAGGTTTCGCGTATGGTAAAATTTATGTGCAAGACAATTTCATGTATTATTCAACAAACTCAATAAATGACGGTTTAGCCGGAAATGAATGAATAATTTGACACTATTACGTTATGAATCTGCGATGACATTTTTACTGACATCACTTTTTCTGCACACCTTATTGGTTGGTTTAATTGCTGTCCGAATGTAAGCAATGTGATGAAAAAAATAAACGAATTGTATTCCCCTGCGCTTACATTGTTGTCGGTAGGAATGAAAATTTCTTTCCAGTACATTTAATGTTTTTAAAATCTAATTTACATTTGCTTAATTGCTTTATTTCTTATGTAAAAACTGAAGACTATAACGGAAGGTGTGCTTCGCACGAGCTTACAATCACGAATGACCGCGTTGACCGTTTATTTTTCTGACATTTCTTTTTGACAGTTAAGATAATTAGAGTATGGTATGACATCTTATTATATTTAAATTCCTAACTATCTACAAAATATTCATTTGCTTGTTATCTAACTAATGGTAACCTGTTCTGAAATCTAATTTCTAATTATTGTACATACTTCCGCAAAATTTTTAGTCGTACATTTTGGATGGAACTTTGCAATGTATCGAAGTTTAAATATTTTAACATGTTCATCAAATAAATTTTGTTATTGCTATCTAACTAAAGAATACAGTTTCATTCATTTCATTTCATAGTCAGTCCTTGCTACGGGGGGACGGTCCGTATGGGATTTGAATCCGGTCCTGCCGTGTGGACCGGCGCCGTTTATCACATGCACCACCGGGCCGCCCCTAAATTGAAAATTATTTTTTAAATAATAATTTTTATTGTAATTAATTAATTAATTAATTAATAGAATTAATTTTAATTAATTAATATACACTAACAATGGCAAACAGATTCATCTTTATACCGCTGTCATACGGCGATAGTGTCAATGTATACAGCGTCAACCGTTTAATTATGTTTTCAACCAATCGGTAGCAACAACCACAAAAGTTCCGATAAACAAAAAAAAGATTTTTTCAACAAATTTAAATCAAAACTATGGACAATAACACCGCTTTTGTGTCTGGCGAACAGGTATCAAGAAAGCGAGAAAGTATGGTGGTAAAGCAATGCGTTGTTAATGCCTGCGTTGATGTAACCCACACGGTATATGTTTACTTTCTTTAGACTATCAGCATGAATCAGGAGGATACCTTGCTATTTATACAAAGTATCCAAAATAGCGAATGCCTGTGAAACAGGAGATGTATGAAGTTTAGAAGTAAAGTGGCCCAGGTTGAAGCTTGGAGACAGTTGGAGTTAGAATTCTCCCTACCCGCTGAGGAGCTTCGTCAAAAGTGGACGTCGCTCCAAAGCAGTTACAGGCACTACAAAAAAAAATTCGAGAGTAGCATGGTCACCGGTCCCGGTAAGTTGTTTAAAAAAATATATGTTGTTTTTTTTGTTTCTTTAACACTTAAATTCATTTTTAGAAACAAGACAAGTATCCATACCGAGCTGGTTTGCTTACGAAGCAATGGGTTTTCTACAGTCAGTGACGAATTGTGGAAATACTGTTAACACAGTAAGTTGCAAAGCCATATACATTGTTTTAATTGTTTGCTTGCGATTGTGTGTTTTGCGGTTGTTGTAAATGTTGGTGATATTGTTGTTGTGGGTTATACATGTCCTATTGCTATTATGTGCTTAGGTTTATTCAGATTATTATTATATTTTTCCGTGTTGATCCGTGTCCGTGTTCTTACTATCAACACGTTGTTGGTGATGAACTGTTGTAATCAAGTTGATCGGACCTGCACGGGACTGTAACAAAAGAAAACAACGAATATGGTTTAATTTTTTCACATTTATAAGTTTATTTTATCACAGTCAATATATGTACCGCAGTCAATCTATTTGTTATGATTATAAATTGCCATGAACTATTAAATAGTTGGCTAAATGCAAACGGATTTGTAACAGTTGGTTACGCGTTCTCGTTGATGTTCCACGAAGCTCTGTCAGAACATGCGATCTTCTCTCTCCAATATTTATACTCCTAACACCTCGATCGAATGAGAGGACGGACTCGTGTCGACGAATAAAATTGTGCAAGTACACTGTAGCAAGAACAATTTTGGTCGCAATCGTTGGTTCAAGCTCGATTACCTTTTTCAGCACTCAAATCCTGCTGGTAAGGATTCCGAATGCCATCTCAACAGTTCTTCGAGCTCGCGAGTGTCTTTCGTTGAAATTTCGTTCTAACCGATCCGAAGACAATACCGCAGGCTCTGGAATATTCAGCAAATTACGTTCCAAAAGGCTAAATAACGGAGTGTGGCGTTAAACACCACCATCCGAAATTCGTCCTTTCGCTCCAACGTCAACGAACATGAAATTACAATTACTATCAACAAATGCCAGCAATACAATTGTCACGTGCGCGAAGCTAACCTCGCGGCGTGTTTCCTTAGACAGGCGCAGATCACGCCGACTAAAGAGCAATAATACTCTGACTCGTTCTCTTTTGTGAATGACAAATTTATTAAAACTAATTCGCGGTTTTATAGCTAATTACTGCTGACCGATTCTTATTCTTATTGTACATGTGGTTGTTATTATTTCGATATCGAGCGTGTCATATTCTCCGTTGGCGACAACAATACTGAAAAATTGTTTGTAGTTAAAATATTTCGTGCCGCTGTTGCGTGGAGCTTTTATTTCCACATGTTTGCCGTCTATAGCGCCAATAGCATGCGGAAAATTTCATTTTGTACGGAATTGTTCCGAAATTTCTAACCAACCCTCTGTCGATGATGGGAACTGCGAAAAATAATGAAAAGTATTTTTTTTTTTTTTGCTCGGTTAGAACGGCCTGGCCGTATCAAGACTTATTTTACCACGTAGCAGGATAGTCAGTCCATGCTACGGGGGGACGGTCCGGATGGGATTTGAACCCGGTCCCTGCCGTGTGGACGGGCGCCGTTTTTCACATGCACCACCGGGCCGCCCTCAATGAAAAGTAGTTAAGCGAATTAGAAACATACATTATTTGCTTCATAGTAAATATGAGTATTAAATTTGTTAATGTGTATGTAATGAGTCTTTTCTTATTTATTCTAGTTGCAAATGGTACAGACACAACCGTCTGCACGTGGAACAACACCACCACCAGGACCATCAACTCAACACCATGCTCCAACAGTTTCGGTAGGCTTATACATCATATTACTCATTAAACTCAGATGCTAACGACACTTTTGTTTTTTATTTTAGTCTCAAGAATTACGAAGTCCACCATCTTCTAGCGCCCATGCTAATCCCCTACCAGAGCTACCATCGCACTCCACCGCCACACGTTGATCATCCTCGTCAACAGGCGCGTGGCCTAAAACGTCGTTGGGAAGAAGCCAACCTCGCCTACAACGAGCAAGTGTTGAAGGTGTTGGAAAAGGTTTCTTCCGCGACGGAAAGGCTCACCAGCCAGACGGAGGGAGATCGATTTGGGCGATGGGTTGGTGATCTGTTGAACGAATGGTCACCCGAAAGGAGGCGGATTGCGAAGGTAGCTATCCGAAATTTACTGGCGGGGATGGATGCAGTGCGATTGCGGGAAAGCTGCGGCTTGGATGTCACCAATATATTTGACGATAACGATTAGTTCGTTTTATGTTTTTCTTGACGATAACGATTAATTCGTTTTATGTTTGTTTTATGTATGTTTTGACGATTCCATTGTATTGTGTTGTGTTGTAATATTGTAATATTGTATTATTTATGTTCTAGTATTAATTGTGATCAATAAATTGTGCAATATTGAAATGAAATTTACCCTTCTCCTTTCTTTAACGCTATTTTCGTTATACTTAGTACATTCTTCTTCTTCTTTTTATCTGGCCTGCTCAAGATCGAGCACGTCGAGTAGACATGGCCTGGTCGCCAATCCGTTTCTTAGTACTTTAAGTTTGTTAAAATTTGTTTAGTAACGTTTTATCATACCTTAATATAATCTCGAAGCAATTGGACCAACGAATCGCAAACCTCAGGAATAAATTTTGAGATTGACTGTGCAGAAACCTACAATTCCAAATTGAAAGTGAATAAAATAGAAAATAAATTATTTTACTACGTAGAGTTATCAGTCCTTACTACAGGGGGACGGTCCGGAGAAATAGGACCCAAAATGAATGAAATGTTATTTATAAATAATAAATAAGACGTGCTTTTCTTACCCGGTAAGCATACTCAAGGGTCTCATAGTCATATCCTGCACAAAGAAACCTGAGTGTTAGAGATAGAAGCTGACGAGAGTTAGATTCTGGTATTTTAGGCAAGCACGATTTATTTGTTCTTTTAGGCGCGTGTTTACGTGCGCCAAAATATTAGTCCTTTTCTCTACTCTTCTAGCTTGCTACTAATCCTTGACCTCTCACGCACTGCCCTACTATCCCACACTCACTCTCCCTCGTATCGCTCTCTGCGATCGTGAGTGCTGGGTCCCGCTGACAACAAGTGTTGGAATACAGCGGTACGCATGTATTCCAACAATGTCCCTCGAGTGCATCACTGTTCGCAACTGTGGTTGCACTTTTGTTTTGTTGTCAGTGTATCTGCCCTACTTGTTGTACATGGGTTTACGCGTCAAGCGTTCATTCGCTTTCTTCGCTAGGATACTCGCATTCGGTCAAACCTTCTCCCTGAACTACTATGTCTAACTTCGCGATTTTGTGAGCAGGTCGCACATACGTTCCGTTCACCGTCTCTATTGTTGCCTGTCTCACTTGTCCGTCTTTGGCTCTCACGATCGACGTGACTCGTCCCTTTGGCCAAGTATTCCGCGGTAAACTATTGTCTACTATCAACGCAATATCCCCTACCTGAATCGGCCGCACCGATTCAAACCACTTAGTACGACGTGTAAGCGTCGGTAGGTATTCACCGACCCATTTTCGCCAGAACAGGTCCGCGTTGCGCTGCGCCGCTCTCCACACCGATCTCACCGTTGTGGGTCCATCACAATAAGTAGTAGGCGGTTTACTCCCATTGGAACTTCCAAGCAGCAACAGATTTGGTGTGATCGGTTCTGTCATCTCGTTGTCCAGGGGCACGTATGTTAACGGTCTAGAGTTGATGATCAGCTCAATTTCAGCAAACGTTGAAAGCAGCACTTCGTCCGTCGGTCGTTTCGGAAGGTCTATCTTGGTCATCACCGTTTTTACCGAACGTACCAGCCGTTCCCAACATCCTCCGAAGTGCGGTGCTCCTGGGGGATTAAAGGTCCACTTCATATTTGGCCCGCTGAACTCGGTCATCAGCTCATCGTTATCGACACATGACAGCGCCTCCTTCAGTTCGCGAGATGCCCCGACGAAGTTTGTCCCACGATCACTGATTATTTCCAATGGGGTTCCGCGCCTTGCGATGAATCTACGACACGCCATGATGCAAGACGACGTGTTAAGGGAGTAGGCCATTTCCAGGTGGATAGCCCTGGTGGTAAGACACGTAAATAAAACGCCCCAACGCTTCTCGGTGCGTCGGCCAACAGCTACTAGGAAGGGTCCAAAATAGTCAACACCTGTGAATGAGAAGACAGGCTGGCCGATTGCCACTCGTTGCCGTGGAACGTTGGCCATTAGCGGTGGCGCCGGTAGCGCGTAATACAGCTTACACTTCGTGCATGTTCTCCGTATTCGTCGATACTCACTCAGCAGCCGTGGAATGTAGTATCGCGATCTGAGTTCATTTATCACCGTACTATGATTGCTGTGTTTGTACCTTTCATGGAACTCACGGATCAATAAATCCGTGCCACGATGAGTACGAGGAAGGATGATCGGATTACGCGTCTGTTCGCTGATGTTTAATACGTCACTAAGACGTCCCCCAACCTTCAATATCCCATTTCTGTCGACTATTGGAGATAGTTTGTAGATCGTACTGTCTTTACCAATCCCTTTCTCCCAGGGGTGTTTCTTCGCTGTAGGCAGTTGCAGACATGCGATTTCCCGATGATAAACCTCGCTTTGTATGGTGGTAATCAGTACCCGTTCTGCATTCGCTAATTCGTCTTGCGTTAGAGGCCCGGTTACTGCTTCTTTTCGTTGGATTCTACTACGTGTGTTTCCTATGAAACGAAGAACGTACGCAATCGATCGCAATAGCCGCTTCCAACGAGAAAAACGTTCGAAACGAATCCATGGCTCCGTGATGCTATGATGACCAACATTCTTCCGTAGCTCTTCCGGGGTGTTCTTCGTAGGAATTTCTCCGGCCGGCCACTCACTCTCATGCTTCCAAAGAAAGGGAGCTCCATGGAACCATCGACCGGACTGTGACAAATCAGGCTCTTTGGTCCACTTGGTGCCGTCGTCGGCCACGTTAAGTTTCGTCGGAACCCATCTCCATTGCTCTGAGTCCGTGCTTTCGAGGAGTTCCCCTATCCGAAATGCTACGAACTGATTATAGCGTCTGTGATCCGATTGTAACCAGCTCAATACATTGCGCGAATCAGTCCAAAAGATGGTGCGACTTATATTTATCCGATGGCTTTGACGAATGGTTTCAGCTAGACGAGCACCTATGACTGCTGCTTGTAGTTCAAGCCTGGGAATAGACAGAAACTTTAGAGGAGCCACACGCGTCTTCGAACCAACAAGGGCACATTCCAACTTTCCATCTTCTTCGAAACGAAAATACGCCACTGCAGCCATCCCGTTCTCACTTGCGTCGCAAAACACGTGTAATTCTACCTTGGCACTCGTTGAACTAAGCTGCCTGTAGCATCTAGGAACTGCTACGTGCTCAACCGCAGGGAGTACTCGTAACCACGTGGCCCATTTCTCCGCTATACGACCTTCAAGTTCTTCATCCCAGCCGTATCCACCACGCCAGACTTCTTGAAGGAGAACCTTGAGGTACATTATAAAGTGTCCCAGCAAGCCCATCGGATCGTAGACGCTCATCTGCGTCCGCAGCATTTCACGTTTCGTGGGAGATTTACGTCCGGTCAAAAGGTCTATGTCGTGTTTCGGGGACAATCGAAAGGTGAAAATGTCCGATGTGGTATTCCACCACATCCCTAGTACCTTTTCTGTAATGACATCGTACCCCAGGTTGACGTTTGTTTCCGTGGCCAACGTGTCTTGTAGCTGTTCAACTACTTTCTTCGAATTCGAGACCCAATTCCGAATCTCGAAGTTACCACACGCATGGATGTGACGGACCGTCTTAGCCAATTCGCTAGCTTCCTCGTCCGTTTCCACGCTAGCGAGCATATCGTCTACATAATGCTCGTTCTTGAAGCATTCTACTGCTCGTGGATGTTCCTTCACGAATTGTTCCGCATTTCTGTTCTTGACAAACTGTGCGCAGCTAGGCGAACAAGCCGCACCAAACGTCATTACTGTAACTGCGTAGATAGCTGGTTCACCGTTCGGATCATCGCCTTCCCAGAAGATCATTTGGCTTCTTTGATCTTCCTTTTTTATCCCTACACGGTGAAACATTTCGCGTATATCACCGACGATGCCGACGCGAAACTCTCGAAACTTAAAAAGTACTGAAAGGAGCCCAGCCAGCATATCCGGTCCAGCCAAAAGGAGTGAGTTTAAAGATACCCCATTTACCTTGGCTGCTGCGTCGAAGACCATTCGAATTTTTCCGGGTTTGTTCGGGTTTGTTACTGGGAAGATGGGAAGATACCAGTCCCTTTTCTGTTTCTCTGCTATTTCAGCTTGGCTTAAGCGTCGTATGTATCCTGACGATTTGTATTGATCCATTTTTGCTTTAACAGCTTCAGCTAAAACGAAATCTGTTAACATTTTTTGCTTGAGGCATACATACCGCTTTAAGGCCGCAGCTTTGTTGCAAGGCAGTTTGATATCGTCGTATCGCCAGAGAAGACCAGTTTCGTATCGTTTCCCGTCGAACTTGGTCTCTCGTTCCAGCAACATCAATGCTCGTTCATTGTCCCTCGACTGCGTTAGACGGACCGTCTTGTCGATGCCAATGGACTCCAGCGCGAAGTGATGTTTCACCGCAGCAACTAATGCATTGTCCGATGCTTCACACGAGCATACCTGGAACGTCGCGAAAGAGGACTGTGTCGTGGTGGAAACCTCCGAGTTCGGTCCACATACAATCCAACCTAATCGAGTTTTCGTGGCGATTGGCTCATCTATACCACCCTCAGCAATCTTCAGGGACCTACCGATGCGACAATGATCGACTCCGATCAAAATGCGGGGTACTGCGTCCACGTAAGACTCCAGTGGAATTTGCCTCATATGAATGTATCTGGCTGCAAGCTGAGATGCATTCACCGTTTGCTTTGGAAGTGCTAATTCGCTCACTGTTCGAACATTTGAAAGTTCATACGACGCTGACTGAGATGCTCTTCCCGATATGCATACTGCTAAACGCACCGAATTTTCTTCCTTCCTGGTTACGTCACCCGTCCACTGAAGACAGAGGGGCTGAAGTGTTCCTTTCAGTCCTAGTTCCTCAAGTAGTCCATGCTCCATGAACGTCGACGTGGAACCATCATCGAGGAACGCGAAGGTTTCAACCTTTCCCTTCGGACCGTACAGGATTACAGGAACGTACTTCAGTAAAACGCCTTCATTAGTAGCTGAATGGGTGTTCACGTGTGCATTCTTTTTCGGTTCACGCGTTTTATCGGAAACGTTTTCTTGATGCAAAAGTGCATGATGTTGATAACTGCATCCGTTTACGCCACACACACTAGTAACGCTGCACTTGTTATTGTGATGACCTAAACATTTTCGACACAGTTTCCGCTCGGTAATAATCGTTCTCCTAGCAGCAACTGATGCCTTCTGAAATCTATCACAGTTGTCTAAAGAGCCGCATGATCCTTTGCATAAGATGCATGACGAAGGTTCACTTTTAGATTCAGCCCCTGTAGAATGTTCATTACCTGTGGCAACTGTGGCATTGCAATAGGCCGTGGTAGAACGCCCCGGCCCGGCGCGTTGCTCTCGGGTTTCACGATGTGGCTGGAATCGTTGAAGGTTTGTCTGCTTGGGTGGCGCGCTTTTTTCCGCTTTTTCTACGCAGCTTCCCGGCGCATCTATCACTCCGCACAGGTCTTCCGCCAACTCTCCAATCCATAGGCCAAACTCGTATAAATTTACTTCACGTAAGTGTTTACGACGACGCGCCCATTCGATGCACAACACTGAAGGTAGCTTTTTTACGAGTTCTTTCAACAAAGCCACATCATACATGTAGCCCCTAAGCCCCGACGCATGCACCGCTGCTATTAATCGCTTGACTGCAAACCCGAATTCTACTAACGTCTCCAGCCTATCTATCTTCGGTGTTACCATTCTACGGATTTTTTCCACCATCGATTCCACAATCAAATCCGGCCTTCCGAATCGCGCCTGTAGTGTGTTTATCGCTTCCTAGTATGTATTCCAACACTGAGCGTTATTATAAATTTATCCCTGGGTGTAATTGCATCACGCATGAAGGTGTCTAGTTTCCGGACCTTTGGCCTAACGAACGAGAGTAAATATTTAAAATCTCGCCTCGACATCCTCATGAAGTTTACGATCGTATTGTCGAGCTCTTCTTCCAAAATTGTATTTAAAAGCTGGCTAGCTTGACTATTTCTTTCGAGTAACATCGGTCGCATCCAAATGCGGCCTCTATACCGGCGATGTTGAAGCAAGTGCAACGTAACAAACGAGCCCTAGACCTCAATTGACATCTACATTGGAGTTTTATCCCATGGGTTATAGTTATCTTGCGGGATGGACAGACACGGTGTTTAAACCGAAGTTGTTGAAGCATGTGAAACTCCCTTGAATTCATTGCTATTATGTTTTTAAAACAATTATACATAATACATATCTATATGAAAAATACGCACTTGCAATATTATTTAGAGAAATTAAATTTAGCTTCACAATATTTAATGACTCTCAAACGAATTTATTTTTCAATTTTAATTTGTTTACATTTTTGTTGCCAGCAAAATTGAGCTACCCTGACCGCTTGCAGAAAACTGTCCTTTTTTCGATTAACAGCCATTCTGCTGTTTCGAAATAATATTGACATTCACAAAAATTATATACAACACGTACGAACTTTAAAAAAATAAATAGCGATCTTGCGGCCAAATGAAGCTGATGGTGTACAGCTCAGCTTATCGTAACACTTGGATATCACACTCTACAGCTAAACACTTCCACTTTCGTCTTGCTTTGTTGACTGAATAATTGTTGACATGAATGCTCACCATAACACCGAGGTAAAGTCACAGGTGTGGTGAAAAAATTTCGTTTGATACATCAATTCACCATAGAGTTGAGTCGAAAATTTGAATTTGAGGCACTGCACCATTGGCACAAAACGCTTCAAATTCAATTTTTCGACTCACATTTCGACTCACTTTCGGCGGGTCGAAAATTTTGACAACTCCATACATGGTGAGTCGAAACTGCTGCCGGTTAGCAGTCCTGTTTCGACTCACCTTTTTGACCTTTTTCACCATGGTGCTTTTCATAGGCCTTCAGAAGCTGTACCGTACGCCGGTAAAACGCGTCGGATTTTCGCTGTGTCCGTAGTTCACGACTCTTCCTGCGGCCAGTTGAAGTTGATGGTGTAGAGCTCAGTTTATCATAACACTTTGATATCACACGCTACAGCTAAGCACTTCCACTTTCGTCTTGCTTTGTTGACTGAATAGCTGCGGGGCCACGACAGTTGAGACTTTTCCGCAAACTTCCTCACACCAGTGGCACAAAACGCATCAAATTCAAATTTTCGACTCATATACACCAGTGGCACAAATTCAAATTTTCGACTCAACTCTATGGTGAATTGATGTATGAAACGAAATTTTTTCACCACAGCTGTGACATTACCGTGATGTTATGGTGAGCGTTCATGTCAACAATCATTCAATCAACAAAGCAAAGCGAAGGTGGAAGTGCTTAGCTGTAAAGTTTCATTTAAAAGTGTTGCGGTAAAATGAGCACTACACGATCAACTTCATCTGGCCGCAGGAAGAGCCGTGAACTAGAAGGACAACGAAAGACCGGTGCGTTTTACCGGCGCACGGCACAGATTCCGAAAGCCTATGAAAAGCACCATGGTGAAAAAGATCAAAAAGGTGAGTCGAAACAGGACTGCTAACCGACAGCAGTTTCGACTCACCATGTATGGAGTTGTCAAAATTTTCGACCCGCCGAAAGTGAGTCGAAATGTGAGTCGAAAATTTGAATTTGAAGCGTTTTGTGCCACTGGTGTATCGACTCAGTTTCGGCGGGTCGAAAATTTTGACAACTCCATACATGGTGAGTCGAAACTGCTGCCGGTTAGCAGTCCTGTTTCGATTCACCTTTTTGACCTTTTTCACCATGGTGCTTTTCATATGCTTTCAGAAGCTGCGCCGTGCGCCGGTAAAACGCGCCAGATTTTCGTTGTCCTTCTAGTTCACGGCTCTTCCTGCGGCCAGATCAAGCTGATGGTGTAGTGTTCATTTTACCGCAACACTTTTTAATGAAACTTTACAGCTAAGCACTTCCACTTTCGCTTTGCTTTGTTGACATGAACGCTCACCATAACACCGCGGTAATGTCACAGCTGTGGTGAAAAAACTTCGTTTGATACATCAATTCACTATAGAGTTGAGTCGAAAATTTGAATTTGTGCCACTGGTGCAGTCACTCAAATCCCTCAAAAAGCGTCTCAAAACCAGTGTTGCCGTGGCCGTTTGAGGTTTTCCTCAAATTTGGTCACACAAACAATCAATCATGCTGCCTCTCTTTTCGTCAGCGACAACAAACAGTGTTTGACAAATGCTATGTAATTCATGTAATTGTAATCTTTGTTCGAAGGTGTTTTTTGATCAATGCAATGGAAAATATGGTCAATAAAAAGTTGTTTTAAGAAAAAGAAAGTATTTAAACATTTTATCAATCAAAAGAACGAGATACAAGGATACTCTTTCGCATAAAAAGTTTATTTGTTAAATTAAAACGTATACATAAATTGTGTCACACACTGTGCAACAAATGAACAATTTACCGTCACAAAACACAAAAAAATAAACACACAAATACGGAGTTTAATTATAATTCATGTTAATTCTAGTTCTTCAGTAGGTATTTACATTAACAGTAGCAAACGAAAAGTGTACTTTCATTGGAAAAAACCGCAAACAAAAATATGTTTTGTTTACATTCTGAACAGCTGAGGCATCGGAACTGTCAAAACGATTCCTCAAAAAAAGTCTCAAAAAGTTTTTGAGGTTTTTGTAGATCGGCCAGGTTTTCCTCAAAACGCAAATCCCTCAAAATTACTCATGAGTTCCTGAGGTTTTGAGTTCTGAGGGAATCCTCAACTGTCGTGGCCCCGCAGCTAATGATTGTTGACATGAATGCTCACCATAACACCGAGGAAATGTCACAGGTGTGGTGAAAAAACTTCGTTTGATACATCAATTCACCATAGAGTTCACGAAAATTTGAATTTGTGCCACTGGTGTGGTGATCCTAATTTGAAAAAGACGTTGTTTGTGGTAGTTTTATTTTTAATTTCAACATTAATTAAAGATTTTTTATAACTTTAACTGAGAGTGTCTCATTGCGATACTTCATATTTTATTTGTTTGTTTTTAGTTAATTCACATATGTGCAGTTGGTTATCCAAACCTGGCTAGGTTGTAATGTTAGCCGTAGATGCAATTCGAAGGCTTAATTGAAAAAAATTCATGATGTAACCCCGCGGGCAAATACTTCGTTAAGCGGGCTTCTTAGCGGCTTCTTTAGGACAATGTGAAGCCACTATTAAGCCCGCTTCAAGAAGAGCTTTCTTGTGTAGTGTGTGGTAGTGTGTAGTGCGGTACCCGCGTAGGTTCTTCTTCTTCTTGGCTTTTAACGACCTTACAGGTCACGCCGACCATTTCTGGCTTACTAGACTTATTTTTACCACGTAGCCGAATAGTCAGTCCTTGCTACGGGGGGACGGTCCGGATGAGATTTGAACCCGGTCCGGCCGTGTGGCGCCGTATATCACATGCACCACCGGTGCCGTCCTAAGGTAGGTATGGGTAGATATGGGTGCGTTATTGGCTCTGCATAGTGGAAAGTTGTCTTCAATTAAAACAAACATTAAACGAAACCAGTTTTTTTATATTTATTAGATTTTTTATTCACAAAATTCTGGATTACACTTTACTTTCTGGAAAATGTGGACATATGTGTTAGTCTGTAAACAGAAAATGGTTGAAATTAGCAATTATTTAAATACGTTTTCTGTAATATTTAGAAGTACGTACTTCTCTGGTGTATAATTTTGTCCTCTCTGCGTGGTACTTTGTACACTGTGTTTGGGTGTTTTCTGCAGTCCGTGGCAAAAAATTGTTTCGGGTGTACCTGAAATTGTAAAAGCGTAATGTAAATAACATGTAATTGATATAATTCGTTGCATTAAACGCCTTACCAGACTCTCAGCAGCCATGAAACAGGTTCAGCACCACCTTGTTCCGGAGGCACGCTGGTCAAGCATCTTCCCTATTTCCATGTGTTTTTTCACACCATATCCCTAAATAAACTATCCAGTCACTTGGAAAACGCGTGCTCTTTTGATTCGAAGCCATTTTTACCCTTTTATAACCATTTTATCTCCCTGTTCTATGCAATAAACTAACCACACCTTGCACTTCGAAAGCAAAACAAAATTTGACGGCCGAAGAATGACGGTGCTGTCAAAATGGTTTTCTACACACACTAAGATGTTCCATGAGCTCGGTGTGTAAATACACAACGCGGAGCACGTCGAACTTCGGCAAAATATGAAAAGAGCGAGACAAGAACATGCTTGACGAACGAAAAAACAGAGATAGTTTGTGTTGACACGCAAAAGTATTGACCAACGAGGGTTGGAAGGGGATGAAACGAGGTGAAACGCATGAAAGCTTGACCGCTGGGATGTACCGCTTAGTTTTGTCTTTGGTGCGTTGCCTCCTCCTCCCAACGCGGAACCGGATTGTAGCGAAATAACATTCTTTAAAATCGCATGTTAACCGGGTTGTTGGGGGAAAATGAACGGCTTGGTAGCAACAAACACCGTCCGTAGGTTGTACTGCCACTGTCAATTTTAATAGAAAAAGGGAAACACTTGCCAATACAGTTCAGTTCTAGCACGGCACTAATGCAGTATTATCGTTATTCTTGGATAACGTAACCATGAAGGGCTCCCAGGAAGGAAATAAGTAAGTATATGTGAAAATTTGATGTGTTAAATCAAGAAAATGCTACAACGTGTAATTTCTATGTTTTCAATTTTTCGTGCTACTCGTGCGGAACTCGTGCTACAAATTGCCAACAGGACAAATTGGTCGACATCATGGAAAGAAATCCCGAAATGGCAAAAGGTGCAGGTCGCAACCCGACACAATTTTGGAAGAAACGCCTTGAAAGTCAACGCTATGGGGAAAACTGTTAAGGATGGAGTAGCTTGGAAACGGGTATGTAGCAGATCGCTGAAATGGCGAACACCATTTTTCTATTACTAATTTTTCTTCATTCTTTTTTCTCTATTCACAGACATGGATTGAAAAGAAATCTGTGGTAAAAAAAAGCTAAGCCACAACAAGAAGGAAGCTTAAAAGACAGGAGGTGGCAAACCAAACCAATGGCAAGGAGCGAATTGCCGTATTAACTAAAATGCGAGAAGTTACTGAGATGATGGAAGCCACTCTCTGCATTGGTATAAGCAAGCCAGGTTCATCGCACCACAGCGAGACCGCGGAACTTTCATCGCATCACAGCCAGCTTCCAGGACCATCACACCGAAGCCAGATCTCTCCACAGCAAGAACCATCACATCGAAGCCAGCCTTTAGAAGAACAGAGACCATCACACCGAAGCCAGACCTCACAGGAACCGAGCCAAGCAGGTAATATTCAAACAGGGAACAGGGCAAAAACAACAGCTGCTTCCAAGCTCGAGGAGTTCAAAAAAAACATTTCAGCAAAATGAAAAAACAAACGAACGTTTGAAAGAAATTTCTAATAATTTAAAAATGTTAACAGAGGGAACATTGGGGATATATAAACAGATGTTTCATTAGATGAAAATAAAATTTTAATCATATAATTAAACTTTACTTTAATTATTGTAATAACATTAAGTATTGTATAATATATTAGGCTATCGAACATTGTTCGAAACCGTCAAGCGAGGATGCGTTCCGACCTGTCCTTGATTTCAAACATAATACCTACGTTCCGATACGCACTTAACCCTACGACCTCGTGTTCGCAAGTCAGACATCGATGTGTTATGAGGGAGAGTGCGTGGGAGAGAATTTAATGCTTAAAATTCTCTCACCGCCTCCTGCGTAAGCGATTGTTATAAGCTGCGTGCGATTGATCGTATTCTGTCTTTGTGATAGTGCGTACCAAAAGCAAGTGGCAACAAACCCTTTAAAAGTGTTTCAAGCGAATACGGCGTGTTATTATTAATTGAGATTACGAACGACTACGGCTTGAGAAGACGGAGCTTCGTTGAATATTGCTTCTGCAGAATTGGTCTCGGCAGCCATGGTTTTGATGAATAAGCAGAGTCGAAAGACACTAGTCCCATGCACTGCTTGCAAAAGACGGTCCAAAACGAATCGATTCTGATAAAAAATGTGGTAGGCAAAAATTAGTTGCAACTTGATAATCAGTTTTCAGTTTCGATTTGATCTTGTCGAAGTCACACGTTATTCTGTTTTTGGAACAAAAAAATAGTTGTCTAAACATTTCACCGACCCCCGATAAACATGGAAAAATCATTCATTTGTGATGCAGACAGTAGCGACGAAGATGTTTTTAGAGCTGTCCAAAACATTGACAAAACCTCAGACTGTAGTGAGGAAGATGATATCATACCGCCAAAAAAAGAGTGCGTGGCAATGTTAGGCCCTCTCCACATGGTTGTCGAACCTACCGCGGCGCCTGCTGTTCCGCAGATTTGTTGATGTTCCACAAAACTGTGTTTCCGCGGTACCGCGATTGATGACTTTTTATTCTTGTTTACATCTTGCTCGCTGGTGGTTCGTTGCTAGTGTGAAATTTTAATTTTGTGAGTACTACTGGAACAAAATCATAAAATGGGTAAATATACAATAACTGCTAGATAATAAAGTTTTTGTTCATATTTGCTTTTATTTAGATTCCAGATCGGAGCCGAAAGTCAAGCGAAAGGTAAGTTGTGCCATGTTCTTGCTATGATGTAAAGAACTGTACTCGCTCCGGATGATTAGTTAGCTTGTTCCTCGAGATGGAAAGCCTGTACTGGAGTAATAAATGGAGCCCGTATTTTGTTCAACATCAGCATCATGAAATGGTGCTTGTGTGTTCTTCACGGTGGTCTCAAAATTGTGGAAAAATTTATTTTGTTCATTTGTTTTCAGACGGTTAACATGAGTGAGGAGGAAACATTGGTTTTCATCGATCTCATGTTCCGCCACTCCGCCTTATGGAACCGTCAGGACGAGCGGTATAAAAATTTGAACCGGCGACAGGATGATTGGGCAGAAATTTCAGAGCAAACGGGGCATCCTATAAATCGGCTGAAAGAGAAGTGGACGTCTCTCCAGTAAATTTACAGGAAGTGCAGATCGGCGCACAATAAGAGCTTGGTTACTGGTTCCGGTATGTATTAAAAGATATTTCGAAGTGCGTGTTAATGTTGTCATGTTTATTTGATATTTTCAGGTGCCGCTGAAATTTATCGCACGACCTGGTTTGCTTACCGTGCTATGAGCTTCCTGGATTCAAGCACAGCGTGTGGGACAACCATCGATACCGTAAGTAAATATATATTCTAGTTTCCTGTAAATCGACATTCTAGTTGAAGTTCGTCGGTAGGTTGCGATAATTAAATAATAAAGAAACACAATATTTGTCTGCTCTCAATACAGTTTTTTTTCAATTCATAATTGTAATTCATATTGTCACAGTAGTTTAATTTTAAATTAGCAGGGATATTTCAATGATTTAGGAGAAAGTCAGCAATGTGCATCCGAATATGTAGCATTTCGTTTCCGGAGCGATTTCGATTCGAGTTAAGGTTACGTAAATTCCCTTCGTCGTGAGTAGTGTTGAATCGTCTAGCATCTTGGCTTCGCACATTTGCATCTCTACGAATGAAGTTATGTAAATATATTGCAGCCATTATAACTTTCTTTGCATTTCCTTCTTCGAGCTCAATCGGTTTTCTTAAAACCCGGAAACGTCCACTCAGGATTCCGAAAGCCATTTCCACGCAGCGTCTAGCTTTACAATGTCGCTCGTTGAAGTTTCGCTCGGTCGACCTCCTTTCCGTCAAACCACCAAAAGGGCGAAGGCAATATTGTGTTAGAGGAAATGCCTTATTACCTAAAAACATATAGGGAACCAAGATGTTTGACGATGGGCTTAACGGTGCTGGACATGGAAGGCTACACTCATTTCTCTCTAGCTTGTGATAGAGTAATGTATTTTTAAATACACCTCCATTAGAGATTCTTCCCCTGGAACCAACATCTGCAAATATGAAATTAATGTTGGAATCTACTACTCCCAACAGTACGACGCTGAAAAATTTTCTGTAGTTGTAGTAGTTGGTTCCACCGTGGGGGGTGCTTTGATTCCTACGTGCTTGCCGTCCATAGCCCCGAGCGTATGAGGAAAGTTCCATTTATCCTCAAACCCTGTACGATTTTCATCCAATCGTCTGGACTTGAGGGTAGCTATGAAAATAATGAGAAAAAGAATATTTCAAATTGGTTCCTCGTGAATAGTGTTGGGTAAATTCGCACAATTGAGTGTGCTGTGCGAGAGCGCACGTACACTTCAGTGTGCTGTGCGCACACTTCGCACACTTCACACACCTTGCATACCTCGCACACCTTGCACATTTCGCACACTTTGCACACTTCGCACATTTCGCACACCTTGCACATTTCGCACACCTTGTACATTTCGCACACCTCGCACACCTTGCACACTTCGCACATTTCATACACCTCGCACACCTCGCACATATTGCACACCTCGCACATATTGCACATCTTGCATATTTCGCATATTTCGTATGTCATTTACTGTGGGCACAATATGCCCCGCTTAGCACATTTCGCACACTTCGCACTGTGCCCACTTTTCGCACATTACGCGTTATCGGTGCAGTATACACTCCGCACAAATGAATGCAGAAATGAGTGCAATATTTTGTACATGCGTGACTTTTCAAAGTTAAAAGACGTAGTTTAAAAGTATATTTGTTTATTGGTAAAATACTTACATGTACATGTAGGGAAAAGTAACAAAATTAACACGATTGATTGAAATAATAAGTTCATGTAAACTAGTAGCGCACTCCGCGACTGTTTTACCAGTGTCCTAATTGTACCCGGCGTACCCTATTTATCTCCTTCAGTCCGCTCCTGTCAGCACGCTCGGGCTATCTTTTTTACTCTCTCCCATTCCCGCTCCCATTCCCATTCCCACATAAATGATTAATTCGCACGGTTTTTTTCAATTTTATCTGTTTCGCTTGCTTGTTTCTATTTCACCGGCCTTCGAAAACACACGCTCGCAAGGGACAGAAGAGGCGGGAATACATAAAACTCGCAACATTATTTGGTACAATAAAGGATGCTGCATCTTGTGTAGCTTCCACCACTCCAAAGGATCATCGTTGCCTACGGTTCTGCAACATAATTGTCTAACTCTATTTGAGTAGATGATCGTGAATGAAGCACGATTTGCGGATGAATTTGATCCAAATCAAACTCTTCCCAAAGGCTTTCACTCGTACGCATTGCTTCATCTACTGCTAACTCGGATGCCTCATCATTATAGTTATTATCTTCTATGTTCATGGAGCCCATTTCAACGAGCAATTCGTCGCAACATGCTTTAAATAAATTTGAATTAGAAAACCCCTTCTGCTTGAACCTTGGATCAAGAACAGTTGCTTTCGATACTATGCTGGTGTTTTCACAGTGAAACCTTTGCCTCAATCCAGTCGATAAACATTCTACCAACTTTGTCACTTCCTGCGATGTATTGTTATAACATATCTGGTTTAACTTATCCAGCAGTAATGTGTTTAAGATACGTCCTTTTGAGAGGGTAACATTTTTTTCTGAGAATATTTCGTTGGTTATCACATCAAATATTTTTAACACCTTCGATGCCTCCTCCATAATTATCCAATCGCTTTCATTTAATTTTGAAGGAATTGCAAGAAGTGCGAGAGAAGAAATCATTGGTTTCTTATTGGTGTAGAAGCGCTCGAGCATGTAATAGGTGGAGTTCCACCGTGTGGCCACATCTAGTATAAGCTTCAACTGCATGTTATTCAATTTGGTTTGTATATCACGCAGTTTGAGCGTCGCAGGTGAGCTTTTCTTAAAATAGTTAACAAGTTTCCTGATTTTAAGAACTGTTTCTGAAATATTCTTGGTGATTGCATCCTGTACAACCAGATTTAGCGTATGAGCATAACATGGAATGTGTTGGATTTCCAAACACCTCATAGCGCTTTTCATGTTTGCTGCATTGTCGGTGACAACGCAACAAACTTTATCATGCATATTGAACTTGCTTATTATATGTCTTAACCATTGCGCAAGATTTTCAGCAGTATGCCGTTGTGTAAATTCTTCGTATTCCAACATTAAAGATTGTAGGGTGCAATCGCCTTCGTGTGTAAAATGCGCAGTAGCCGCTAAAAAACTAGCATTATTTAAATCTTTCCAACCATCGTACGTTAAACAGACGGCTTTTGCATTTTTTAGGCTATTTTGAACTTTTCCTAATAGATTTTCGTAATGCTTATCGAGCATTGCGTTGCTGAACGTTTTTCGATTTGGCAAAACATAGCTGGGACAAATTGTGCGAAAAAGCTCCTTAAAATCGCTTGCGTCTAATAAATAAAACGGCAGCTCATGGTTACAAAAAACATTTAACAATTGTTCTTCTACACTGGTTTTCGAGTTAGCACTTAATGGTTTAAATACGTCTACGTAGTCGCCTAGTGATTTTTGAATTATTTTTCTGAACCAGCATTTTGATCCACTGCTTTTGATGTACTGGACGATGCAGAGTTTTCCGATTCATTCATAAAAACCGTAGGGTGTTTTTTCGAGAAATGACGCTTTAAGGTAAAACACGAACCACTACTAACAGTTAATACATCCTTACAAATTTTGCACTTATACTTATTTGATGTTGCATTAGGCCGATCAAAATGACTCCAAATATCATGTTGATGATTCGTTGAGCCCATTTTTGGTTTGTTTTTTCTGCAATGAAGATCAAATTTTGGTTAGTCGAATTCTTTTGTTTATCACATTAACGTATTAGGCAGAACACATCTACCATCCACATGCTCCGCAAGTCAAAAACTACCATCTACCATCCAGATGCTCCGTAAGTCAAAAATGCGCCAACACCTTAAGAGAATGAAATGTACGCCACACCGTGCTTTAAATTTTTCATTGACACACCGTGCTTTACATGTGTTGGTTTTTAAAACACAGCACTGATAGTTATACACTGATACACAGAGCAGTGATAGTAGCTACAGTGCTTCTAAGTTTATTGCTAAATGAACTATAATGAATTTTGCTATTATTTTCATTATTAAAGCTTTAATTCAAATCTTATCATAATTATTATTATTATTTTTGAATGCATATCACTTATTTTTCATCGTTATCTTTTATTTTTTATTCATAGAATACAGCTAGTATAGCCCATTATTAAAACTGTGATTGTGAAAAATACAACTACAGCACTCAATAGTTAAAAACGAAGAAATACAGTATACACTTGCTCTTCATTGATAACATATTCTTTTTTGACAACAATCCCTTAACATAAACGGTCCTACGATCGATTCGCTATGCTGGAAAACCGATTGAAAGAAAAATAACTTTTTTTGTTTTGGGACCTTACGCACAATACTAATTTTTATCAATCCATGTACGTATCGCAAAACTTCTGAAATGAAAAAAAACCATTTCTAGCAATCCCGCGCTAATAAGCGCCCCAAACACAAACCAAAACAACGGCGGGTGTGAAAAGAAAAAAAACAAACACACTGCGAGAATACTGCAAGAATCTCATTGCAGCTAATCGACACACACACATGTGGCAGTATGCCCAAACGGACGTATCGAGTGGCTTTCGGCATAAATGTTGGCATACATTTCGTATATCGAAACGCATGCCGAAATTTGTTCCGGAAAACAGTTGATTCCGTGTAAACAGCAGGAGGACTGCATAATTTTTGCTGTCATTCGTGGGAATGTCAAGCACAAAGCTCAATTTCAAATTCAAAAGCAAAAAAGCTTGTCAAAGCCGTTGCCACACTTTTTTTCTATGTGTGGCGATCGATCGTCTTTTTTTCTCTTGCTTGCTCCTGCTCATTCTAGTATTTGTTCGATTCGCGAGTTCTGTTCTGCGCTGGTGTGTCTTGCATCGCGTTCGTTCGTTCGTTCTGCCTATGACTTGTCGGTTTGTTTCGTTTTGACTAGTGGTATAGGATTTAGACCGTACTATTATTTCAAGGTTAGGATATCCTCGCGTCATGTGCGCAAGGGTAAGTATGATTAGTCATATACTGGAGTGATATTGCCAGCTCGCCCATGTGTGTTTTCTGCAAAGATAGTATTGGTAGGAAATATAGGGAATCGATCCCAGACTTACATTTGGAGGCAATCTACTGCGGTGTTTCAATCGTTCGCGAACAAATGGCACAAACAATTTGGCGCCATAAGGATTGATACAATTCAGATTTTGTTCTACGTGCAGCGACTCGAACGAATTACCGATCGATACCGTCCTGTGATCCAAGCGACAAAATGTAAGTAAAGGCATTTTTTGTGTCCTTTTTTAGATATATTTTTTTGCTTTTTGTTTTAGGAATTCAACATAAATATCAAATCGAACTCAGTTCAATAGGCTGGTGATGTAGATGGAACAGCGGCCAGATATCGCTAAGGGTTTTGTGAAAGGTTGCCAAAAGGCATTCTGGCAGCATGTTGCAGCCGATTTAAATGAATCTGGATCACCTATTAAAGCTGCAGAAAAATGGATTATTAAGGAAGTAATATGATATACAGTATTGGACAAAACATATGCAACCAACCAAGTACACGAATTAAATTTATCAGGAAATATTTTCATTTGGACATTTTAAAATGAAATGCATATAGACATTCAAGTTAAACATACTTTAAGTTTATCGTGTGGAAAAGAAAGGGAAATCAAACGAAAAAAAAATTAAACCATCAAATAACAAAAATGCAACAGTTTTCTTCTGGACAAAACAAATGCAACTTCATATACCAGTCACCAACTTCTCCTCCATTTTCAATATTTCGTTGCGAATCCTTTATTTTCGATTACAGCCTTGCACCTTTTAGGCATGGACTCAATCAGGTTATCAATAATGTTTTGTGGAATCGCTGCCCAAGCCTTTTTGATTTCCTCAAACAGTTGATCCTTATTTCGCACACGATCACGATCGATTCTTTGGTTAACGATCTCCCACAGGTTCTCAATCGGGTTGAGATCAGGAGATTGCGGTGGCCACTCCAATACCGAGATGTCGTTATCCTTAAACCACTGCTTAACCACTTTGGCAGTGTGTTTAGGATCATTATCTTGTTGAAAGATCCAATTTATTGGCATATTTTGCTCAGCATATGGTAGCATCACGTCTTTCAGGATGTTATTGTACTTAAAACGATCCATAATTCCATCAATTTGGTGAATCGGACCTAATCCGTTTGCAGAAAAACATCCCCACACCATAACATTGCCTCCGCCATGCTTGATGGTTTTTTTACAGTATCGCGAATCCAACCGTTTTCCAGCTGGGCGACGTACTCGGTTTATTCCATCACTTCCGATGACGTTGAACTTCGATTCATCGCTGAACACTATGGTACGCCATTCTTGAATACTCCAGGTTAAGTGAGATTGAGCAAACATAAGCCGTTTCTTTTGATTCTTTAGCGAAATCAAAGGCTTCTTCGCAGGACGCCGAGAAAATAGTCCGGCTTCAACGGCACGTCGTCTGATTGTTCGGTCCGACACTTGTAGCTGCAATTCTTTTTGTATTTTGAAGGATGACTTGAATGGGTCTTTCTTAATGCTTCTGGCAATCATCGAGTCATCTCTGGAAGTTGTGGAACGTGGTCTTCCACCTCGGTGATCTGCGGAAAACATTCCTGTACAGCGAAATTTGGAACACAGTCTTGATATGGTCGATTTATTTATGCGGTATTTGTCACAAATTAGTTTTTGCGACATTCCGCCCACGTAATCATCGATTATTTTCTTTCTAAGTTCCAATCCTAGGCTGTCCCGAGCCATTTTTGAACTTGCTGTTACGAATATGAATATGGTTGAAGTTTTTGCAGTTTTTTTAATGCAATTTGTACAAAACCTACCTTGACGTTGCCGTTTGATGTTGAAAACGAATGTTATGCAATAAACCGTATTTTTGAGCGTATTTATGAACACCCTGACAGCACACAACAATAGAAACCGCAAGGTTGCATTAGTTTTGTCCAACGCAAAATGACACTTGTATACAAAGCTTTGACAGCGTGCTGTTAATTAAGAACTGGTTAATCCTTCTACTATGCTGTCTTATACTAGACCCCTGGTCCGTCATTTGTAGTATGCTAGTTCGTTTCGGTTATGCATTTTTTAAATTTATGAAGCCATTTTAGCAAAGTGTAAAATCAGTTGCATATGTTTTGTCCAATACTGTATACACTTAAGAAAAACTACATTCTTGTAATTTTAATTCATAGGTTTGGAGAAATCTTAAAAACAACTTCAAAAAGAAATGGACCAAAAATAAAGCCAAACTAACTGCAATGGGAGGTGGTCCATCAACATCAGTGCCATTGACTGCATTGAATGAAAGAATCGCTCTTCTGCTGTGTTTCAAAAATGTTGAAGAGGGGCATGCAGGCATTATTTGGGGCATAAACACCGACAAAAGTCCACTCCAATTGTTGCGTCCAGCAACGAGCCCATTCTTTCCGAAGCCGTACATCCCGTACAAAAAGAAACAGTTTTTATAATACAAATTACAAATCTATATTAAAAAAATTATTGTTGCTCCTTACACTGTTTCTGACGAAAAAAAAGAGAACTCGCGTTTCTTCTTACGCGCTTAGGCTCTTTTTTTTATTCAACCGATCGTGGTCGTTACTCTTTGCCGAAGTTCATCCGAGCCGCAATGCGATGCTTCGGATCGGATGAATATCCCTAACACTTTGTCAGCAACAGTCTCGCTCGTTCATTTCGCTCGCTCATTTCGGCTATCAATCGTTGGATCGTTGTTTATAAACAATACCAATACTCCGATCCTGACCAACCTGCCGATATAAACCAGAATACAACCATAAACATCAGCCCCAACGAACCGGATATAATTTCAGTGCAAGAAGACAGCGACGAAGAAAATCATAGACCCTAGAAACGAAGAAAAACAACCACGGAACTAACAGCTATTGCAGATAAACACACCGAAATACTGGAAACCATGACCAAAACTTTGAAGCAAACGCAAGCTACCAATTCCTTAATCCTAAAAGAATTAAGGGAACTAAATAGATCTTCAAAGCAAAAAAAAATGCAATCACGTATGTGATAAGTGTTTAGTTAGATTAAGCTATTTAGATTTGTCGATTAGAATTACCATCTTTTAGTAATTAAGTTTTGAGTGATAATTTTGATAGTTCCTAGGCTCAATTAATTTATGCAATTCAAATTCATTTCGTTAACCTCATTCATTAGTCATTTAACTATCGCATTGATATTTAATATTCACCTAATTTAAAAATGTCTGCTAGTTACATGAAAAATGCATCTTATAATGTGATATAAATGTAAAAATAATATTTTTAAGGTCGAAACCAGTTCAAATACAATTTGACACATTTAATGTATTATTTAGGATTTTTACGCTCTAGTTTACATGGAACTTTATTTAATGCAAAGCCTTTTTATAGTGTTGAAAATGTTATTATTGTCTTTCTAATAAAACGTGATAAAAAATATGTAAATATGTAAAAATATGTACACATGCTTACATTCAATCACACGTCTTTACCACCGAATGCGTTGCTAACGTTGAAATCTCCTGTTTGATCTATGCAGGACAGCCCGGTGGGGCATGTGATAAACGGCGCCAGTCCACACGGCAGGACCGGGTTCAAATCCCATCCGGACCGTCCCCCCGTAGCAAGGACTGATTTGTTGTCAAGTAATACTGTAAAATATAAAGTGCATTTGCAATCCTGTTTTTTGCAATAGTACGATAGAAGTGTAAACATGTCGGCAAAATGGTTGCGTGCAACAGGCTCTATGTCTAGGTTAATAAAAATTGAAAATGAGAATCTTGAAGTAGAATTGTTTGGAGAAAGCATGTTACAAACGCGACAAAATTCACAACGTACGCGTGAGAAAATCAAATAAAATATGTTTCCTTCCAGGCGAGACAAACGTTAGGAAAACCAATAGAATTCTAGTTAAAAACAGAACTACGTTTAAATAAACAAAAATAATATTTAGGATCGCATGGACATCTTAGGTTGTACTTACATAAACATTGCAATAGGAAAGCAAGTAATAAACACGGTTTCATCATACCTAAAATGCAACTCGTAACAAGGGTCGGCTTGTTCGAGCCTTGATATCTTAAATAAGTGATTACCCGAAATAGCTAAAAAAGGGCATCTCAAAAATGCTAATATTGATAAAGGTACCGACACGGGTAAACGGCTTCCTGGTACGAACGAGAGCCATACGAAAATAGCGATAAGCATAATCAGCATACGCCCGCGCGCCGTAGCGTACGTGGCAATAAAACTGCATCCGATCCCTTAAAAAACCATCCCATCAGGTAACACGTTTTGCATCTAGGTAAAATACGCACAGGATCGACAGGGAATCAACGCGCCTATGCGTTCGGTGCAATTAACTAAAAAAGGCCGAATCGGATCGCGGTTACAGAATCCTAAACTAAACTAGCAGATAAAACTAGGATTTTACCTTTATGTTCTTGAAACTAACACACACTTACGGCGTGTAGAATAAAACCTAATACCACCACACTTTGTTAATATATAAGATGGAAAAATTTCAATAAACTTCACTTGTTATCTAACCTTCAAACCGACGAGTCTTTCTGTTTGGCAATTGAGCGGTACTCCACGAATAGAAACTTATATTGAATATTCAATACAAAAGCCTATTTGTCAGAACCAATCTATGTTAAGGCCGATTACGGAAAATAGTTACAGTCGAACTTCAGATCCTACGTTAGACACTAATTCTGGTTAATCCAGGAAAAAAGCCTAACGTCGATCCCGCTGTAACCAGAAGGTCGCCAAAAAATTTGCGCAAGAAGTTTCAAGAATAAACCGTACTTTGCGCGGTGAACTCCAGTGGTTCGAAGTGGGTCTTTAAGCGCTTCGAACAATTACAGAGCAGTACATCTAATCAAGACGGCATTCAGGCCATAAGGAAACAGAACAAAAGTAAACAGGATGTGTCGTTTTGCGGTGAGTGACACATTTCAAAACTTTATATCGTTTTTGAGATAACAACTAAATGCTCTATTTATCTCCATGCCAGATTCTGAAGAACTCCAATAACAATTTGTGAACGAGGAAGTCGTTCATGATTGGATTAATATTGACGAATACGATGAATTAGATGACAACAACAACGATGAGAACGATGAAGATGCGATGATATTGGACAGCACACAGGATACGCCAACTGAGGATCTGCCATTCGATGAATTAATCAGGGACTGGGCATTTAAAACGTACCAGTCGCACAAGGCCCTCAATAGCTTATTAGCAATACTGCGAGCAAAAACAAGCTACAAGTTTCCCAAAGATGCACGTACGCTGCTTAGAACTTAACAATGTGGTAAAGAAATAGTACGAATAGTATGGCGAAGGGACGGCCCGATGGTGCATGTGATAAACGGCGCCAGTCCACACGGCCGGACCGGGTTCAAATCCCATCCGGACCGTCCCCCCGTAGCAAGGACTGACTATCCGGCTACGTGGTAAAAATAAGTCTAGTAAGCCAGAAATGGCCGGCGTGACCTGTAAGGTCGCTAAAAGCCAAGAAGAGAGAGTATGGCGAAGACAAACCTAAAAGTGAGGAGTAGTATCTTCGGCCACTTGTAGAAGAGCTCAAAGATATGATACAGAATGGTGTTGAAATAGCCAACAAACTCATTGAAGTGCGCGTAAGAACTTTCATCGCAGACTCGCCTGCACGAGCATTGATAAAGGGTAAGTTGAAAAGACATGCATGTTAAGCAAAACATTCATATCTATTACTCTTCCAGGTGTGGTACAACCACAAACTAGGATGTCAAAAATGTACTGTACATGGAGTATATCACGACGCGGTACATGTTGTATATTTTCCGGGGATGGATGCACCCGCAAGAACGGATGAAGATTTCCGTGCAATGAAATATGGTGCTCATCACAGGGAAAGAAGCCCTCTTCTAGATATTCCGAACTTCGATATCATCAAAGACATAATTTCAGCGGATCGCCTGCACCAGATAGACCATGGAGTAACCCGAACTCTATTGATGATTTGGAAAGTAGTCAAAGTAGGACGGTCTCGTAGATGGACTGACGAAACCTATCGCAGGATAAACAGGGTTCTTAATAAGGTGGAAATACCTTTGGATTTTCACCGAAAAATTCCGTCTATTCACAACAACGGACTGTGGAAAGGCAGTGAATTTAATGCGTTTCTACATTACGTAAGTTTTATAGCTTTGAAGGATGAATTGCCCGAAGTAGAGTACAATTATTTTATGTTGTATAACTGTGCGATAACTCTGTTTTGCTCCAATGTGTACCAAGACCAGTGGCCGTAAGCGAATCGCATGATCAGACAGTGTGTAACTGAGTTTGGTATTATTTATGGCGGACATCGTATCAACAGCAATGTGCAGAGTTTGTTGCATATTTACAATGATGTATGTAGATTTGGATCTCTTAATATTTTTTCTATTTATCCCTTTGAAGATAAATTACAACATGTAAAAAACAATTCGAAATGATCATAAAGTTTTAGTGCAAGCTGCGAATAGGATTTCGGAACAAATACCAGCATCAGCAACAAACTATAGTGCAAACATCGTACATCCGTATTAAGAACCCAAAACGCCAATTCGTCGAGCAATGTGACTTCACAGTTGTACTGCCGCATTCCCGATATTTGGATCGTCGCACACACCATACTCCGACTTCAGGATCTCTAACGCCTGTTTTAGCCCGAAGGGCATTTAAAAGGATATGGTCGACGAACTCCAGAGCCGGACCGCGCAAAGCTCGCTGAAGGCGTAGAAGATTTTCTTCTTCGCTGAAACCACAAACTGCACTCGATCGCTCATAGCTCGAGATGAAGATCGGCCATTGCTCGGGTACTCCGGAGAATGTAGGCAGTTCTCGGCTAATGACCTTCCATGCAGCCTTTTGAAGTGATGTTAAAATGTCCCCGCCATCGAAATTCTCGGTCGGCTTGGCCATCTGAAAGGAGACACCACGCTCACCTGCCATCATCTCGCTGGACTTGTGATGTTTGCGCTGGGCTTCATGATGCGTCGCCAACAATTCATCCATTGCACGACGCCATTCCGCATATTCCCGATCTAATGCCGCGGCTTGATCGATGGCAAGCGTATGGTCGTAACCTAGTGGTGAGGTGGTCGTTGCTCCACCAAATCGCGCGTCGTTGGTTGTCCGCCATCGATGCTCTGCTGCATCGGTCGCGTCCCGTATCCATCCGGAGACGTAACCGGGGTCGAAGGGTGATGAACCCGTCGATCATTAACCGCCATTGCATTCGTGGTTCGGTTCGTCGGCGTCGCTCCCACCCCTTTCGTTTCCCGTAGCCATTCCTCCAGCTTGTCTGCTTGGCCGTCGGGTTCGCCGTCCAAAACAGCGTTTCTGCGTTCGAGCGCTAGTTCAGGCGCATCAAACTCTACCTTCCGCCGGGCTACGACAAGCTCAAACTGCTTTCGCTGTATTTCGAGCCGGCTTCGCACCAGCTTGAGCTCCTTGGCTTTCACGTCGGGTAGTGACGATTTTCTCGATGAGACGGATTCTCCATCCAAAGATGGAGTATGCGTCCTCGTACGTCCCCCGGAGTTTTCACCGGGAGTTTCCGGATGATGTTGCCGATCCACACCCGCACTTTTCGCACTTCTTGCTCCTTCCATTGTCCTTCACAACGAAACACTTGACTACTCAGAAGATAAACAACGGTTTCACTACTCGAGGCATTAGCGCGCGAGACTTTCGAACGTTCCTTCGCAAGATACGGTTTACGCTTCACAGTGAAACAGGAGATAAAACACTCCATTTCGTCCTAGTAAAGACAATAAACCAGTATTTAGTAATCTGCATTCGACGCGTTAAAAATTATTTTTTCGACCATCATTCATCCGAAACTTAACTCGCGCCTTTCGCCCGTATTTATACTGTCTCGACCATTATGTCGACTCCTCATAGTGCTCTGACTTGAGGTCATGTGTCCCTATTATACAAAAATTAACACATTACAACCGCTTCGTTGCACTGTTCCAATGCGACTGTCCGCGCACACTTCCTTACCGCTATTGTTTTTCGAGTAAGTTCTATAATATACCATTTTCCAGCTACGTTCGAATATCGGGCCATCTGCCTTGAACCGCATGCCGTCTGCTTCAAATCGCGTGCCATCACCTTCGAAAGCGTGCCACTACGATTAAATCGTGTGCCGCTACGTGCCAGGTAAGATGTTAATTCTTATTTAGTAGGAGTTCGTTGGATCAACGTGTCTGTGTTTAATTTAATGTGTTATGTTTTATATTTGCAGTAATTGATCTTCCGAATACTGAACAGCCGGATGCTCTTAACGCTGAAGCACCAGATATGTTAGAGGATGACGAAGACGATTGTTGAGATTTATCTGAATAAATTACAATTATTTGAAATATTTCACGGAAATTTACATGCAATATAGACCTTAGGTAAAAACTGCACTAGAGGAGTAAATATGACAACCGAGCTAGGGCAATGTTTAATGAACTATTAGGATTAGGAAATGAACTCGATGTAAAATGAATTTAAGGACAAATGAATACACAGTAGCTAACCGATCATCGCGCGCGTTACACGTATTAAAAGGAATCCGGAAAGATTTTGCGAAAGAAACAATCTCGCACGACTGGTTTCGTGAGGTTTCTCACAACGATGTATATGATGATACGGAATTTTTATGCATGGAGGACGATTGGAACGAAGCCGCATCGGATGACGAGGATGAGGAAAACTATTCTAATAGTGGTCCCGAAAACAACGTTTTTGCTAAGAGACTACGGATTTGGGCATTATCTAACAAAATTACGCACACAGCATTGACTGAGTTATTGGTTTTGATTCGTGAAACTACAAATATTTCTCTTCCTAGATGCTCCAAGACGCTGCTCTAAAACGCCGGTACGAGTGGAAAAGGACATAACGACTGATGGAGGCGGGCAGATGTGGTATAAAGGAATACAAAGCTCTCTTCAACATTATGTTCGGTAATTATTAATATTCTGTAAGGTAAACATGCACATGATTTTCCATAAGATATTCTTTGAATTCTTTCTAGTTCTGCGATGCCACGGGATATTACTTTTGACATGAACCTGTCGGTAGATGGCCTTCCTCTGCATCATAGCTCAGCGAAAGAGTTCTGGCCCATTTTGATGCAAGTGAGCAACATGCCTGAAATACCGATCATGGTGTTAGGAATAATTTTCGGTTTGTCAAAACCGAATAACGTCGAAGGTTTCATACGGCCTTTAGTAACAGAAATAAACCACATACTTCTGCAAGGTAAGTGTCTACAGTGTAGTGTTATAAAAGGAAAGAAAATTGCCAGTGAATATGATCAAAATATTTAATTGCCATTTGTCTTTTAGGAGTAAAGTCTTATAATGCCAGGCATGGATGTGTGAAATGCAAAATAGTTGGCACCTTTTATGAGAGCGCAAGGAAAACACCATTTGAAGAAACAGCGGAGGATCGGACGGATGAGGAATTCAGAAGAGGAGAATACATTGAACATCAGCTGCGACACACACTAATTATTAGATATAAATGAATTCGACATAGTTAAGGACATAATCGTAGCAGATAATTTACACATATTGCATTTAGGTTTAACTAGAACTTTGTTGAAAGGTTACATTTTAGGTTCATTGGCCCCTCTTCATAAATGGACACCTCGTGAATTGAAGGAAATTTCAAAATTATTTGTTGATATAGAGTACCCATCAGAAATACACCGTAAGCAGAGAGCATTAAATTACATAAAATATTGGAAAGGGTCCGAATTGGCGGCATTTTTACACCATGGCAGCATTCTTTTATTGAAAAAAAGAATCTCGGATAGAGCATATGAACATTTTAACCTTTTTTTCTTAGCAGCCAACATACTATCGTCAACATACTAGCAGACGTACAAAGGTTCGGGCCTCTCCCTTTCATATCATCTTATCCATTTGAAAATCAGCTAGAATATATGAAGAAATTAGTTAAAACAGGCCATAGAAAATTCAACCAGGTAGTATGTAGACTAACAGAGCTTAGGGAATTAGAAACAGTTGGTTTTTAACTCAAGGGAATGAGATAGTAAAGTATAATAAGGCAATTGAATCATCGGGGAAATTTTTTACAGGGTTTTCCGGTCCTATTCGACGTTGTTGCTAGCACTACTGTTGCATGCTACATTACCGTGCAAATAGACCTGGAGCGATATTTCTCAGTGAGAGATCTCTCGTTGCGATGCGATGAAATGCGATGAAAAGTTCATATATAAAAAACGACCTCCAGTTTTCATCGTGTGTATGAAATAGCTCAATTTTGACTGTCATTCTACTGTCATTTGTTTATAAACACGAGAATTATCAAGTTGTGGCGTGAAAAAATCATTTTTGGTGTTACTTTAACTAATTAATTTACATACAAATGGATGAGTGGTATAGGTTGGCTTTGCTCAATTGGACGGAAGCATGGGCCAGTTTCGCACGTCTTCACGTTCTGCAATTGAGAAGACCGAGGACGCGTATTTGGGCAAGAGAGATGCTGTTGAAACGCAACCAAAATGCGAATCAATTGTTGCATTCCATTTTGAACGAGGAGCTTGACAACACTATTGTTAACTTCATGCGTCTATCCAGAACCGATTTTGCATATTTATTGGAGCTGGTAACACCTCGCATCCGAAGGCAGGACACGTACATGCGGGATGCTATCACACCCAAAGAAAAATTAATAATAACGCTGCGTTTCTTGGCTTCTGGTGATAGTTATAGAAGTTTGGAATATGCATATCGAGTAAGTATATAATAATGCCAGTAATGAATAATGGCAGTAATATAGCAATGCCGTTAATGGAAACATAAGCCGGGATCGCAAAAGAAAGTCGTTAAAATGTAACAGTCGTTAGAATTAAACAAAAGTCGTTAAAAACTGCATGCCATTTGTATCGCGAACAGATGAACTGAAAGTCGTTAACTGTGAAGCGATCGTTTACGTCGAGCAGATTTGGAACTGTCAAATATCAATATAGTGGAAATGGGGCAAGTGTGCCACCTTACGCGTGTCCCAACTTTTATCAGCAAAAATGCTAGGTGGATCACTTACCCATGTGGCACACTTGCCCCAACTTCCACTATGTGATATTTTATTTGTCAACAAAATGAGTGCGCCTGCTACAAGCTGCGTACAACAAAGTGAATATGATTTTTTTACCACTCTTCGTGGCAGCCGAGACTGCTGATGCGCAAGTAGGATCCGCATGGATCCTACAAGCATGAAATATGCGTTCGTAAAATAATAAAAATTATTTTATTCTTACGCTCATCTTGTTGCACCGTGTTTTTCGGAAATAGTCGCTCCTAATCATTTGTCTGAAGAGACAACGATATAGAGGCGCAGAAGGGTACATATTCCATGCTGCAGAAAGGCTATGAAAGACACCTCTTTCGACACCATGGTTCACTGGTTTGCATTTGACTGCAGCCATGCCGGTGCATGGGACCGCCAATCGACAGGACTGGGTATCAAATCCCATCTGGTCCTTCCGTAGGAAGGACTGATTATGCGCCTACGTTGTAAAGTAAGTTTAGTAAGCCAGAAATGGTCGACGTGACCTCTAAGGAGTCGTTAGGCCGATAGATGATTATACGCATAATTTTTGAGTTGATATGTAATTGTAATTGTAATTACATATGTAATTGTAATTATAATTACATTTACACATTCCCCAGAACTTTAACATAAAGCACATTTTTAAACTAAGTTTATCGAAAATATCGTTTTAATAGCCGTTTCGTCCTATTTATTTGTTGTATTGGATAGAAAATATTCAATGAATTCATTTGTTAATTTTAACGACTGGGTCTGACACGTAGTTAAATAAACGATCGTCAGGAGCGTACGCGATACAAATTAACAGTTTATTCAACTGCTCGAAACTTTTACCCGTGTCTCTTATGGGCCTTGACGACTAGTCGTTAACTGTTCTAACAGTCGTTAATTCTAACAGAAATTTTTAACAAATGAATTCGGTTCATGCAAAATGAATTTTTAACGACTGTTAAAATCTGTTAACTGCTTGGCGATTCCGGCTATAATTTGTTAATTTATAATACCAAATTGCAGGTTTCTGAACAATCCATAGCATTGTTCATCCCAGAAGTGTGCGACAGTCTGATCATGTTTCTGTGCAAATATGTTAAGGTACTTCAACTTATTATCACTTACATTGCTTGTTTCCTAACTCTTTTTTATCGTTTTATTACAGCTTCCGTCGACGCGTGAAGACTGGCTCAAGGTTTCGGATGAATTTTCATCCAAATGGAAGTTCCCTCATGCTATCGGAGCCATCGACGGAAAACATGTTCCTATTAAAGCGCCTGCCAATAGTGGTTCTGATTACTTCAACTACAAGCAGTTTTTTAGTGTCGTGCTGTTAGCAATTGTAGATGCAAACTGCAATTTTATGTATGCAGATGTGGGATGCAAAGGACGAATTTCAGACAGTGGGATTTTACGTACCTCACGTCTTTTCGGTTTGCTCGAAAGAAATGAATTAAACATCCCAGAAGCTGAAGTGCTACGAGATTCTTCTTCCCTTAGAATCCCGTATATGTTCCTGGGTGACAAAGCTTTTGCGTTTACAAACTATTGTATTCGCCCTTTCGGTGGCACGACGGCAAGTGGATCGGTGGAACGTGTGTTCAACGATCGTCATTCAAAGGCACGCCGAACTGTTGAAATGGCATTTGGTATTTTAAGTGCAAGGTTTCGCGTGCTTAGAAAACCAATGGAATTGAACCCGCTTACGGCCAGTAAAATAGTTCTGACCACCGTTTATTTGCACAATTTCATTCGCCGGGCAGAGTCGACCAGAATCCACGACAGAGAACCGCAACAAGGAGAGAGCAATTTCACGGAGTTACGCGGAATTACGCAACGCACAACAAATCAATTATTGCAAATCCGATTACATTTGGCTAATGGATTCGCCAACGGAACAATATAATAAAATAAAATAAAAAGATCTAAAAAAGCTTGTCGATGGAAATTCATTTTATGTGTTCATGAAACCCTTAACCCTATGCACTACAAGCTAACTTAATCCTAATTGCGCGGGTCGTATCCATTTCTTTCTACAAACCGCGCAACATTCTCCTGCGCAATCAGGCTTTGAACTTTGACTACCATTGCCTCCTGTCGTACCGGTGACCAGTCCCGCATACCAGCGTATAACGGTGCCAAGCGATTTTCACTACCAGCCGATCTTAACTCAAGCGTAGCCTGTGCGACGTTTGCAAGAGCCGTCATTACTTCCTCATTGTAACGCAAGTTGGCTTCGTGCCAACGACGCTTAGAGGCCGCGGACGCATTTCTGGTCTGAGAATGAGTTAAAATCGGCTGGCTGGTTTGATCGGTTGCTGAGGGACAAGGTGCGGGTGCAGAAGCAGACAAGTTGAAGCTTTCAGGCCCGTCAGCGATGGATACTGGTTCCGGCGTAGAATTTCTGGTGGGGCTTGTAGCGGTAGGTGATTGTATTTGGTTAGACATCTACAAATCGAAATGATATCATTGAGATGTGCTTTTAGTCCTTAAGTATAATAGTCGCAGAATATAATTCTTACTGTGTCAATTCTGATGCCTCCGTCCGTGATAGAATTTAAAAACTCCATTGCTCTATAAGCAAACCATTTGGGCCTATATATTTCGGCGGAGCCTAAAAATATACGAAAAAGAATTACGATATAAAATGTATAAATAAACAGAGTTACCATTAACGATGAACCCTTGCGTGATACTTTACCAGAACCGGTCACTAAGCTTTCGTCGTAGAGAGTTTTGTAATGCCTGAAGGACCCTTTTAATGAGCTCCACTTGTCCTTCAACGCGGAGTAGGGAAGTTCCATTTCAGCTCCGATGGCCTCCCATGCATCCTGATGCCTATTTATGTTTTTATAATCGGCGTCACTCCGGTCCCACAGGCATCTTGATCTCTCTACACAGCTTATGAGTGACAGCATTTGCTCCTGAGACATCGGATTGGTCTGAAAGTATAAACAATACATTTAGTTGAACTCCCATTAATAATATTCACTCATGCATTCGGATGTTTACACAGCTCACTGATTTACTATGCTACATAGGTGCATCTGAATATTGATAAATGGTAGTATGATTAAGCGTTAAATAGTGCAATAAAATAAGCAAAATTTAACATTTACGTCGTGCTAGTATACAGCTATAGTTAACAAATGTATGCAGCTACAGATACATAAAATTAAAGTATGGATGAAAATAGCTATGTCTGTTAACCAAACTTTAAATACCTCTTCTGCGACTTCTTGTAGCATTTGAGAATATCGGCCAGTAGCACGGGCAGGAAAATCGCATTCGTTGCTGATGCAATATTGTTTGTTCTGATGGTAGAACAAACAAATTAAACAGCCGGTCACCATAGCGCCACAACAGAACGGATTGTCTTGTAAACGTTATACTTACCCTTTTTTTATTCGGTTTACCATCTTGCTTCGGATTAATCTTTGATGACATTTTTCAATGATCTGAAATCATATATTCATTTTAAACTAAGTCCATACAGTAATAAAACAATAAAACATACTTGCTGCAATAAATTTCTTCACTCGCAAAGGCACGCGTAAACAACTCGACTGAACTGAAAAATAAACTGTTTTGACAGATCTAGTGGGCGCTGAATTGTCTCATGAGAGATGTGGTTATTTTTGCTAAATTGAGCTACTTTGCGAAATATCTCACTGAGAAATATCGCTCCAGGTCTATTTGCACGGTTAAAAAATAACACATTGCGATGTTACCGTGCAAATAGACGTAGAGAGACATTTCTCGCGCGACATTTCTCAAAAGTAGCTCAATTCTGCAAACAAAGCAAATCGCTCGGCGAGACATTTCTGTAGCTACTTCGTTGAAATATTTCTATGTGTTTCTATGGGAATGACGTTTCGATGCTGTTTTTTATATATGGACTTTTCATCGCATTCCATCGAATATTGACGAGAAATGTCGCGCGAGAAATGTCGCTCTACGTCTATTTGCACGGTTATGGGATTGGGTACTTGGGCCTAACCAACGAAGTAAGCCGAACTCGGTTCATTAGTGTTAGTTTAGCTAGCACGGATTATATTGTTACAGTTTAGAATTATAAGTTCTCTTCCGTTTCAACCGCCGTGCGATTCAAATGTGTTCCTAACCACCGCGTAGATTATCACAAACATTTTTTGGTCCTTCGAACCGGATCGGATTTCAGTGTCAAAGAAGTAGTGATATCGAGCAAAGTAGCGTAGAATAAATTGACAATTGTGAAGTTAAGTAAAACCTTCAAGACGAGTTTCAATCATATTTGTGACGCTACTTAAACCGCGTGGTGAAAGTGTTCTAGGGTCATCAGAACCTCATCAGAAAAATTTGTATTATTTTTCATTAAAAGCTGAACATAATTAAACTCATGTAATTTCATTGTTGTTTTAAATCCTAATTCAATCAACACTCAGCCGAATCAAATATGGCCTAACCTGTTTCAGACCTGCTAGAAAAATGCCTTGTTTTGAAATTTGTCGAGCAGCTGATCGAAACTAACATTAGAAAAATTTTCTAATCTGAAATACGCAGGCTTATTTTGCTGAGCGGTTTGTATGGAAAACATGCAGCAAATAAGCCGCCAAACGTCAAAGTCCATATAAAAAAAACTAGTGGAAGGTATCATAGACCCCATTGCTAGTTACCTGTCGTCTGTCTGAACGCTCATGGGAAAAAATAGCACGTGTAGCAGCGACCTCGTATTTCTGTGTGTTTATAGAAATTTTCCATAAAACCACACCTTGAGGGTAGTTAAAAAGGTCCAAACAGCGTCTAATATTTTTTTTTATCGGAACGGCCGTATGGTAGGAAACAAACCTGTCATGCAATATTTTTCCCCAAAAATATCTAAAAGCACGAAAGAATTATTTTTTGCGTCATACGTGCAGTGAAATCCATTCCCATTCAGCTGCATTTATATACGGTACACAACGTACCCCCTCAACGACTGGTCGGATGGCGCAAATGTAAGCATGACTTTCTTCTACACCAATTTCTAATTCAATGTTCTCTATCATTTCAGCAAAAGCTCCAAGGAAGTTGTATGGGGAAAAAAGATTCTCTCACGCTCTCACGAGAGAGTGAATTTGAGGAACCCCCCTGGCGTTTTTATTTTCTGGAATTCATTCATTTTTTTTGCTAAAATCCGGCATAGATCCACACGCTACGAACGCTCGCGGGCGACTGAAGCGGGCGTGGCTACGCGGGGCTTTATATACCAACCCGGTTTGAGTGTGTGCGTGTGGTCGGTAAATGTCTTTCTGCGGGACTCCGCGGTGGATTCCGAACAGACCCGTTAAGGACCATGAGAACAAAAGAAACTCGACCGCATGAACTCGCTTTTGCATGACTGGGATGTATGTGGGAGCACGTTTTAATTAAAACGTTAACTTAACGTTAAAGTTAACTTTTACAGGGTTTCTGTTTACTTTTCAATACGAACAAAATTAAAATAGTGGGTGTTGATATGTATTTCAATTTCGGTGGAGTATTTCCATTGAATTCGAATGTGATTCTAGTTTTTACGTTTCTGGCATATGATTTGATATATATTGTTAACGTTATGTTGACAAATGTTACCGAAAATCATACAGAGGAAATAGAAACACTTTGTTTCTAAATATGTCGTTCACATCGCAAAGCGACTAAAACCCTGTATCGCTTATCATATAATTTCCCGGGGGGATAAGCTTATCACCGCCTTACTTTTCTTTGCTTGATCGTGTATCTAATGCTTTGATCTGCTAATAAACATTGCGTGATAATTTAACCAGCTTTCGAATCGTGTGATATGCTTTTAAAGTGTTATTGTGAAGTTTATATTGTGAGCCAAAAATGTCTGCTTGAAACGTGCACGTGCTACTGGAAATTTTTACCGAAAGGCAAAGAAATACGAGCAAGCGATGATGGTGCCAGAAAATCAGGACGTTGCGAAACCAACTCCAGGTAAGCATAACTGGTGAAATCAGTGACGTATCGGAAGGTGGATGAAGTAGGTGGCCGCCTAGGTCATTTCATAGGATGTTGATCTGCCTGAACACCACCGCCGTGATCATTAGCATCACCGTCATCAACCGATTACGTACGTTTTTCAGGCCCATCCCGTCTATCAAGGGTGCCATCAGACCCAAATTTAAGAGTAACCGCTCAAATGGAAGATGTAATCCAAGAGGAAATACTTGAGCCAGATTTTCCTGAAGCTGAAAACGACAAACCGGCACCATACGATTATCTCTTCGACGACGGTGATGATGACGATGTCGAAGATGTACGACTGTTACGACGGAATCGTTCGACACCCCTGACGTGTGGACAGGCCTGGCACGGCGAAAAGTGCTAGTGCGAAAGGTAGGAGAATTGATCGAGAGTGGGAGAGTAGGAAAAGCAACGAGCGAAACAAGTCGTATTAAAGACAAGAAATGTGAGCCGCGCTACGGGAGTGAAATAGTTTATATGTAATAATTATTTTGAAAATATAGTTTTAGAACCGGCGGAAGCGGTTAACAACAAAATCTTGTCTACAACGACCAATAAATGGAATGTCGATCACAGATGGCATCCGTTATTGGGCAATGTCCACAAATGCTACGTATCGCTCGATCAACTTGGTTTTAAAACTGTTCCAACAAGCTCGCGTCAGGGTTCCGGGAACCGCCAAGACGTTGCTGAAGACGAATCGTGATCGCTCGTTGCAGATAGCAGAGATTGGTGGTGGACACTTTTGGTATCGCGGGATAAAACGTTGCCTACTAAACTACTTCCGGTATGTGTATTAAATCATTTTATAGTTACGGTATGTGTTGTGTATACAGCCTCCGTATTAATGCATTGAGTAATCGTTTTATTTTCACTTCTATTTCTAGCACCGAAAAATCGCCTTCTACGCAGGTTTCTCTAACCTTTTCGATAGATGGTTTACCTCTACATACAAACAGCACCATGCAGTTTGGGCCAATTATGTTTGCCATTCATGAGCTACTCCAAGCACCGGTGATGACCGCAGCCATCTTCTGCGGACCAAGTAAACCCAAGTCTTTAGAGGAATACCTCCGTCCGATGGTTAGTGAGATGAATGTTTTGATGCAGCGTGGGATAATCGTTCATGGATGCAACGTCGCCATAAAATTGCGTGCAATTGTTGCAGACACTCTGGCAAGAGCATTCATAAAAGGTATTAATGGTTTATCTCATACATTCGTCCATACTTTTTCTCACATTTTCTATTAAAATCTTCCGAATAATATAGTTTGTTGTTTGGTAACTATATTTTTACATTTTTATTCTCACAGGAGTCAAAGGCCATACTGGATATAACAGCTGCATGAAATGTACCGTCGTAGGCGAATACAGTAAGGCAGGACACACCATGACATTTCCTGGCACCAACGCTCCGAAGCGTACCGATAGGAGTTTTAGGGACAATGCGCACCCCGGACATCGCTTGAAGGAAACGCCGTTGGTGGATTTACAGTTCTTTGACATCATCAAAGACATACCAACAGGAGATCGTCTACACTGTGTGGACCAAGGCGTCAGCAAACAGTTGGTTTTAGGCTTTCGAGACGGAGCGTTATTAAAAGAACGGTGGACGCCAGATCAATGCATCCAAATTTCAGAGCATATTGAGAAGATTAATTTACCATCAGAAATTCACCGAAAAATTCGCCCTATCAAGCAAGCACATTTTTGGAAAGGGTCAGAGAGTGCGTCCTTCCTTCATTATGCCGGAATCGTAGTGCTGAGACCACATCTTCCTGATCGCGTGTACAGACAATACATGCTACTATTTTGTGCTGTGACGTTCTTGTCTTCTTCCGTGTATAGGGAGAAGTGGCGTTTCGCAGGAGAATTGTTTAACAAATTTGTCGAGGATTTTCCAAGCGTGTACGGCGAACGATATGTTAACAGTAATGTACATATTTTACAACATTTATATGAGGAGGTAGAACGATTTAGGCCATTATCATCCTTTTGTACATACCCTTTTGAAAACCAGCTGCAACATTTAAAAAAAATTGTTAAGAAGTGGGTGGAAAGAACTACAACAGGCGATTAATCGACTTACGGAATTTGAGGAGTACTATATAGGACCCACATATGTAGCATCGAACTCCTCTATTTCTAAACGAGGGAATTTAGTTTCATTTTACCTCCGAAATGATTGTTTGTTCCAAAATAATGCTAAAAATTGTTGGTTTATGAGCAAGGATAACTACATTTACCAATTTCAAACGGCCAATGGTCACGTTGACGATGGCAATCTGCGTATTTGTGGAAAAAGATTGTGTTTACACAAGAATAACAATAGTGGTATAAACCGACAGTTTGCTGGTTTCGTCAAGTTTCAGCAACTGTCGTATTGTGAGTGCCGGTGGCACTCAGTGGGCACTCAGAGAAAAGGTTATAAAAGGAAAAACAAATAAAAAAAATCCCTCTTCTTCGCTTAAAAATCCCGCCAATCGTACGGTAACTATTAGAAAGAAAATTCAGCATCCGAATTCCGCAAGTTTGTTCATAGGCGGAATCCTGTGTCCCAGGATTAGCAACCTGACTATGCTGACTATGCTTTGCGAAATTTGGCGTTTTCCGTACTATGGATTTTTAAACTGTACACGAACCGTTTTTATGTTGTAATAATTAGCGCAAGTCAGTCTGCCTCCAGAATCCGTTGCGAGAGGACGTATTTCGTTTGAAAGCGTGCCTACGGAATTTTGCTAAGTAGTAGTGCAGTGTGCTGTTTCGCTACAGGGAAGAAAGAGCGAGTACGATAGCAAAATTTACGGGTGTTGAACACTTTGGTTTATTTCCAAGAAAATAACGACCATTTAACTAAAGTTCAACGTTTTTTAAATATTTTGCTAGGTCGTTCTCATGTGAACGATTGCTGCTGCACATCTGTAAATGTGCTAATAGAAATGCATGATTCAAATACAAGCATGGTCACTAAATCCATATGACTTGTACGATAATATGGGTCAGGGTTAATTGCAAAAGGCGCGAAAATGCATGTCACAAGGAAGAGAGAGAGAGAGAGAGAGAGAGAGAGAGAGAGAGAGAGAGAGAGACGGAGAGAGAGAAAAAGGGGGGAACGAGGATGGATAGCCTTAATGCAGATAAAAACTGCATTATCCAAAAACACACCGTTGGTGTAACACTGTGTTTCGTTTTCGGATTTTTTTGTTTAATACTTTGCCGCTTCAATTTCCGTCATGGAGATAAAAAAACGGAAGTGATTTAACGCTGCTATTCGAAGATCCGTGGCGCAGTATCGAGTGGCTGCAGCGCAAGGGGCTGCAAAAACGGGATCAGCTATGCCCGAAATGTGGCGGGTCCATGAAGCCGAAGAAGATTACCGGTGGCGACCGCTACAAGTGGTTGTGCCGCCGAAAGGCGTGTGCAACTGCTTGTAGTATTCAGACGGGCTCCATCTTCTACGAATCGAAAGGAAGTTTGAAGCAGCTGACGCGGCTGATGTATGAATGGGCCGCCAAATCGCCAGTTAGCCGAGCGATGTCGGAGACCGGCTTGAGTCGATGCGCTGTCCTCGACTGGTATAAACTGCTCCGCAATTTCCTTTTCGATTTCGTTTTCGACAGTACGTCGAGGCAAATCGGCGGAGCAGGGATGACCGTCGAGGTCGACGAGACGAAAGTCGCTCGCCGGAAGTACCACGTTGGGCAAGTGCGGGAGTCCCACAAGGACTGGTTGGTTGGTGGCATTTGCCGGGAAACTGGCGACATTTTCCTGGAGCGTGTGCAGACCAGGACTCGTGAAGTACTCCACGAGCTAATCCAGCGACACGTAGTCTCCGGAACCCGCATCTTATCGGACTGCTGGGCGGGCTACAATGGGCTTGGTGCCCTTGGGTACGAGCATGCGACAGTTAACCACTCACGCAATTTCGTCGACCCGTTGCAAGGCGATGTACACACGCAACGGATCGAGAATGTGTGGCGGTGGCTGAAGCATTTTCTCCGCCAAAAGGGCACCAATATCCATGGTTCGTTGGAGGGCTACTCTGCGGAGCACATGTTCCGCAAAGAGCACAAGACGGACGTCTTCGCGGCCCTGATCGACGTGCTCGCTCGCGAAACATGTTGAGAAGCAACACCGCCACGGATCACCGGCAGCCTCCGAACGATCGGCAGGAGAGCTAGCACCATCCGGTAAGTAAAAGTGTTGTATTCGATGATGATATATTCAATGTAAAACTAATATTTGTTTCTTTTCGTGATCGTACGCTAGTGGGTTGACGCCAGCCCCGCTTCTGCTAAATGGCTCAAGGAGTTAAGTTTTAGGGCGGTACCACAACTCTTCTAGTTGTGAATCCCCCACTACGTGTCACACGTGCCTTTTGAAGGTTTCCCCTCCTTGTAAAAAACAAAAAAAAAATCAACTTGCTTGCTCAGTAACCCACTAACGAACTAACAACTAAAATTAAGCAGGATTTTTAACAGAGTTTTACAGCATCTAACAGCATAACATTCCATTTTGAGTATAGTACTAATGCTTTACGAATATAATTTCAGAACGCGGAACGCGACACTTCAGATTCGAAACGAGCACAAACGGCACATAATAGGAAACGGATCAGCGAAACCAAAATTGGTATGACGTAATTGTTAGGCAAGCTGCCCGAGGATAAATAATCTCTGTGCATTCTACGTTGACACCACAGTAATGGCTGTGGTTAAAAGATAAAAGTCTTTTAACCCATCCCAGAAACAGTTTAACAAAAGGAGAATTATTCGAAAAGCCAACGACGCCACGTCCTTCCAGAAAACGGATGGCGAATCTTATAGCAGCTCCTTTGCTTTCGCGCATTTATAGCCTGCCATCGAGATCCAGGATATGCAACAATCGCTCCGTTCACTTCGTGGTGATACTTCCGGGCCTGCAGCATAATCCACCAATCCGTGATCCTGCTTGATCCTCGAGGAAGTGATATTTTGATTCGGCCATCAGCTGTATATCGTCACGAGCGTTTTCCACCAGTGATAACCAGTGAAACAGTGAAAGTTCAGTGCAGAATAATTGGCTCACGCTTTGCCTCAATCCGTTATCATGCTTGATCCGTGTATCAGTTCCTCGAGGAAGTGATATATCGCCTCGATCGTTTCCGGCTATGAAGCGCCACCGTCCTCATAAGTAGAACAACGGTGAGAGTTCAGTGCGGCATATTTGGCTCGGTCATATACATCGGGTAGCTGTTCACGGTCAGGTGATGCATTACACCACTTACTTACAGGTAATATGATGTGCGATAGTAGAAAGAACAGAATTGTAATGGATCATACACCCTAATCACTACATTATGATTTTCAGTTCAGCAGTTTCCACCTGGCTGCATCGATGAAAAACTCCGGCCAGGAAATGAGGAGGGAGCAGACAATGAGACAACATCCCTGCTAGAGACAGAAGTAGCGGAAAAATCTCATCGTGTAAGTTCGAATAACGTATGTTGCAGCAGTGAGATAGAACAGTTAGATGAACGGTACGTTGTTTCTCTTACAGGCACATCCTGGATCACAGGATGCTTTTCCGTGCAAACACACGATCACTGGATACTATTCCCTACACTCTGCAGACACGTATGCAGGATCAGCATTCTGGTTATTGGCAACATCATCAACGAAAATCCGAATTAGTGTTAGGGTACGGCAATTATGCGACAATATCCGAACCGCGGACGATTTCGCGATTAGATTAACTTTAGACGTAAGGTTTTAAAGATTTACTTAAGAGAAAACCAAGCGTAGGGCGTGCCGGGCAAACATTGGTTCTTGAATTTTTCGAAACTCTTCAGACATGGTCGCAAGTTTCTTTCGGAAGAACACCTCGGAGAAAACCAAGTGTAGAATGAAGCGAGCCAATATCCGTTTTTAAAATCTATCAAGATCCCAAACCAAAAACCAACGACGAAATCGATTGTCAAGTGTTGCGTGTGTAAAAGATGATTGTGCGGAAGAATCTTTAATACAATTCTTAGACCGATGTTGGTATGGGATCGCGCACGATACAAAACGCCTAGATAGGATGGTGGTTTGCTCTGGTACACGCTAGCAATTTTAACCACTCTATAACTTGATGTGCACACGTTGAGACTACAAGTTAAACCTTTTAGTGGGATTAAAATGTCCCAGTTTATGTATGCTTTTTGCTGCGCAGATCTAAGCCGATTGTTGCTTCGTGGGCAACGGAGTAACAAAATTTGATTTTTACGCTAGTTTGAGCACTTTATTTAGCTAACCGCAATTTAGCTTTCGTCGGTCTAGTTTGGTAGGATTTAGGTTTTTGCTTGGGTCGCTTTTAAAACGTATTCTCTTTGCGTCTACTTTGCTACTAACGTTTACCGATCAGCTGACCTGGCGCCAGGCGCCCCTGACCTTTGTAGCCCTGATTGACCTATTTTCTTATTCGTCCTGCGTTAATGCATCCCTTCTACTCGCTCTAACGCAGCTCTTATCTCTCGCTCACTACATATACTAGCGCCATCTAGCGCCCATTAGCACGATCGTGGATGCATCGAGTGGATGATTAGATCAACTCGATCACCCGATGACAGCCGGTAGAACAACAACCGGTTGTCAATCTCCGCAATAATATTTTGCCAACACCGATAGTGCGGTTGAACATAAATAGGATAAAGTCGTTATAGGCGGAATCCTGTGTCCCAGGATTAGCAACCTGACTATGCTGACTATGCTCTGCGAAATTTGGCGTTTTCCGTACTATGGATTTTTAAACTGTACACGAACCGTTTTTATGTTGTAATAATTAGCGCAAGTCAGTCTGCCTCCAGCATCCGTTGCGAGAGGACGTATTTCGTTTGAAAGCGTGCCTACGAAATTTTGCTAAATAGTAGTGCAGTGTGCTGTTTCGCTACAGGGAAGAAAGGGCGAGTACGATAGCAAAATTTACGGGTGTTGAACACTTTGGTTTATTTCCAAGAAAATAACGACCATTTAATTAAAGTTCAACTTTTTTTTCAATATTTAGCTGAGTTGTTCTCATGTGAACGTTTGCTGCTGCACATCTGTAAGTGTGCTAATTGAAATGCACGATTAAAATCAACGTGGGTATAGATATCAGGTGGGCTTATCCCTAACGATTTGACATCTGCGCTGTAGAAAAATAAATTAAAATTTGATGTTTACGGGTTCGATTTTTTGTCAATGTATGTGTGTGAATCTTTTGGAACGTGCTATGTGTGTAAGTGAAAATATACGTATCACAATTAGTGTTGGGTAAAGTAGCACAATTTGGTGTGCTGTGCGCACACGAAAGCACACTGAGGCGTGCTGTGCGCACACGTTAGCACTCAACGGTGTGCTGTGCGTGGAACGATCCACGATCCAGTGTTAGTGATCGGAGAAAATCAAGTTGTGAAAGTGCTGACCGGGGAGTGGACTGATTTCAAAAGTGCTCACCGGGGGGGGTGGGACATTTTGGGAGGCCCTGACTAATCAACCTCGGGGCTCCTGAATTGTGATGAGCGGGGGTGGGGGGGGGGGGGGGCGGATGGTCGAGTAGTTTAGGGGCTCCACAACCGTGTGCTAGCAGTGTACTTCCACTGTGCTAGCAGTGTGCTAGCTCTGTACTAGGTGTACTGTGTGCTACCAGTGTGCTAGCACAATAATAGGTATGCTGTGCGCACTGTGTGCACAGCAGCACATTTCCCAACACTAATCACAATCGAACCCACAAGCTTCAAATTGGTTTTCAGCATGTCTACCGCGTCAAACCTATGAGCCCACCTAGTCTCTTCACCCACTTTGATGGCGACCGTAAAAATGTATCAAGGCGTCCTAAAATGAAAGGTACAAGTGAAGCAGACTTTTTATGTATATAATTGAATTGGCATATGCCAAAAAAATGCAAATGGTTTTTTCTCCCTTCTGCTTGCTTGCTAGTTCGCTCGCTTCTTGTGCAACACTTGTTGAGAAGTGCTATCCTTTTCATTCTGCATGTAATTGTGTTGTGATTATCGCGTTATCTTATCTTTTTCGTGAACCTGTGAACAAATTGGCTGGTTTGTATGAACAAGTGTTGAACTCTTACCGATTACACATGTGCAAGCGCAGTACTCCATGCTTGCCTCAGGGCTATAGGGGTGTACTGCAATCATATGTGCAGCCATCCAATAATAATAATTATGGATGCATTTGTGTCTTTTAGGCAAGAACATGGAGAACGAAATCAACAACAGCAACCAAAACAACAACAACGATAACAACAACAAACCAGCATCCAGTTCAGCGATGAAGGTTTTAGAAAATAAGTTATTAGTTCCCGCCAGAGCTGAACAACCATCCACATCCCGATCGGTACCCAAAACGTCCCCATTAGTTGAAAATAATGCCCATGTTCCCCCATCCCCTGTAACTTCATCACAGTCATCGTCGATGTATTCCCCAAATATCTCTAATATTCCCAAACCGAATTCATCGTACGCGGGGTTAACTCAAGGTGAAAGAATAGAACGAAAGGTCGATATTCTTTTAAAAATGTTAGAGAAAGTATCCCCTCAAATAGAACTTATTCTAACGCATGTGTATAAAAATGAGTTAACACCTCCGCGCGATTTTCATTTCGAAAAAGTAGATTGTGAAGAAGCTTTGAATAATTTTAATGAAGAACTACGAGAGGCAACATATATGGGGTATGTTGTTTCTCAAGTAATTAACATGCTTTCGCAAGTAAAGGATATCGACAGACGCTTGAACTTTGCTCTACAATTGTTTTTCGAAAGGGATTTTTAAAGAAAAGCAGCTGGACAGGACCAGGTTTGAATGAAACGAAAATATGTTTCTCAAACTACACTCTTGTTTTAAATACGTTTAAATTCATTGGAGGAAACGAAATGTCACAAACTAACCGACGAATATGTAAAACAATTCTTCTCAAAAAAAAAACTCCGCAATACAGGAACAAATAACAAATTACCAGCAAACAAAAAACAGAAACTATGTCATAAGGATTTAGAAGAAACAGACTGATAAAAATTTAAGTTAGAATAGGTTAAATATGACACAAAAATGTAACCAAAGTTCCTTGACGCAACCAAATGACGAAATAGATAATAATATCTCTTCTATTATTTTTTACTATTTATTTTTCGTAGGACAATAAGTCCTTATACATCTTACTAGCAAAAATGTTTCCTGAAACCTTAACTTACAATTACAAGCTAATTATGTACATGTAAGACACTTGTAGTGCATGCGTGTGACTCTATAACACTCATCTAACTTTTACTTTTAACTATAACTAACTGGTATTGAACATGAAGTCTTTCTAAAAACTCTCTTCTGAAGACTCTATTAATGTATTTAACAGTGGTGTAGAAAACGCAAAAAAAGACTTGAATTGATTAGGAACGCTATTATAGTGGAGCGAACCAAAAAATTAGTTTTCTTTATTCGTTCACGTTTTCTAGCGGTAATAAAGCGCTCACGCGTTGTTTGGCCCTTTTATCTACCTTTTTTCTCGTCCTGGTCCTTCACTCACCGCGGTACTCAGTTCTCCCGATCGCGAAGCTTTCTTTCGAACTTCGAAGTTCGACATGATGTCCGACAGTGACAGCAGCGGTCGGTGTAAACATCGTTTGTTTACAACAAGTGGGCTGAAATGAAACGTACCCTCATTCACATTAACTGCTACAAGTTTTAGTTTTACGTTCTTTATATGAACCTGAACTGTATCGTCTGAAATATTTTCCAAATCACCTTCGAAATTATATATCAATTCTGAACGAATCGGCAAATTAAAAGCTGGTTTCGTTTCTAACAATTGCTGTCCTTCTATAACGTACGCTCCTGATACCTCTTAAACGCTGTTATATCTTATGATTTTAATATTATTTGTTAAAAACCATCCGTTTCTATCACCTTTTCTTAAAGTAAATCTAGACTTTATAAATAATATTACCTCTTTTTTTTCTATTCGTCACCATTGGATAAACATTGTTATCGATACTTATATTTGTTTCTAATTCCCTTAGCTCATTTAACCTACTGATTACTTGTGATAACGTCCTAACTAAGCCTTTAATAAATTTACCTTCCAAGGGATAAGGTTGGAAGGGACCCGATTTCATGTACATCGTTTCCTATGAGCAACAGATTATGAACATTATTGTTTATGTATGATTTATCGTAATTAAACCTGAATATTACATATTACTTTATATTATAAAATATTACTGAAACTGATACCGCAGACCTTTTTGTATCTCTTGGTACCAAAGCTGACCACCTGAGTATTAAGTCCCTTCCCTACATCAATGGGGGTCTTCAAAAAAGTTCATGAATCTTTAGGTACTTCTTATACGATAGGTATGTCTTATACGATGCGAAAGGACCCACATTCGCAGTTTCATTTCGCTATGCTTCATCATCGTTTGCGTAAGTAGGCTGGTATTCTTCGTCTTCGTCGCTCTCCATAAACAACTGTTCCAGCCATTGGCGTCCGCTGGTTCCTGGTTGGTTTTTAGCCTCCCATTCGCGTTCGCAGTTCTCTCTTCATTTCGTGCCCATCTTATTTTCTCACTATTGTTTAAAAAAAAACAGTATAAAAATGCATTTAACTCAAAACTCGGTGATAACCTAATGATTGCTTGATGACGCCGGTTTGTTTATGCTTACAATTCCAAATTGTCATCGCATCGTTCTCAGGCTTTCTCTTTCTTTCTACGTTCTATCTCTTTCACTCCTTATGCAAACTGTGCAGTTAAACTCACCACTGCTCTTCCCCTCGTTGTTTCTTTTCCCTTCTTACCCCCTTTGTCTACGAACTTGTTACTGTTACGAATTGTTACTTGTGTATGATCGTCATCGCGCCAAACCAAATTGCCATCAAAGCATTGTCAATTGACGCTTCATTTATCACTCTTCACCAGTGGCACAAAACGCTTCAAATTCAATTTTTCGACTAATATTTCGACTCACTTTCGGCGGGTCGAAAATTTTGACAACTCCATACATGGTGAGTCGAAACTGCTGCCGGTTAGCAGTCCTGTTTCGATACACCTTTTTGACCGTTTCCACCATGGTGCTTTTTATTGGCCTTCGGAACCTGTACCGTGCGCTGGTAAAACGCGCAGGATTTTTGTTGTGCCTGTAGTTCACGACTCTTCCTGCGGCCAGTTGAAGTTGATGGTGTAGAGCTCAGTTTATCATAGCACTTTGATATCACACGCTACAGCTAAGCACTTCCACTTTCGTCTTGCTTTGTTGACTGAATAATTGTTGACATGAATGCTCACCATAACACCGAGGTAATGTCACAGGTGTGGTGAAAAAACTTCGTTTGATACATCAATTCACAATAGAGTTGAGTCGAAAATTTGAATTTGTGCCACTGGTGAAGTCACGTAAAGCAGTTACGCGAGCGTCGTGAACTTTCTCATCAACGTGTGTTAGTAGAACCGGCCCACCTTGGTTTACCTCTAGATGTTTTTTTAGATTCCTTGCACCCTGCTCCGCAACCGGAGACTCAGGCATCATCCTTAGCACCGCAACAGCATACGTCACCGACGTGTGCTTTTGGCCTACCGCGATTGATCATCATCGTCAAGGCGCCCGGCAACGGCGAGTGCAAAAGTCTGCAAATTGCAGGATTTACGGCTCTCATGAGATTCTTGCTAATTGCAAGCATTTGCAAGAAACCTGGAAAGCGCACAAAAATTCTTGCAATTTGCAAACTACTGTCAGTTTGCTTAGCGAGTGTATGTAGTCATAGCGACACCGTGAGTGTTTTCATGAGTTACCGTAGCTGCAAAAGCAAATAACTTGGCAACGAACTCACGCTTGCAAATGTGATTTTAGTCGTTGCAAATGTGATTTGAGTGTTTTGCAAAATTTTGCGCTTGCAAAATACACCGTTGCCAGGCGCCTTCAGACGTCAACAGCGGCACATACCCGTGTAACAATTTAACGAAGACTCACTATGGCGAACACGATGACAGCTCGAAGCCCCCATACTGAGGCGCTCTCATCGATTCCATTGTCGATAGCAAAGTGGGTATAATATACAGGTGGGCTTATCCCTAATGCTTTGACAACTGCGCTGTAAAAAAATACAAAAAAGATTTGACAGATCGCGTTACGGTCATTTGAGCATGTGTGTGAAAATGCGTACCTCGTGTACAGAGTGACCAGATTATTTTCTACGATACGTGTGGTTTGCATACAATAGATATTGCCATGAAAAATGAATTAGGACATGCATTTATGGCTTCTTGACCAATATTAAGAAAATTCTGTGATTTTCGGAAGGATTCATGAAACATCGGTAGTTTCAGGGTGCTCGTCTGTGAATCGGTAGGGTTATCAAAAATCGGTAGTTCTGGTCACACTGGTTGTGTGTATCGTTGTGGAGGTGTAAAGGTACGCATGGAAACCGTAACGCGAAACGTCAAACGGGTATTTAAAAATGGCCTGCTGAAAAGAGCTATAAGCCCACCTGTATATTATACCCACTTTGGTCGATAGTCAGAAGGCTTTTGAAATGCTTCCGTCATAGTGAGTTGTTTGAGTGAGGTAAATTTTGTACCGTGAGATGATTGTTTATGGTGTGTCAGTTGCAGCAGTTGCTTGTTTTGGAAATATCGTTGCTTTATTTTGAAAGTTTTGTGTTAAGAAAGAACCAATATTTAGTGAAGTCATACTGTATGATTTCGGACTGGCGGTGACGTATTCGAAAATTGTGATATTTTTGTGGATTAAGAATGATGCACCGATGGCTTTCCCTTTGCTACAGTTTATTCCCTTGTCCTAATAGTTCATCGCAAAGTTCATTTGGAGTTCATTTTGATTCGTGTAACTATAACCCTATAATTCATTTGCCCTGTTGTCTACATATATAGTCCTATAATTGTCAAGTGTTGTACATATAAACAAACAAAACAAAAACAAACCAAATTCGTGAAACGTTAAACTAATCCATGAAACCTAAAACATACTTTAATATAAGTCAGAGGTGTGGTGCACGCTGTAGCAAAAAAGGCAAACTATTTTCTAGTGTGTTTTATAGAAAAAACACAATGTTTACGAAAAAGCTGAAGAAAAGTGGTTCGTTTTACAAGCGACGCGATAATCTGGAGAAAATACGTGATCGCGAAATAGACATCGAAGATAACGAAGCAGGTCCTAGCAATGATGAACAGCCGGCTCTAGGTAGGCTATAAAACATACAAATCTGCGAAGAGTTACAAAATAAACAAAGTGTTTCGCGATTGTGTTTTCAGAGGTTACGGACGATTTTGTTAGCGACAATGGATCGTTTTCAAATGAAGAGGCTGAATATTTAGAACTTGATGAATCATCCCAACATAGCTAAGCAGAATCAATACTGAATGAGGACAGCGAAGAGGAGGAGTACACGGATGTCGAATATTTGGAGTCGGAAGAAATTGAACCATCCAACATATCCGCGTTAGCGAAATCTTTGCGTATTTGATTTATAAAATACAAGATTGCTAGAAGTGCAGCAAATGATTTGCTTAAAATTCTACGTACAGATGCTTCCTGTGCCCTTCCGCAGGATGTAAGAACTTTATTAAAAGCTCCGGTGCGAGTGGGCGAGCAAATTGCAGCTGTGCCAGGCGGTGGACATATGTGGTATCACCACAAGTAACAATTGACGCCAAGCTCGTAGGCAAAGGGGGTGAGAAGGGAAGAGAAACAACGAGGGGAAGAGCAGTGGTGAGTTTAACTGCACGGTTTTGTTAAGGAGTGAAAGAGATAGAACGTAAAAAGAAAGAGAAAGACTGAGAACGATGCGATGACAATTTGGAATTGTAAACATAAATAAACCGGCATCATCAAGCAATTGTCAGGTTATCACCGAGTTTGGAGTTAAATGCATTTTTACACTGTTTTTTATAAACAATAGTGAGAAAATGGAAAACATGAGACGTATGAAGAAAAGTGGAATGCAAAGTAAGATGGGCAAGAAATTAAGCAGCGGACCAAAGGATTTGTTGGCAATTATTCGTGAATCAATGGACTATCATGTACCTAAAGATTTGTGGTGTTCGCCTGTACAAAGTAATTACAATCTTTGCCCATCACTTGAGGTCCGCGAAATTAAGGGTTAACTAGGATCACAAGTAAGACAGTAAACGATTAACGGGAGAGTCGGGTAGGACACGATTAGCGCGAGAAATGCGTAGGTGCGTTAGAAAGGACAGGTGCGTGAGCGGAAGCTTACCAGAGAGCGAGAATACGATAGGGAGATCGCTATAGATATAAAATAGGTGTCCGATCGTACAAGGGCCTCCCGGTTTCAGTTCCTACGTGCGCGAACAACCACTCTACTGTAATTTAAATAAAACGTGCAAATAGAATTGTAGAATGAATGGAATCAGGTCCCTTCCAACCTTATCCCTTTGAAGGGAAACTCCCTTTAAAGAGAAATTTATTAAAGGCTTAGTTAGGAAGATATCACAAGTAATCAGTAGGATAAATGAGCTATAGGAATTAGAAGCAAATATAAATATCGATAACAATGTTTATCCAATGGTCACGAATAGATAAAAGAGGTAATATTAACTATAACGTCTAGATTTACTTTAAGAAATGGCGATAGAAACGGATGGTTTATGACAAATAATATTAAAATCATATCGATGAACTAGATACTTTGTTGTTGAGGTTGAGGTTTGTTGTTGTTTTCGTTCTCCATGCCTTTTTGTTCTTGCCTAAAAGACACAAATGCATTATTATTATTGGACAACTGCAAATGTTCTAGCACGACACCCGTATAGCCGTGTGGCAAGCATGGAGTACTGCACTGCACATACATAATCGGTAAGAGTTCATCACTTGTTCGTACTAACCAGCCAATTTGTCTACAGATATACGAAAAAGATGAGACAACGCCGATAGAAGAGAAAAAAAAACAATTCAATAATATACATAATAAGTCTGCTTCACGTGTACATTTCATTTTTGGCCGCCATGACACTTTTTATGGTCGCCATTATTAAATTTGTACCCATGATGCAACCGCAGCTGTAATTTCTTCTCGGCAGCAGTTGTGGTGAATTAGGCCGTGGTGAATTGTTACTTGTGACGGTGTTGAATCGTAGGTGAATAGTTTTACTCAAAACATTGTTTAGATAATTATATAGTATGTATTTTTTCAGCGTTGTTACTCCAGACGTACACGAATTTGAGCTTAATTTATCGTTGGATGGTATTCCTCTTTACAATCGAAGCTCAGCGCAAATGTGGCCCATTCTGATGCAACTACACGGCATGCCGCATGTTCCGGTAATGGTTGTCGGTATTTATAGTAGTATGTCAAAGCCAACTAATGCCGAAGCGGTTTTGCGACCGTTGGTGACAGAACTGAATAGACTCCGTGAAAATGGTTTAGCGATACGTAACAGGTTGTATTCTGTTTCGGTCCGAGCCATAATTGCGGATTCCCCTGCTCGAGCATTTATCAAACGTATGTTAACGTAACGAATATCTGCTTTGCACATCAAAACTAAAATTGATTTTATTTTTAGAGGTGCTTAATTACAACGGCGTTCACGGTTGTATGAAGTGTAAGTGCGTGGGCGTTAGTTTAAGGAAACCGAAAAAAGTGATCTTCGAGGATATGTTTGCCGCTAACAGAACGGATGAAGAGTTCAGAAATGAACGATGCACCGGCCAAGGCCATCGTAAAGGTCTAACTCCTTTAACGGATCTAAGAGGTTTTGATATGATGGAGGGGATGCCAATAGGTGATAAGTTGCATTTGATAGATTTAGGCGTAATGAAAAAGCTTCTTTTAGGTTGGGTGCTAGGTGAACTAGCCCCATTTAAGAAGTGGTCTGCATGTGACAGAAATAAAATTTCAGAGGAGCTTATTAGCATTAAGCTTCCATCGGAGTTTCTCAGAAAATTTAGCTCTTTGGACGTTTTACATTATTGGAAAGGAGCAGAGTTTCGATATTTTTTAAGTTACGGAGGGATTATAGTATTGCAAGATAGAATTGGTAAAGTAGCCTACGAACATTTTAAGTTATTATACTGTGCAATATCATTGTTATCATCTAATGCATTTATATCGCACTGGGAACTCGCACGAAATATGTTGAGGAGATTTTAGTAGAGTTTATCATAGAAATTATTTAGTTAGTAATGTACATTTGTTATTACACTTATACGACGATGTACGTAGTTTGGGTCCTTTGAGCACATTTTCAACTTATCCATTTGAAGATAAGCTACAACACATCAAGCATGGATACGTTCGAAGTGGGTACAGGAGTTTGGAACAGGCAATAGGAAAAATAACTTTGCTTAGGAGTATAGAAATAGCTCATTCGTGTGAAATCCAAAAATTTCCTAGATTACTAACGAAAAAAAAATGAAATAATAACTCATGTGAGAGACAGATTTATTTTAAGAAATAATGGCAGAGATTGCTGGTTATTAACTAGAAATAATAATATAATTTGGTATAGTTATGCAGAAATGGAGTCTGAGAAAATTGTAGTTTACGGATACCTAATAACTAAACGTGAGGAAGCCTTTTCAACACCATGCTTATCAAATATTATATTGAACTACATAAGCTTGCAATCAGATATTTCGACCAATTTATACAAAATTCCAATTGAAAACGTGAAGTGTAAAATGGTAGCATTGAAAATTGTTCAATCAAGTACGCCTAAACTATATTTTACTCCTGTTTTACATACGCTAATTTAAAATAAACATAGTCAACCATAAGGTACATATTGCGTAGTAACACATCAATTATGTATTATATTATGACTAATATACGTATAACGTTATCAAAGTACTTCTGAGTGCAAAATGTATGATGCAAAACGTAACGTGATTTTTTTCACGTTTGTTCTTAAAATTTATCACATATTTGGAGTTCAAATGTTCATAACGATAATAATAATAATAATAATGATGGATAACATAATAAGCGCAATAATTGAATAATTGATACGTTTTTTGAATAAATGAGTTACAGAAAGAAGGATTATATTTCATGAATGACGAGCCTATAACAAGATCAAAAACGGAAACAACGATAATCATAATAAATTATCTGTTCGCTTCAGTTGGATTACGACAACTCGATTTTCGCGAACCTTTTAACACAGAACGCTGTTTTGCGTAACGCAACTTGAGTTTAAAAAATGCTGTTACTTCTTCATTCGTAGCCTCGTGGTATTTTGTGGTTCCTATAAATTTGAATAATTTCAATATACATGTGTATTTCACCAATGGTATTTTTGGATTTGTGCTTGGTCCACCTAGCCAACTACACTTCGCAAAGAAAATTGGTTTGAAAATTACATCTAACGCTTCGTGTAATCTGTTTTTCAAATCACCTCGAGTGTTTTTCTCATGTAGCTATTGTCCGATGCGAGAAAAATATTCGTCATCCTGTAACTGCTGTTCTAATGAGTCCATTTCTTTGATAGACGAAACTTGAAGAAAATCATCCGGAGGGCTTTGATCACTTCCTTTGTCAGTTCCGGGTGCTCTCGTAGTGTTAGCTACTTCAGAGTCGATGCAATTTTCCAACGGAATATAATATAATCGTCACTATATTCGCAAATGATGTCCGAGTTATTATCAGCCTCATTTTCTATCAATTCTTCTGGGCATAGATCTATTTTTTCATTTGGACACACACAGAGCTGGATGCAAAGTTGGTATGTTTCAGTTGATTCCTCCAAATCGTCAATTGCAACGCTTTCTTTTTATAGTGTCTTCAACGTCTTCTTAAAACAGTAGTGAAACAGTAATACTGATTAAATGAAGGACTGACACCCGATGGACCGTGTCCAAAATAACGAAAATACCGGTAAGTAAAATTCTGAATAAAAGTTATAACCTGTCTCCTTTCCTCTGATTTACTACAGATATCTAGTTGGCAGAAAATTTCACATGCTGTTTCCTTCCCTCACACATGTATATAGGGTGGGGGGTGGGGTACAGAGACATAAAGAAAAAACACCAAGTAAACAACATGGACTATATGCTCGGCTCATGTCAAAAATGGCCAAAATGCAGCTACTAAGAAACCATAAACTTTTTTCTAGGGGAAGTGAAAGCGGCCTTTTGAATTTTGCTCCCCAATAACGTTTTCACTGGGCTACTTCTTCTCACCACCAAACCTCTCACACGGGCGATTTAAAAAATCCGAGTTTGGTCTTCCCAATGACCTAAAATATGTAAGTGTCAAAATCCTACCGTGAAAACCTTCGTTAAATTGTCACACGGGTATTGCGAGTGCCGCCTCATACGAGGCACCGTTACATCGCACGCGCCCAACGAATCCAACAATTCCAGTACGCCCTCCAAACGAGGAATCACACCAGTTGTTGGATGCGTTACGCAGCTGAGGCACTCACGTACGCTCTCCATGATCGATTGGTGGTGATCGGGGCCGAGATCGTTATCTTGGTTCCCATCAATAGGCCCTTTGAGGATGGCGCTACGAGGCGAAAGACACTATCTTTATTACCCACTATTAGACCGGTTGTTTGTACATCAATGTAGAATAAAGAAATGTCGATTTCATATCCTACAAAGTTTAAAATTTTTACATTTCCACTTCACTGAGAATTGCAGCTATGCATGACATAAAATGTAAAATAGTAAATAAAACAATGCGAAACCAACCCAAATTCTAATTTACTCCTTTAGTGATTAGGTTGAGTATGTTAGGTAGGTTATATAGGTTAGGTATGTTAATGTAGGACGGATGACGCAGTAGCAGCGTTGGAAAGCAGCAGCGCGTCAACAGGATGGGTGCATCGCACAAACGTTCCTGCATGGAGTACTACGCACATCAAGCGCATCGGCAGGGTTCGGATCAGGTCGAGGAGTGGTTTAGTTAGGGTCCCATCGGCTACCGGGTCCGCTTCACGGGCCCAGCGTCACGATGAATCCCACATAACCCATCTCGGAGGGATTGGTTTGTAGCCGCAAGCCGCCCTTCGAGGTGGGTACCTTTTGAAGGTTCCCTCCCCGTTAACAAAAAAAAAAAAGGTATGTTAATGTATATAATGTTATTTTAGTTTGAACCTAGAGTTATGTCTCAATATGCAGTACACTACCACATAATGTAAACGCGTTGCGCAGTGTATGACAATACGTGTATGTCGATGCATGTAATAACGACGCATCGAAACTGTCGCTCTCTTCTGTTCTAACCGTCAGCAAATAATACGTGCTTTGCAGGCCTGACTCCTGATTCTGTAATAGTTTATAAGATTTATGTATAATATTTTACTATTAGATGGTACTAATTTACCGCTTTGGTAACTTAATTAAAAATTAATTAAGTATTTTTATACAATTCATATCGATGATACATAGTGCAACAGAAATCCCAGCTGTGATGAAGTTGCAGTATCTGCTTGCATCGTTGGTAGGAGAAGCTGCAACACATTTTGAGCATACAGAGGTCATCGCAGATAACTATTCAGTTACGTGCGATGCTCTGCTTAAGCGGTATGACAACAAAAAGGCTCTAGTTCGCGAATACTAGCGAGCGCTGCACTTCTTACCGCGGATGCAGTCGGACCACGTGGACGATTTGGCGCGACTAGTCGACGATTTCACGCGCCATGTGAAGGGTTTGCGTAAACTGAGTGAACTTAAAGATCATTGGGATACTCCATTAACCAATCTCCTTTTTTAGAAGATGAATAAGCTGTCAATAGTCGCTTGGGAGGAGGTTGGTGCTGAGCGTGATGGGTACGCCGATCTGGTCAAGTTCTTAGACGATCGCGTACGAATGCTCAAATCGTCTATGCTGCTGGAGGTGCCGCCAGGTAGCAGTATTCTCAAGATGGCCGGCACTAAAGGTAGCGGAACTGTTGATAAACCTTCTAAGGATTCAGCAACGAATTAGCAGTCCAGACCGTTGGGCTGCCCTCTGTCGTGTGCTGAAACCCATCATCTAAACACGTGTCCAGTGTTTGCGTTGAAAACGGTGAAACAACGTCAAGAAGCAGTCAAGCAACACAAGCTTTGCTGGAATTGTTTGCGAACAGGTCATGCGGTGAAGAATTGCATCTCGAAGTTCACATGCCACGTTTGCAAAGGAAAGCATCATTCTATACTTCACGATCCTGCAGCGATTCGAGTCAGCATGACGGTTCATGCCGAAGAAAGGCATCAAATCGACCTAGTGTTGCTGGAGAAGGCCATCGTCGACATCGTGGATGATTATGGCCATGTATTCAAGGCAAGGGCGTTGTTAGATTCGGGTTCAATTAGCAATTTCATGACCCAGTCATTCGCAAAACAACTTTTGGGATCGAGAACTACTATAAATATGTATAAACGTTAGAGGCATTGGTAACAACACAACGAATGTAGGGTCTGCAGTAACCAGCCGAATCCAGACTCCTGATAAACGTTTTGCGACCAGTTTGCAGTATTTGATTTTGAACCATAATTACACACCACATGTTCCGATAGCTGAGATTGACATTTCAACGTGGAAACTACCAAATGTCGAGCTGGCAGATTCCCGATTCAACGTTCCGACCAAAATCGACGTCATCATTGGGGGTGAAGCTTATTGGGAACTTCATTCAGGAAGGAAGATGACTCTGGGCAGAAAAAGACCGTGGCTTACCGAAACAGCATTCGGTTGGACAGTGGCTGGAAGCGCACCATCTACTCAATCTTGTGTTCCTCGATTATACAGTTTATCGACAGCCACTGATTCGTTAGATTGCATCCTGAAAAGATTTTGGGAATTAGAACATATAGATGATAGCACCAGCCCGACAGTTGAGGACGCAATAGAGCATCATTATACGACTACTACCATTCGTGATTCTTCAGGTCGATACATCGTGGCTCTTCCCTGGAATGAGGATCCAAGTGTTGTCTTAGGAGAATCAAAGACCATAGCTGACCGTCGGCTCAACGGGATGGAAAGACGTTGGGAGCGGAATTCGGCATTGAAGACGGCATATCTGAGCTTTATGGAAAAATATCTACGGCTCGATCATATGCGCAAACAAGAAGAACCCATAGATGACAATGTTACACATTGTTATATTGCTCACCACGCTGTATTTAAAGAATCAAGTTCATCAACCAAGATTAGAGTGGTCTTTGACGCATCATGTAGGACTAACGCAGGGTATGCCTTAAACGATGCACTTCTGGTTGGTCCTGTCATTCAAAATTACCTATTCTCAATACTGTTGCGTTTCAGAATTCGTAAGATAGCCATTGCAGGCGACATTAAAAAAATGTATCGTCAAATTTTGCATGGTATTAAGGACAGGAGCTTCCTACGAATTCGTTTCAGAAAGGAACGCAACGAGCCGATTGCAACATACGAGTTGCAAACAGTAACGTATGGGACAGCTTCGGCTCCCTATCTGGCCACAAGAACGTTGCAGCAAATAGCAAAGGACATGGGTCACAGCTTTCCATCGGCAGTGGAGCCAGTACTGCACGATTTCTACGTTGACGACCTGTTAAGTGGCGCAGATGATGATGAATAACAGCTAAAATTAGACTAATGCAAATATCCGAGATGCTAAACTTAGCTGTTGTCCCATGTGACTTAATTATGCGTAACTGCAGTTGTCATCACGATCTCGTTGATGATGATAAGTATATAATTTTTCCACAAGTAATATTTTAAAAAATATAACACTGAGACAACATAGTTTGAGACACGCGCGCGTAGAAGTGGACAATCTAGGGATACCTAAGGAGGCTATAGACTTCATTGCATTCTAGCAAGGTCACTACGATATTCATTCCTGGATGTTGTAAGCGACCAATCTTCTCTCCCAATCAGCTTCTCCTGTTCCGGAAGGTAGTACCTTACACCATGTCGGTGTCTGAAGTACTGGCCATATGCAAGGAACAGTGCGTCCCGAAAGCTGGTAAACCGTTACCCTATCAATGGTAGCTGGGAGACAAATTTAACGGATAGTAGGGAACTGGGCTGGAGAATTTTCACTGTTGGAAGTGTAGGGAATTCGTAGGGTAGCTGAAAGTGTTCCTTGATGCCACCACTTATCGACCACTTTTGTTTTTCAACATGGTTATTTAAAACATGTATTATAGTTTAAATATCTTAAAGATAATTTCGTCTTTCTCAAACCTATGTTGGGGTATGAGGTGGGACTTATCATCATCATCATCTCTCGACGTTGAAAACGCTTTCAACAATGCGTCCTGGAGTGCTATTGCCGCTGCTCTACCGCGTATCAGGGTCCCTGTCTAGCTGTATAATCTCTTAGCAGTTTATTTCAGGGACAGGGAACTGATATATGAGACGAGTACAGGGCTTGTTTCACGAAGAGTAACAGCGGGAGTACCGCAGGGGTCGGTTCTTGGGCCGACCCTTTGGAACGTAATGTACGATGGCGTCCTGTCGCTTCCACTGCCAGAGGGAGCGACGCTGACTGGTTTTGCAGACGACATCGTACTAAATGTGCAGGGAAGTACTATTCCAGAGGAGGAAGCTCGTGTAGAAGAGTGCATATCCGTCATTATTGACTGGATGCACTCGGTGCGTCTGAAACTCGCACCTCGGAAAACGGAGTATATCTTGGTGAGCTCACATAGAGCTGAGCAAAGCTCATCGATCCGAGTGGATGGACATGTGATCCAATCGTCGCGGTGTTTGAAGTACCTAGGCTTCATCATTGATGATAGGCTAGGGTACACTCAACACGTGCAATATGTTGTTGAGAAAGCGACGAAGATCACAATCATGCTGATTCAGCTAATGCCGAACAGGGTCGGGCCGCGCAGTAGTCGACGAAAAGTCGTGGCATCTACTGCTATCGCCATAGTGCGATACGCGGCTCCCGTTTGGCACGAGGTGTTGCGATTTGCGAACCGCCGCCAATGGCTGCGCAGGTTCCATCGAATGCTGGTACATCGGGTGATCAGTGCTTTCTGCACGTCGTCACACGATGGGGCATGTGTGGTGGCTGGCATGTTGCCGCTGCATATATTAGTTGAGGAGGACGCAAGGGTCTACTTCCGCCGGAGATCGACGGGTGAGACCACCGAGACCTGCAGGAGGGCCGAGCGTGTAGAATCCGTCCGTACATGGCAGCGTGAATGAAGCACGGCTGTACATGGGACTTGGACTCGCGCCCTCATCCCAGAGGTTGAACCATGGATCGGGAGAAGTCATGGGGAGGTGGATTTCTACCTCTCCCAGTTTCTCACCAGACATGGGTTCTTCAATGAGTACCTCCAGCGGATGAATTTCATCTCTTCCGCCATGTGTCCGGTGTGCGACACTTTAGAGGAAACACCGGAACATATACTATTCTACTGTGAGAGCAACGCCTCGTCTCGTCTCGCAATAGAACGTGGAGTAGGGGTGGCAGTTACCCCGGATAACATTGTCGCGGTGATGATCGCCAGCGGCAGTGCATGGGGAATTGTTGCCAGAGAAATCAAGGCCACCATGGTGTGGTTGCAACAACGTGCAGTACGCAACGAGCGCCGCAACCAATGATATAAAAATAAGGGGAGGAGCGAAAGCAAGGTTTCTTCGGGGCCTTGCAAGTAGTACGTAGTGGCCTGCACTAATTGTCTTAGGACAATTCAGTGACAGATCTTGACGGTCTTATCCTCGGCGGTGGGACTTATGTACTTGCCGTCGAGGTGTAGATACCGTCCATTTTACGCCTGGTCCTCTAACCAAGGGCCATAGCGCGTTGCCGTGCGAGATTCGATTCTTTTACTCAATCGAATGTACCCTAAGGACTGCTGCACGAAGTAATACCCTTTGGGGTGATCCGTCAGTAGTTCGAGGTTCGAGAGGAGTTTAGTCCGTAGGTGCATTGGTGCATGATGTAAATCGGACAGTACCCAGAGCGTGGTGCTTCCAGCTTAACTGGTCTTCCCTTCTGGAAGGTGGGTCCCTATGAAGGTTCTCCTCTCGGTCATCAATAAAAAAAAATTACCCTGGCTGGCAATACTGTAGATAATGCGAACAATGAAATAATTACAAAAGATTTCATTAAAAGAAAACTATGGCATGTGTCCGAAAGAGCACAAAATTTGAAAGGTGCTCGAAAATCAACTTTTCATTTTAAAACCCAGTTATCTCGTATATAAATAAATTTTTATTATACTTAAAAACAAGCGTATTTATGCAAAGGTTAATTTACATTTTATATCGTTAGGGTGGTATTCTTTGTCTGTTAAGTCTAGTGTTCTTAAATTAGCTGTACAAATGTTCATGCCGGTAGAAGGAAATTCAATATCAAAAAAAAATTTCGGCTCCCTTAAACGTTTCCCTATAATTTTGATGGAGGAACCTGTGCCGCTTGCCGTTATATATACATATTTCTTTTTCTCGGTTAGAACGGCCTGGCCGTATCAAGACTTATTTTACCACGTAGCAGGATAGTCAGTCCATGCTACGGGGAGACGGTCCGGATGGGATTTGATTACAGGGCCTGCGCCGTTTATCACACACGACATTCGGCCAAAGTTTGGCCGGCATTACCAAATAGGTTGATACACCAAGAAAAAGAAAAACTAGCTAAAGGCATGTGATGAAATATTATACAATATAAAATTTATGATAATTTAATATAAAAATATAAAGATAATAAGCATCTTGAGTATAGTGAAAATGTAGACGATAGATTGTAGAACAATGCATTTTAAATTACATAGATAGATAGAAAGCATTGTTTATTTTCGAAAATTCTATAAGTCAAAATGTATGGAATACCCGGGTATGCCGATTGCCAACTTACGTGTGTAAATTTGGTTGCCAACTCTACGGTTAAAGCAACATCAAATAAAAGGTAAGATTAAATTATTTTCAATAAGACTGCTTGATGCTAAAATACATATTACATTACACTAACTAATTTTAGATGAATAACCGGCAAAATAACGACACCAACAATAATTTGCTTCCACCATCCGAAACAAATAAACAATATCGCTCCTTGCGCAAAATTGTTACGCTGCTGAAGATGTAGAACGACGCCCTTAACCACCTTATCGGACAATCTGTTCGCAATGGTCCAACAATTGGTTTTTCAAATCGCCAACCTCAGCCAGCCACCGAATAACACCAACATCAACCAGCCACAGGATACCGCAAATTTCAGTCAGCCACCGGATACCGTAAACATCAGCCAGCCACCGGACACCGCAAACCTCAGCCAGCCACCGGATAACGCAAACCTCAGCCAGCCGCATAATATCAACCTTATCCCATCGAACCAAGGACCAACGTTCCTCGCTGTACAGACGATCGAAGAGCTGAATTCTCTAGAAAACAAATTACAAAACAGATCAGTACGGGATGATTTTGTGCAGTGGATGAAAACTAGAATAAAAACTGGCGAGAACAAGCAACGCGCGTGTGATAGTCTTAAGTTAATTATAGAACCTATAATGCTAGTTAAGTTTTCATGGACAGGAAGGGGCAAAATGGGGTTAAAATAGCGCTATGTAAATATATTAACACGTTCCGTACCAAGCACAAAACGGTATAGTTTCCTGCGGGCCCAAAAATCGCAAATTCTGCTAGATAATGATACGAATGCAATCGTTCCTACCGTGTGTGGGTCCGATCCACCCTTTGATTTGTTGGAGAGAAAGAGATAGAGCTATTGTCATCTCGTTCTTTCTAGCCGAAAGGTACCGATGTTCTATTTTTATTCTGACTGTTTTTTTACTCTGAAAAACACCTGACAGAAATGAAGAAAACCTGTTCGAACATGTTCTGGCCTGTAGCTACTAATTTCTTGAATTTGGATTGTGCAAAGTCATTACACTTCAGTTGCTTGGTTCTACTCAGTTGAAATACGGTTCAGTGTCCATCATAATTTCTAGCGAAATGTTCCGTACAGTTGAAAGTGAGGAGAGTAGTGATGAGGTGATAAATACTGGAAAGAAATAAAAAAATCTCATAGAGTCAAACTCGGACTCTGATGTTGAGATAACATATTCAAGTGATGATTTGGAAGAAATACTTCATGGACTGGCTGTGGATGAAGAAATAGGATTGAGCAATGCAACTAACTCGTTGTCAAATATCCAATGGGGTGAATTTTGCGGCAGGCAAAAATCTTTTCCTTTCACTGGAAAAAGTGGACTTTTGTTGGATTTGCCGACGGATATCAGTGCAGGTGAAGTGCTGGCGATTTTCCTGGATGAAGATTTAGTAAACCTTTTAGTTGCTGAAACTAATAGATACGCAGAACATAAATTTGTCGGATATAAAACCAATGAAAACTCTACAAAGCAAAGATGGAAGCCACCCACGTCGGAAGAAATTAAAAAAAATTATCGCACTACTGATTTGGATGGGTTTGGTGCAAACACCGTTGAAGAAGTGTTGGTCAACAGACCCCATATATGATTTTCCATTACCGCGCAGAACAATGTCCCGTAATCGGTTTGAAGCACTGTTATCGAATTTACATTTCGCCAATAATGAAACTATAGAAGACAATGGCAGACTAAGGAAAGTTTTACCACTCGTGGAAAAATTAACAGCTACATATCAGAAGGTATTTTCATCTGGTGCAGACATTGTTATTAATGAGACAATGGTTCCCTGGAGAGGACGTCTTGTATTTAGGCAGTACATTCCAACAAAGTCCCATAAGTATGATATAAAATTGTTCAAACTGTGCTCTACAGAAGCATACACCTGGTCGTTGCAAATTTATTCTGGAAAAAAATCCACCGAAAAAAGACAAATTGGTGTAGCGGAAGAAGTGGCGTGGTTGCCCTGGCCCCGGCCTAATACCAACAAGGGTTTGCGCCAAGGAGATGGTTTTGCTTGTCTTCATACATGCGGGTGCGGAACCATCCAATGATACCGGATGACTCAGCCCGTTAAGTACTTTTAAGTCGTCCACATGGACAGATGAGTCGTGGTAGACCCAAACTGAGATGGAACGATGGCGTTGGGTTCCTGCAGCAGGCTAAGATTGCCTTCGGCAAAGGACCATACAAAAAACCCACTGGCTTACGCACCGTAAGCAAAACCATCGGCTCTTTTCAGAGCCACCGAAAAATTTAGTAGATATCAGTCTACCTTAAAAAACACAACAACGTAGGACAAAAGAACGACAAACAAACGGACGCCATTGTTTCGAAAACCCACAAAGTGCTAAGTTAAATTCGGAGGCATACAATTGATATGAAAGATCCGGCATGCCTTAAGGCACTGATTTGTTTCCTAGTCCGTGAATCCGGCATCGAACGAGCGCAAACATGTCCGTCCTCCGTCAACAAAGTGTTAATGTAACCCCCGTGCAGATTAATGATCCGGAACGATCCGAAAGAAAGTTGTGTTGCGAGCTGTCTAACATCGACGATGACTAATGATACAGATTACAATTTCTTTTACAATTTCGTTCCCGATATTCAAACGATTACGATGGAACAGAAAAGAAAGCTTAAGATTGGCATTCGAGACAGATTGTTACAGTCGGTGCAAGCAGACGCAAAATTTTGTTGCTCTGCAGTTATTTGCTAAAAACTAAATGAGCAAAGTTTCCTAAGGCGAAATACTTGGAATTTGTATTATAGAGGCGAGAAGCCAATATTGCTCTAATAGTTTTTAAGTGCAACTGCGAATTTCCCAGGTGACAGGTGACACCATCATCATCTGACACTCATGGAGCTCACAAAACACTCGACCAACTTCTCGAACAGCGAAGTTAGTCGATAGGTTTGGCCGAAGCGACTGATGGTTGTGTGCGTCACGAC